>NW_026590677.1:7654015-7917323 GCF_907164565.1 Psammomys obesus
GCAGTCCTGTTAGGCCACAGAGGAGAGCTTTGCAGCCAGTCCTGAAGATACCTGATAAAACAGGATCAGATGAATGGGGAGGAGGTCCCCCCTATCAGTGGACCTGGCAAGGGGCACGGTGGAGATGAGGGAGGGGGGGAGGGAGGGACTGGGAGGTAATGAGGGATCGGGACACGGCTGGGATACAGAGTTAATAAAATGTAACTGATAAGAAAAAAATAAAATTAAAAAAAAATTTTAAAAAAAGTTCAGTCTTCAAAGGAAACAGAAATTTCCACTTTAGAGCAATGTAGCTGAGCACGAAGCCTGTCCACATTTCTTTCTTTCAGTTCTGCATTACAGATGAAATGAGCTTTGAGGACCTGCCTTGGCTTCCCTACAGTGACAAACTATAATTTGAAATAACTGCAAGGCAGAGAAACTCTCTCCCCTATGTTTCTTTTGCCGGATAATTTATTACAACAGAAACGAAATTAGGGGACTCACAGAGAAAGAAAATGGTCACGAAGGGACACAGTGGAGAGGAATGGAAAGCCAGTATTTACTGAGTATAAAGTGTGTGCTTCTTATGATGAGAAATTCAGGAAAGAAGTAGTGACAGTTTCACTACTTAATACTTAACACAACTGAGTTATACCATTAGGTGGTTAAAATGGTGTGCTAAAATTTTGCTATAATAGAAAATAGCCATGGTAGGTCCTCTCTCATATTTTAATTGCAAACCATGTTTCAGAGTGGCCAACAGGATTCTCATGAATGAAGAATTTGAAAGTATCCTCAATAATGATACTAAAACAGTTCAACAATTCCCCTCTCTTGCCAGATGTTCAAAGATGTTTTCAACTAAGAATGATTTGATTATTGAACTGTGCACATTACATTGTATGCAATTATATTTTTAAATGTCTATTCATAAAGTATCTATTATAGCACAGGAATGAACATTCAGTGTTGTATACATTTCTAAAGCATAGTTTGACTAGACTTCTAACTGCACAGTTAAGAATATTTTTGATTAATCGATATTATACTTTGGGTGACTCCTTCCTTAAAATTTACAAACTAAATAGTTCATTTGTTTTATGTATACACAAAACAAGACAAATTACATGTGTCAGACCAGAAGGTCAAATAGTAAATCCTAAGCCTTATGTAGCATATATAGCCATAAAATTATAGAAATCATATCTATTATAATAATGGAGGGCTCAGATTAATATCCCTTCAGTCTCACACAGTGGATACATATTTTAACTGGCGTGCATATTAATATCTTATGTAATATGGCTTGGTTGTTTCTGTGTTTAAATAGGTAAGAAGCCAGGCTTGCTGCTGTAGAGCTGAGCATGTAATGAAAGTGCCTATATGTGCATTCATAAAGATCTAATTGCTCATAAGATTAGCTGAAAGATACTGGATTGGAGAAAAAAAAATGCTGAATTGAATCAGCCTGTATACTTTAAAGCTGTTTTAACATTAGAATGGAAATCTGGGAAGATATTACTTTGGGGAAGAAATTCTTGTCTATGAAAGGCTATGGGTTCCATTAAAACTGGTAAAGATCCAATCTGAGGCATGACTCAGGAAGGAAGAGACTCAGAAAGACAACAATGCAGATGACATAGAAAGCTGATCCTTACTGCACTGGGACAGCTCAACAAACCAGCTGAAGAACTACAGATCTTCCATCAGACTTGCAGGTTGGATGCTGAAATGAACATTTGCTGAAGGGCAGATAGATGATCAGAAATGCAGTTATGAAGGATCATTGCATTAATGGATCTTCATAAGGAGATTTTGCCCGTTAAATTTATGGGATTAATAATTGTTTCTGTTATAATGCTTAAACTGTGTACAATTTTTCGCTTAAATAAAAAGGAGAAAGATGCAGAGGAATTTTAATCCAACTACATTGCTACTATGGCAAGAGATCACATCTAAAGACTGAGGTCTGTGTGATATGGCTAGAATACAGACATGCCAGTGCCCGCAGCCGACATCCCAGACAGAGACACACAGCTTCCAGTCCAGAGTGAGGCACCCAGCCTTCAGACCAGAGTGGAGCCCTCAGTTACCAGCCTCCAGGCCAGAGCGGCGCCCCCAGGCGCCAACTCAACCTAGGTGCACATTCTTCAGGCCCAGAGCAGAGCACTCAGCCTCTGGCCCACAGACTTGCTGGGCGCTCCATTCACTTTCCCGGACAATACTGTGTGCCCCAGAATAACAGACTGAGTTTCCCTGTTGGGAGAAAACCCCACAGCTAGGGAATCAGCAGGTTCTTCAAGAGGACTGTACCTGGAAAAATATAACAACAGCAGCAGCTCACTAAATTTATAATGAGAAACGCAGCAGTGGGGCAGCTGTCTTGAGAACTTCTATGGGTAAGAGGAGAGCCCCCTCCCCGCCTAAAAAAGACCACAGCTACTACTCAGGTATATACACCTGAGGTGAGCAGTGGAAATTCCTGAGAAACACTGGCCATACAGTGACCATACCCAAAGAGCAGAGGAGGACTCCTTCAGAAAAAATCATCTTCCGGCCAAGGGGATTCTCCCTACCTCAGGACTCCAGAAAACACAGAAACAAACAGCCAACACCTAAAACACCCCAATGTGTAGAAGTCAGCGAAAAAGCTCAACCAACAAAAGACAGAGCAATATGGCATCTCCAGAACCCTGCCATCCAGGGGCGAACAGCCCTGGACAACACAGCATAATAGAAAATCAAGAAGATGACCTTACATCTATGCTGATGAAGAGGATAATAGAGGAAACAAATAAAATACGTACGGAATTAGAGGAAGATAAAACCAAACAGATCATGGCTATCCGTAAAGAAATGGAGGAAATTAAAGACAAGCAGATTATGGCCATCCGTGAAGAAATATGGGAAGATGCAGCCAAACAGTTTGTGGCCTTCAGAGAAGAAATAATTAAATCACTGAAAAAAAAATAAAAGAAACAGAGTTGAAGGAACTAAAAGAAAAACAGGAAAATACAATCAGACAGGTGAAGAAAGTAAACAAAACAACTCAAGACCTGAAGATAGAACATGAAAAATTAAAGAAAACACAAATGAAGGAAATAATGGAGAGGAAGAATTTAGGGAAGAAAACAGGAACTACAGAGGTAAGCATAACAAACAGACTACAACAGATGGAAGAAAGAATCTCAGGTGTAGAAGATACAATGGAAGAAATCGATGTATCTGTCAAAGAAATGTTAAATCCAAATGTTAAATGTTAAATCCAAAAAAAATTCCTGACACAGACCGTCCAAGAAATCCAAGACAATATGAAAAGACAAAACCTAAGAATAATAGGAATAGAGGAAAAAGAAGACTCCCTTCTCCAAGGCCCAGAAAATATTTTCAACAAAATCATTGAAGAAAATTTCCCCAAGTTAAAGGAGAGGCCAATAAGAATACATGAGGCCTACAGAACACCCAACAAATTTGACCAAGAAAGAAAATCCTCCCGCCACATAATAAACAAAACAATAAGTATACAGAACAAAGAAAAAATACTAAAAGCTGCAAGGGAAAAGGCCAAGTAACATATAATGGCAAACCCATTAGAATCACACCTGACTTTTCAACAGAAACTATGAAAGCCAGAAGGGCATGGACAGATATCATGCAGACCCTAAGAGAACACAGATGTCAGCCCAGGTTACTATACCCTGCAAAACTCTCAGTCCTCATAGATGGAGAAAACAAGATATTCAATGACAAAAACAAATTTCAACAATACCTACACACAAATCCAGCATTACAGAAGACACTGGAAGTGAAAATACAACCCAAGAAAATTAGCTTCTGTCAAGAAGACACAGGAAATAATTAACCAGTAAAACAAAAAGCAACCACGCATACAACTTTATGACCACAGCCAACATCAAAATCAAAGGATCTAACAGCCACTGGTCATTCCTCTATCAAAATCAATGTATTCAACTCTACAGTAAAAAGACACAGATTAACAGAATGGATACATAAACAAAACAGAGCAATCTGTTGCATACAAGAAACACACCTAAGGCACAAAGATAGACATTACCTGAGGGTAAAAGGTTGGAAGATGACTTTCCAAGCAAAAGGACCCAAGAAACAAGCAGGAGTAGCCATTCTAATATCATACACAACAAATGGAACCAAGAAACAAGCAGGGGTAGCCATTCTAATATCTGATAAAATAGACTTTCAACCAAAATTAATAAAAAGAGATGGGGAAGGACACTTCATACTCATCAAGGGAAAATTCCACCAGGAAGACATCACAGTCCTGAACATCTATGCCCCAAATACAAGAGCACACACATTTGTAAAAGAAACATTGATAAAATTTAAACCACATATAGATCCCCACACATTAACTGTGGGAGACTTCAACACACCACTCCCAACAAAGGACAGGTCAACAAAACAGAAATTAAACAAAGAAACAATAACTCTAACAGAGGTCATGAATCAAATGAACCTCACAGACATTTACAGAACTTTACACCCAAACACAAAAGAATTTACCTTCTTCTCAGCACCTCATAGAACCTTCTCCAAAATAGACCATATAGTTGGTCACAAAGCAAGCCTCAACAGATACAAGAAGATTGAAACAATCTTGTATCTTGTCTGATCACCATGGAATAATGCTGGACTTCAACAACAACAGAAATAGCAAAAAGCCTACACACACATGGAAACTGAACAACTTGTTACTAAATGACAGCTGGGTCAGGGAAGAAATAAAGAAAGAAATTAAAGTCTTCCTAGAACTCAATGAAAATGAAGACACAACATACCCAAACTTGTGGGACACAATGAAAGCAGTGCTATGAGGAAATTTCATAGCACTAAGTGCCTTCAAGAAGAAATTCGAGGCAGCTCATTCAAGCAACTTAATGGCCCACTTAAAAACCCTAGAAAAAGAAGAAGCAGACACACCAAAAAGGAGTAGACGGCTGGAAATAATCAAACTCAGGGCTGAAACCAATCAATTAGAAACAAATAAAACAATTCAAAGAATCAATGAAACCAAGAGCTGGTTCTTTGAGAAAATCAACAAGATCGACAAACCCTTAGCCAAGCTAACTAAAAGGCAGAGAGACACCACCCAAATCAACAAAATCAGAATTGAAAAGGGGGACATAACTACAGACACTGAGGAAATCCAAACAATCATTAGGACTTACTTCAAAAGTCTATATGCCACAAAATTTGAAAATCTAAATGAAATGGACAATTTTCTTGATCGATTTGACTTACCAAAGCTGAATCAGGACCAGGTAAATCAATTAAATAGTCCTATATCCCCCAAAGAAATAGAAGCGGTCATCAAGAGTCTCCCATCCAAAAAAAAGCCCAGGACCAGATGGTTTCAGCGCAGAATTCTACCAGACCTTCAAGAGCTAACTTTAATTCTCTTCAAACTCTTCCACAAAATAGAAACAGAAGGAACATTACCAAACTCATTCTATGAAGCCACAGTCACCTTGGTACCTAAACCTCACAAAGACTCAACAAAGAAAGAGAATTTCAGGCCAATCTTTCTTATGAACATTGATGCAAAAATACTTAACAAAATACTTTCAAACTGAATCCAAGAACACATCAAAGATATTATACACTATGACCAAGTAGGCTTCATCCCAGGTATGCAGGGGTGGTTCAATATACGGAAATCCATCAATGTGATCCACCATATTAACAAACTGAAAGAAAAATCCACATGATAATCTCCCTAGATGCTGAAAAAGTATTTGACAAAATCCAACATCCATTCATGTTTAAAGTATTGGAGATATCATGGATACAAGGCACATATCTAAACATACTAAAGGCGATATACAGCAAGCCTGTAGCCAACATCAAACTGAACGGAGAGAAACTTAAAGCAATCCCACTGAAATAAGGGATAAGACAAGGCTGCCCACTCTCCCCATATCTCTTCAACATAGTGCTGGAAGTCCTTGCTAGAGCAATAAGACAGTTGAAGGAGATCAAGGCGATACAGATGGGAAAGGAAGAAGTCAAATTATCACTATTTGCAGATGATATGATAGTATACATGAGTGACCCCAAAAACTCTACCAGGGAACTCCTACAGCTGATAAACACCTTCAGCAAAGTGGCCGGATACAAAATTAACTCAAAAAAATCAGTAGCACTCCTGTATACAAAAGACAAAAGGTCTGAGAAAGAAATTAGAGAAACAACACCCTTCACAATAGCCACAAATGACATAAAGTACCTTGGTGTAACCCTAACCAAGTAAGTCAAAGACTTGTATGAAAAAAATTTCAAGTCTCTGAAGAAAGAATTAGAAGAAGATATCAGAAGATGCAAAGATCTCCCATGCTCATGGCTTGGCAGGATTAACATAGTGAAAATGGACATCTTACCAAAAGCAATCTACAGATTTAATGCAATTCCCATCAAATTGCCAACACAATTCTTTACAGACCTGGAAAGAAAAATTCTCAACTTCATATGGAATACCAAGAAACCCAGAATTGCTAAAAACAATCTTCTACAATAAAAATCTTCTGGAGATTTCTCCATCCCTGATCTCAAGCTGTACTATAGAGTAACAGATATAAAAACTGCATGGTACTGGCATAGAAACAGAATGGTGGATCAATGGAACTGAACAGAAGACCCAGAAATACACCCAAACACTTATGGAAACCTGATTTTTTACAAAGATGCCAAAACCATACAATGGAAAAAAGATAGCATCTTCAACAAATGGTGCTGGTCCAACTGGATGTCTACATGTAGAAAAATGAAAATAGATTCCTACTTATCACCATGCACAAAACTGAAACCAAATGGATCAAAGACCTCAACATAAAACCAGACACACTAAATCAGCTAGAAAAAAAAGTGGGAAATACCCTAGAACTCATTGGTACAGGAGAAAACTTCCTGAACAGAACACCAACAGCACAGGCTCTAAGAGCAACAATCAATAAATGGGACCTCATGAAACTGAAGAGCTTCTGTAAAGCAAAGGACACCGTCATCAAAACAAAACGCCTGCCTACAGATTGGGAAAGAATCATCACCTACCCTTTATCTGACAGACCACTCATATCCAGTATATATAAAGAACTAAAGAAGCTGAAAAGCAGCAAACCAAGTAATCCACTTAAAAAATGAGGAACAGAGCTAAAGAGAGAATTCTCGACAGAGGAATATCGAATGGCAGAGAACCACTTAAAAAAATGTTCAACCTCATTAGCTATTGCGGAAATGCAAATCAAAACAACACTGAGATTTCACCTTACACCCATCAGAATGGCCAAGATGAAAAACTCAAGGGACAACACATGCTGGAGAGGTTGTGGAGAAAGGGGAACCCTTCTCCACTGCTGATGGGAATGTAAATTCGTACAACCACTCTGGAAATTAATCTGGTGCTTTCTCAGACAACTAGGAATAGTGCTTCCTCAAGATCCAGCCATACCACTCCTAGGTATATATCCAAAAGAGGCTCAAGTACACAACAAGGACATTTGCTCAACCATGTTTGTAGCAGCTTTATTTGTAATAGCCAGAAGCTGGAAAAAGCCCAGAATGCCCCTCAACTGAAGAATTGATGCAGAAACTGTGGTACATCTATACAATTGAGTATTACTCAGCAATGAAAAATAAGGAAATCATGAAATTTGCAGGTAAATGGTGGGACCTGGAAAGGATCATCCTGAGTGAGTTTTCCCAGAAGCATAAAGACACACACGGTATATACTCACTCATATAGACATACAACATAGGACAAACCCACTAAAATCTGTGCATCTAAAGAAACTAAGCAAGAGAGAGGACCCTAACTAAAATGTTCAATCCCCATCCTGAGAGGCAAAGAGGATGCACATCAGAAGAAGAAGAAGAAAACAGGAAACAACCTAGGAACCTGGTACAGAGGGCCTCTGAAAGCCAGAAGAAGTAAACAGGAATCAAACTAGGAACCTACCACAGAGGGCCTCTGAAAGCCTCTGCCCTGCAGACTATCAAAGCAGAAGCTGAGCCAGATGGCCAACTGTCGGGCAGAGTGAATGAAATTTTATGTAAGAAGTGGGAAATATAAGAGGTGGAGAGGACAGGAACTCCACCAGAAGAGCAACAGAACAAGAAAATTTGAACACAGGGAACTTCCCAGAGACTCATACTCCAACCAAGGACTATTCTGGAGATAACATAGAACTCTGACAATGCAGCCACTTCTGATGAGAACTGATAGACTAAGATCAGAAAGAAGGAGAGGAGGACCTCCCCTATCATTGGACTTGGAGAGGGGCATGCATGCAGAAAGGGGGGGATGGGGGACCGAGAGGTGAGGAGGGAGGGGCGTATGGGGGGTTACAAAATGAATAAAGTGTAATTAATAAAAGTTAAATAAAAAAAAGAATACAGACATGCTCTTAGCATACACCTTTAATCCCTCTGGCTAGAATATACATCTTTAATTTCTCTGGTGGGAATATAGATATTACACATCTTTAATCCCTCAGGCTAGAATTTAGTGCACACTCTTCATCCACAAAAAAATGAGGTATAATTGAGGGTGGCAGACAAAACAATGAGTAAAAAAAAAAAAAAAAAAAAAAAAGATTTAACAGAATGAGATAGGATATGCTCACCTCTCCCAAAAACAGACAGGAAAGAGCCATGCAGAGAGAGAACAGAGCATTTGGCAGAGACAGTACAGTACAGTGCAGTTCAGTAGAGTTCAGTGAAGTTTGGTGAAGTTCAGTGCAGTTCAGTTTGTGCTGTTAAGTTCATGAAGTTCAGAGGAAGTTTTTCCAAGCATAGAAATTCAGTGAGAAGTATAGAGAAGCCAGTTTGAATCAGTCAGCTTGGAGAGTAGTTTTAAACCAGAACAACAAAGTTGAACCAGCAAGCTAAAGTTCAGAAAGAACTAGAAAGTGTGAGTTTATTCAGCAATAAGTCTCAGAGATGAAAATATTATAAGCCTAGGTTATATTATAAGCCTAGGTTAGCAGATGGAAGGTTGGAATATGAAGGCTTCAAGGTCCTGGCTTAGTCTGTATGGAGACTAGAAGCTTTTAGGCCTAAGTATAATTTGATAGAAATGCTCTGGATACAGCACAAGGCATCTGTTCATAAAGCTTGAGTATGGCTCTCATATCATGCCCTCATCTGAGGTAACAAAAAGTCATATTTGCAGTAGAGCAGGCCCATAATCCCAGATGATATAGAGACTGAGGGAAAAGGACTAAAATCACAAGTTCAAGGCTTGCTTAGGTCACAGTGTATTCAAATCCATCTTGGGCAGGTTAGTGAGACCTGAAGGTGTATGTTTAGGGTTAGATAACATGGCTCTGATGTGGGTATCTGGCACGATCTGGGAGGCTGTAAGTCAACAATAAATGGTTGACACCAGATTTCTAGGAAACATAAAAGAAAACAGTGATGTACTTTCACTTATGTGTGACTGTATATATGTGGACTTATGGACCCTGTGCAGTCTGTGTGGATCAGCGTGTGGATCTGCATGTATGCTTGAGCCAGTCCATGTGCCAGCGAGTGGAATGTGTCTTATTTGCCTATGACTAGTGTAATTCTCGTCAACCTCTTAGTCTCTTAGTGCATCAGTCTCTGCAGGACCCTCTGGGCCCAGATTTGTTCTGTTGGTCTTCTTATAGAATTCCTGTCTAATCTGGATCCTTCTATTCCCCCATCTTCCATAAGACTCCCTATGCTCTGCCCAGTTTAGTTGTGAATCTGAGCATCTGCTTCCATCCCCTGTTGGGTGGAGTCTTCCAGAGGACATCTATGGTAGGTCCCCATCCTGTTCCATCTCTTCAACCTCTTCTGGTCTCTATTCTATTTGCCCTTCTGAATGAGAATTAAGCATCCTCCTTAGGGTACTTCTTTTTACTTAGCTTCTTTAGTTCTGTGGATTTTAGTATGGTTATCCTATATTATATGGCTAATACCCACTTATAAAGGAATATATGCCATGCTTGTCTTTCTGGATCTGGCTTGCCTCAGTCAGGGTAATCTTTTCCAGATCCATCCATTTGCCTGCAAATTTCATGAAATCCTTGTTTTTGATAGCTGAATAGTATTCCATTGTGTAAATGTACCACAGTTTCTTTATCCATTCTTTGGTTGAAGGACAACTGGGTTGTTTCCAGAGTCTGGCTATTACAAATAAAGCTGCTATGAACATAGTTGAACAATTGTCCTTGTTGTATGGTTGATCATCTTGTTGATATCGCAGATGATATGATAGTATATATAAGTGACCCCAAAAATTCCACTACGGGACTCCTTCGGCTGATAAACACTTTCAGCAAACTGGCCTCATAGAAAATTAACACACACAAAAAAAATCAGTAGCCTTCTTGTATATAAAAGACAAATGGGCTGAGAAAGAAATTAGGGAAACAACACCCTTCACAATAACCACAAAAAACATAAAGTGCCTTGTTATAACTCGAACCAAACAAGTGAAAGACCTGTAAGAAAAAAAAATCTTCAAGTATCTGAAGAAAGAAACTGAAGAAGAAATCAGAAGATAGAAAGATCTCCCATGTAAATGGCTCAGTAAGATTAACCAAGTAAAAATGGCTATCTTACCAAAAGTAATCTACAAATTCAATACAATTCCCAACAAACTACCAACACAATTCTTAACAGACCTTGAAAGAAAAATTCTCAACTTCATATGTAAAAACAAAAACTCAGAATATGAAGGAGAAAAACCACATGATCATCTCCTTAGATGCTGAAAAAGCATTTGACAAAATCCAACACCCATTCATGTTTAAAGTCTTGGAGAGATCAGGAATACAAGGCACATATCTAAACATAGTAAAGGCAATATACAGCAAGCCTATAGCCAACATCAAACTCAATGGAGAGAAACTTAAATCAATCCCACTGAAATCAGGGACAAGACAAGGCTGCCCACTCTCTCCCTACCTCTTCAACATAGTATTTGAAGTCCTAGCCAGAGCAATAAGACAACTAAAGGAGATCAAGGGGATACAAATGGGAAAGGAAGAGGTCAAAGTGTCACTATTCGCAGATGATATGATAGTATATATGAGTGACCCCAAAAATTCAACCAGAGAACTCCTCCAGCTGATAAACACCTTCAGCAAAGTGGCAGGATACAAAATCAACTCAAAAAAATCAGAAGCCCTCCTGTATACCAAAGACAAAAGGGCCGAGAAAGAAATTAGGGAAACAACACCCTTCACAATATCCACTAATAACATAAAGTACCTTGGGGTGACACTAGCCAAGCAAGTGAAAGACCTGTTTGAGAAAAACTTCAAGTCTCTGATGAAAGAAATTGAAGAAGATCTCAGAAGATGGAAAGATCTCCCGTGCTCATGGATTGGTAGGATTAACATTGTGAAAATGGCCATCCTGCCAAAAGCAATCTACAGATTCAATGCAATTCCCATCAAAATACCAACTCAATTCTTTACAGACCTTGAAAAAAAGATTCTCAGCTTCATATGGAGAAACAAAAAACCCAGAATCTCCAAAACAATCCTGTACAACAACAGATTATCTGGAGGTATCTCTATCCCCGATCTCAAGTTGTACTACAGAGCAATAGTAATAAAAACTGCATGGTATTGGCATAAATACAGAAAGGAGGATCAATGGAACCACATAGAAGACCCAGAAATAAACCCACACACCTATGAATACTCGATTTTTGACAAAGAAGCCAAAACCATTCAACATCTTCAACAAATGGTGCTGGTCTAACTGGATGTCCACATGCAGAAAAATGAAAATAGATCTGTATTTATCACCCTGCACAAAACTAAAGTCCAAGTGGATCAAAGACCTCAACATAAAACCAGACACTCTAAATCTGTTAGAAGAAAAAGTGGGGAACAGCCTTGAACTCATTGGCACAGGAGACAACTTCCTGAACAGAACACCAACAGCACAGGCTCTAAGATCAACAATCAATAAATGGGACCTCATGAAACTGAAAAGCTTCTTTACAGCAAAGGACACTGTCATCAAAACAAAACGCCTGCCTAGAGATTGGGAAAGAATCTTCACTAACCGTGTATCTGACAGAGGACTCATATCCAGTATATATAAAGAACTAAAGAAGCTGAAAAGCAGCAAACCAAGTAATCCACTTAAAAATGGGGAACAGAGCTAAACAGAGAATTCTCGACAGAAGAATATCGAATGGCAGAGAAACACTTAAAGAAATGCTCAACCTCATTAGCCATCAGGGAAATGCAAATCAAAACGACCCTGAGATATCACCTTACACCCATCAGAATGGCCAAGATGAAAAACTCAAGGGACAACACATGCTGGAGAGGTTGTGGAGAAAGGGGAACCCTCCTCCACTGCTGGTGGGAATGTAACCTGATACAACCACTCTGGAAATCTATCTGGCGCTTTCTAAGACAATTAGGAATAGTGCTTCCTCAAGATCCAGCTATACCACTGCTAGGTATATACCCAAAGTTTGCTCAAGTACACAAAAGGGATATTTGCTCAACCATGTTTATAGCAGCTTTATTTGTAATAGCCAGAACCTGGAAACAACCCAGATGTCCATCAACGGAAGAATGGGTACAGAAATTGTGGTATTTTTACACAATGGAATACTACTCAGCAATCAAAAATGAGGAAATCATGAAATTTGCAGGCAAATGGTGGGACCTAGAAAAGATCATCCTGAGTGAAATATCCCAGAAGGAGAAAGACAAACACGGTATATACTCACTTATATAGACCTATAAGATATAATAAACATAATGAAATCTGTACACCTAAAAAAGATAATCAAGAGAATAGACATGGGGTAAGATGATCAATCCTCGTTTAGAATGACAGATGGGATGTGCATTGAATGTATGACAGGAGTCTACTGAGCGCATTTGAAAGACTCTAACTAGCAGTGTTTTCAAAGCAAAGATTCATGACCAAACCTTTGGCAGAGTACAGGGAATCATAAGAAAGAAAGGGAGTTAGTCTGATGAGGAAAAGATAGGAGCTCCACAAGGACCAAAGATATCTGGGCACAGGGTCTTTTCTGAGACTGACATGCAACCAAGGACCATGTATGAATGTAACCTAGAACCTCTGCTCAGATGTAGCCTGTGGTAGCTCAGTAACCAATTGGTTTCCCATAGTGAGGGGAACAAGGACTATTCCTAACAGAAACTCAATGACTGGCTCTTTGGCCTCCCCACCCCCCAAGGGAGGAGCAGTCCTGTTAGGCCACAGAGGAGAGCTTTGCAGCCAGTCCTGAAGATACCTGATAAAACAGGATCAGATGAATGGGGAGGAGGTCCCCCCTATCAGTGGACTTGGCAAGGGGCACAGTGGAGAGGAGGGAGGGAGGGAGGGACTGGGAGGGAATGAGGGATCGGGACATGGCTGGGGTACAGAGTTAATAAAATGTAACTGATAAGAAAAAAATAAAATACAAAAAAAAAAAGAAATTGTGGTATTTTTACACAATGGAATACTACTCAGCAATCAAAAATGAGGAAATCATGAAATTTGCAGGCAAATGGTGGGATCTAGAAAAGATCATCCTCAGTGAAATATCCCAGAAGGAGAAAGACAAACACGGTATATACTCACTTATATAGACCTATAAGATATGATAAACATAATGAAATCTACACACCTAAAAAAGATAATCAAGAGAGCAGACATGGGGTAAGATTATCAATCTTCATTTAGAAAGACAGATGGTATGCGCATTGAACGTATGACAGGAGTCTACTGAGCGCATTTGAAAGACTCTAACTAGCAGTGTTTTCAAAGCAAAGACTCATGACCAAACCTTTGGCAGAGTACAGGGAATGATAAGAAAGAAGGGGAGTTAGTCTGATGGGGAAAGGATAGGAGCTCCACAAGGACCAAAGATATCTGGGCACAGGGTCTTTTCTGAGACTGACATGCAACCAAGGACCATGTATGAATGTAACCTAGAACCTCTGCTCAGATGTAGCCTGTGGTAGCTCAGTAACCAATTGGTTTCCCATAGTGAGGGGAACAAGGACTATTCCTAACAGGAACTCAATGACTGGCTCTTTGGCCTCCCCACCCCCCAAGGGAGGAGCAGTCCTGTTAGGCCACAGAGGAGAGCTTTGCAGCCAGTCCTGAAGGTACTTGATAAAACAGGATCAGATGAATGGGGAGGAGGTCCCCCCTATTAGTGAACTTGGCAAGGGGCACGGTGGAAATGAGGGAGGGAGGGAGGGACTGGGAGGGAATGAGGGATCAGGACATGGCTGGGATACAGAGTTAATAAAATGTAACTGATAAGAAAAAATTAAAATTCAAAAAAAATTCTTTTGAATAAAATTCAAAAAAAAAAAAAAAACTCAGAATAGCTAAAACAATCCTGTAAAAGAAAAGATATTCTGGAGATATCTCCATCCCTGATCTCAAGCTGCACTATAGAGCAACATTAATGAAAACTTCATGGTACTGGCGTAGAAACCGTGGATCAATAGAATTGAATAGAAGACTGAGAAATAAACCCACACACTTATGGATACTTGATTTTTGACAAAGAAACCAAAACCATACAATGGAAAAAAAAGATAGCATCTTCAACAAATGGTGCTGCTATTTACATGTAGAAAAATGCAAATAGATCCCTATTTATCATCCTGTACAAAACTAAAGTCCAAGTGGATCAAAAGCCTTAACATAAAACCAGATGTACTAAATCTGTTGGAAGAAAAATTGGGGAAGAGCCTGTAACTCATATTCATAGGCGACAACTTCCTAAACAGAACACCAATATCACAGCGTCTATGATCAACAATTGATAAATGGAACCTCATGAAACTGAAAAGCTTCTGTAAAGCAAAGGATACTGTCAACAGAACAAAAGAACAGCCTACAGATTGGGCAAAGGTCTTCACCAACACTACATCTGACAGAGGACTAATATCCAGAATACATAACTCAAGAAATTAGACACTAACAAACCAAATAATCCAGTTTAAGCAGATAATTCTCAACAGAGGAATATCAAGTGGGGAGAAACTTAAAGAAATGCTCAATATCCTTAGTCGTCAGGGAAATGCAAATCAAAACATCTCTGAGATTCCATCTTACACCAATAAAAATGGCTAAGATAAAAAACTCAAGTGATAACACATGCTGGGATAGGATGTGGAGAAAGGAGAACCCTCCTCCATTGCTGGTGGGAATGTAACCTTGCACAACCACTTTGGAAATCAATCTGGCGCTTTCTCAGAAAATTGGGAATAGCATTACCTCAAGATCCAGCTATACCACTCCTAGGCATATACCCAAAAGATGTCCCATTCAGTAAGTACATTTGCTCAACTATGTTCATAGCGGTTTCATTTGCAATAGCCAGAATCTGCAGACAGCCTAGATGTCCCTCAACAAAGGAATGGATACAGAAATTGTGGCACATTTACATAATGGAATACTATTCAGCTATTAAAAACAAGAAAATCATGAAATTTGCAGGCAAATGGATGGAACTAGAAGAGATCATCCTGAGTAAGGTAACTCAGAAACAGAAAGACAGGCATTGTATACACTCATTTCTAAGCGGATATTAGCCATATAATATAGGATAGCCATACTAAAATCTACAGACCTAAGGAAGCTAAATAACAATGGAGGACCCAAGGGAGGAAGCTTAAATCTCATTCAGAATGGCAAACAGGATAGACACCAGAAGTGGTGTAAGAAAGGAAACAGGGTGGGAGCCTGCTATAGATGCTTCTCTGAAAGGCTCCACCCAACAGATGATCGAAACAGATTGCTGAGACTCAGCCAAACTTCGGGCATAACTCAGGGAGTCTTATGAAAGAAGGTGATAATAGAAGAACAGGGAGGGGAGAGAAGCCCCACAAGGAGACCAACAATTCATATAAACCTGAGTCCAGGGGCTCTTGAAGAGACTGAGGTACCAAGGACTATGCATGGAGAGGACCTAGATCCCTGGCTCAGATGTAGCAGATTGGCAACACAGTCTCCATATGGGTTCCCAAGTAAGGGGATCAGGGGCTGCTTCTGTCATGAACTCAGTTGCCTGCTCTTTGATCACTTGCCCCTGGTGATGCAGCCTTACCAGGCCACAGAGGAAGAGGATCCAGGCAGCACTGATGAGACTTAATAAGCTATGGGCAGATAACAGAGGAGAACTCCCCTTTCAGTGAACTAAGGGATGGGGAGGGTAGAACTGGGAGAACTTGAGGCATGGGGCTTTAATAGAGATATATAGTGAGTAAATTGTAAAAGAAAATTATAATTAAAATTTTTAAAATTAAAAAATAAACAAAATCTTAAAAAAGAAAAATGAATATTATTTTAAAAAACCCTTAGCCAAATTAACCGAGAGAGAGAAGACCCACATTAACAAAGTAGAAATAAAGGAAAAATTATAGCAGATAACAATGAAATTAAGAAAATCATGTGAAAATACAAATTTAAGAAGTTTTCAACTATTAGAGCTTTAGAGAGCCTCTTGATTCCCATCTCTTTTTCTTCCCTTTGTAGTTCTTACATAATGCCTATGTTGTTACATATGATGCATGATTGGTCCCTTAGGCTCACTTTTCTTCATTATTTCCTTTCATCTTCTGCCTAGACCATTTAGAATGTCCTATCTTAAACTTCGTTGACTCTATTCCTAGTGCAGACTGGTGTTGAAAGCCTATAGTGAGTTTTTTCCGTTTAGTTTAGGACAATAATTTTGAATTGGAATTGTTTACATGGAAATTCATGCAACATTCTTTACATTCCATTTTCATATATTTAACTTGTTCTCATGATGAATCATAGTCTCTATTTCTTTGCATGTGTTGTTATTTTCTGAGGCTTTGGCATTAATAAATAAATAAGTTCCACCCCTAGTCTTTCCAGACTGGCTTCATGTGGGCCGAACTTTCTCCAGTATATCTCACTAGAGATTAAAGACCTCTCAACTTTTCCCCTAGGAATTTTTTTATTTGTTTGTTTCTTTCCTTGTCTCCTGCTTATAATCTTTGTGAATCTCTCTCAAAATTTTCCCCTCCTGTTGGTCAGTAGTACATCCTGCCTGGTGCTCTAGCAACACACGGTACTGGAGTGCCACCTAGTATCTATCTGTGGTACTGCATACCACAGAGTAAACATCTGTAGCAGCCTCCAACTCAGCACTTAGGTATTATTAGCACTTTCAAGATGGCTGTGCTGACCATGCAGGGTATCTGAATAGCAGCTCATCAGTGAGAGAAGGGTGAGCGGCAGGCTGTACTGTGGACCCCAAAACCTTGTGTTTCTCAGTGAGAAGAGAATCCGCGGAGATACTCGAAGGTCCATCTTCAGGCCACCTGGCTAATACTGGGAAAAGTTCCCAGGCTCCCGCACAGAACTTTCGCAGCCCTAGGCCACCTGCCTAAACCCACCATCTGTGGACACCTTCCTGGGAACACTAGCAGCAGCACACTTCCGGCTCTGACCCCTCAGCCTTAGATAACCCACTGGCCAAGCCCACTTTCTGTGGATATCTTCCTGACCAGCATCTGGTGGCTCAGAACTTGGGCACTCACTCTCACTGCCTGTGGAGTGAATACCTTCCTGTACTGAGAGTGAGACTCCAAACACAGGTGCCCACTCTCACAGTCCTCTGGATACCTTCTGGGTACTATTGGATCCTAGTTCTAAAACCTGGAGACCACACCCTGTGGACACCTTCCTGGTCACAGCTTCTAGTGGTGCTCACTCCCACAGCCCACAGTGGAGGGGGATACATTCTGGTACTGTGGGAGAGGCTCAGGTCCATTCTGCCTACTCCACTCTTGCCTGGTTCACCCAGGTCAGAATCAGCCAACACAGCACAATGAACACAGCATAGCTGAGCTAGGCTTCGATCCCAGGTTTCATTCCCCATCATGAAAAGGAAGCCTATAGGAGACTGGAACAGCTCTAGTCAAAGAGATCTATCCTCCAGCACCCCAGCAGCGTAGCTCACCTAGGCCAGAAACAGGTTTCCCAGCACAGAGAGAAAATCCAGAGGAGCTGAGCCAGGCATGGGACAAAAATCCCATCCTCTATCATCTTAAGGAAGGCTGTTGGACACTGGACCACCTCTAGATTCAGAGATCTTCGCACCTGTGCCCCAGCTATCTGACATACCTGGATTACAAACAGTGAGCCAGCAGAAACAGTGAATCCAGGGTAGATTACTTGAGACTCCAGAGACAAGTGGACCCAGTCTGCAGTACAGGCTCCAAGAATAATCAGTCAAGACCACAGATAACCAGATGTCTAGAGACTGGCATAAGAATACATACAGACAACAAAAACTAGGACATCATGGCATGACCAGAAACTCCAAAAATCAACAGATATTCTATTGCAGATGAGACACAGAAAAATGATCTGAAATCTATAATTATGAAGTTATTTGAGGTACATAAGAAGAAATGAACCAAAAATAAAAGCAAATAAAGAGGAAATGAACAAAAAAATAGAGGCCATCATGTAAAGACATGAATCCACATTCAAACAGAGAAAGGAAAATGGTGCAAGACATGAAAATAAAATTAGAATCAATAAAGAAAACACAGAGAAATCCCTGAAGTTGGAGAACTTAAGAAGAGATCAGGAACCACAAAGGTAAGCATAACCAACAGAATACAGGAGATGAAAGAGAGAATCTGAGGCACTGAAGATACAATTGCAGAAGTTGACACATCTCTCAAACAAAAAGTAAATTCAGAAAAGTTCTAGACACAAATCATCTAAGAAATCAAGGACACCATGAAAAGATGAAACCTAAGAATCAATCATACGAATAGACAGAAAACAAGATTCCAGGCTCCAAGGCCCAGAAAATATTTTCAAGAAAATTGTACCAACCTTAAGAAAAAGATGTCTATAAACACACAAGAGGCCAAAGAACACCAAAGAGAATAGACCACAAAATAAACCCCTCCAGCCACATAATTAAAACACAAATTCTACAGAACAAATAAAAAGTATTAAAAGCAACAAGGGAAAAAGGCCAAGTGACATATAAAGGCAGACCTATCAGAATCACACCAGACTTCTCAATAGAGACTATGAAAGTCAGAAGGGCCTGGGCAGATAATTATGCAGACACTAAGAGATCACAGATGCCAACCCAGACTACTATATCCAGCAAAACTTTCTATCTACATATACAGAGGAAAAATATGATTCCACGATATACCCAAATTTAAACAAAATATACAGAGAAATCCAGCCCTACAGAAGACACTAGAAAAAAATTGCAACCCAACAAGGAAAATTCATTGCACTAAGTGCCTTCATAAAGAAATTCAAAATATCTCATACAAGCAACTACACCCAAGAAAACACAGGTTAAGGACACCTTCACAACAAAAAAGCAAAAGAAAGCAAGCACACAAACACAATCACCTCCAACTCCACAATAAAAGGAACTAACAGTCATCGGTCACTAATACCTATTAACACCAATGGTCTCAACTCTCAAATATAAAGATACAGACTAACAGATTGGTTGAGGAAACAGGGTCCAACATTCTGTTGCATTCAAGAAACATGGCTCTGCAGCAAAGATAGACACTACCTTAGGGTTAAGAGCTGGAAAAAGGTTTTCGAAGCAAACAGACCCACGAAGCAAGTTAAAGTAGCTATCCCAATATCTAACAAAATAGACTTTCAACCAAAATTAATTAAAAGAGATGGAGAGGAACACTTCATTCTCATCAAAGGAAAAATCCACCAGGAGAACATCACAATCCTGAACATCTATGCACCAAATACAAGGGCTCCTGCGTTTGTCAAAGAAACATTACTTAAGTTTAAATCACACATTGGTCCCAATACCTTAATAGTGGGAGACTTCAGCAAGCCACTCCTGCCAAGGCACAATTTATTGAGACAGAAGCTAAACAAGGAAATAATGACACTTACAGAGGTCTTAAATCAAATGGACCTAATAAATGTCTACAAAGCCTTTCACCCAAACACAAAAAACTATAACTTCTACTCAGCACCTCATGGAACCTTCTCCAAAATTGGTCATATAGGCGGGCACAAACCAAGCCTCAACAGATACAAGAAAATTGAAATAGTCCCATGTATCGTATCAGACCACCAACTAAAACTAGACCTCAACAACAACAGAAATAACAAAAAGCCTACACACACATGGAAACTTAACAACTCTTTACTCAGTGACAACTGAGTCAAGGAGGACATAAAGAAAAAAAATTAAAGGCTTCCTAGAATTCAATTAAATTGAAGGTACAACTTACCGTACCTTATAGAACACAATAAAAGCAGTGCTAAAAGGAAAATTCATAGTGCTAAGTGCCTTCATAAAGAAATTCGAAATATCTCATACAAGCAACTTAACGGCACACTTGAAAACACTAGAAAAAAAGAAGCAGTCACATCCAAGAGGAGAAAACAACTGAAAATAATCAAAATCAGAGGAGAAATCAATAAATTAGAAATAAAGAGAACAAAGAATCAACGAAGCCAAGAGCTGGTTCTTTGAGAAAATCAACAAGATAGACAAACACTTAGCAAAACTTAATAAAAGGCAGCGAGACATTATCCAAATGAACAAAATCAGAAATGTAAAGGGGGGCATAAAAAGAGACACTGAGGAGGAAATCCAAACAAAATCATTAGGTCATACTTCAAAAGCCTATATGAAACAAAGTTTGAAAATCTAAATGAAATGGACAATTTTCTTGATAGATTCCATTTAACAAAGCTTATTTAAAATCAGGTATATAAATTAAATAGTCCTATAACCCCTAAGGAAATAGAAGCTGTCGTCAAAAGTCTCCCATTCAAAAAAAAAAAAAAAAAAAAAAAAAAGCCCAAGGCCAGAAGGTTTCAGTACAGAAATCTAACTGACCTTCAAAGAAGACCTAACACCATTACTCTTTGAACTTTCCACAAAATAGAAACAGGGAGAACATTACCGACTTCATTTTAAGAGGCCACAGTCACCTTGAAAACTGAATGGGACAGAGACCAAACAAAGAAAGAGAACTTCAGGCCAATCTCGCTTATGAACATTGACACAAAAATATTCAATAATTCCAAGAACACATAAAAGATATCATCCACCATGACCAAGTAGGCTTCATCCCAGGCATGCAGGGGTGGTTCAACATAAGTAAATCCATCAATGTAATCCACCATATAAACAAACTAAAATTAAAACACACACACACACACACACACACACACATACGCACACGATCATTTCCTTTGGTGCCGAAAAAGCATTTGACAAAATTCAACAACCATTCATGTTTAAAGTTTTGAATCAATCGGGGATAAAAGGCACATACCTAAACATAGTAAAGGCGATATACAGCAAGCCTATAGCCAACATCAAACTAAATGGAAAAAATCTTAAATCAATCCCACTGAAATCAGGGACAAGGCAAGGCTGCCCACTCTCTCCTAATATATCCAACATAGTTCTTGAAGTCCTAGCTAGAACAATAAGACAGTTGAAGGAAATCAAGGGGATACAAATCAGAAAGGAAGAAGTCAAAGAATCACTTTTTGCATGTGATAATGATAGTATAAATGATTGACCCCAAAAATTCTACCAGGGAACTCCTACAGCTGATAAACACCTTCAGCAAAATGGCAGGAAACAAAATCAACTCAAAAGAATCTGAAGCTCTCCTGTATACAAAAGACAAAAAGGCTGAGAAAGAAATTAGGAAAACAAACCCTTCACAATAGCAACAACAAAAAAACAAAAAACAAAAAAAAAAAAAAACAAAAAACATAAAGTACCTTTTTGTGATTCTAACCAAGCAAGTGAAAGACCTGTTTGAAAAAAACAAGTCTCTGAAGAAAGAAATTGAAGATGTCAGAAGATGGAAATATCTCCCATGGTAATGGCTCACTAGGATTAACATAGTGAAAATAGCTATCCTACCAAAAGCAATCCATAGATTCAATGCAATTCCCATCAAACTACGAGCACAATTCTTTACAAAACTTGAAAGAACAATTCTCAGTTTCACACTGAAAAACAAAAACACAAGAATAGCTTTAAAAAAAATCCTGTAAAATAAAAGATATTCTGGAGGTATCTCTATCCCTGATCTCAAGCCACACTATAGAGCAAGAGTAATCAAAACTGCATGGTACTCACATAGAAACAGATGTGTGGATCAGTGGAATCAAACAGAATACTCAGAAATAAGCCCATACACCTATGGATACTTGATTTTTTACAAAGAAGCCAAAACCATTCAATGGAAAAAAGACAGCATCTTCAACAAATGGTGCGGGTCCAACTGGATGTCTACATGTAGAAAAATGCAAATAGATCCATATTTGTCACTCTGCACAAAACTAAAGTTCAAGTGGATCAAAGACCTCAACATAAAACTAGACACACTAAACCTGTTAGAAGAAAAAGTGGGGAAGAGCCTTGAGCTCATTGGCACAGGAGACAGTTAACTGAACAAAACACCAACAACACAAGCTCTAAGATCAACAATCAATAAATGGGACCTCATGAAACTGAAAAGCTTCTGTAAAGCAAGGGACACTGTCATCAGAACAAAAAGACTGCCCACAGATTGACAAAGGATCTTCACCAACCCTATATCTGACAGAGGGCTAATAAACAGAATATATAAAGAACACAAGAAGTTAAACAGCACTGAATCAGTTAAACCAATTACAAAATGGAGTACAGAGCTAAACAGAGAATTCTCAATAGAGGAATATCAAATGGCAGAAAAACACTTAAAGAAATGTTCAATGTCCTTAGTCATCAGGGAAATGCAAATCAAAACAACCCTGAGATTTCACCTTACACAATCAGAATGGCTAAGATCAAGAACTCAAGTGACAACACATGCTGGAGCTGGAGAGGATGTAGAGAAAAGGAAACACTCCTCCATTGCTGATAGGAATGTAACCTTGTACAACCACTTTGGAAATCAATCTGGCTTTTTCTCAGACAATTAGGAATACTGCTGCCTCAAGATCCAGCTATACCACTCCTAGGCATATACCCAAAATATGCTCAAGTACACAAAAAGGACATTTGCTCAACCATGTTCATAGCAGCTCTATTTGTAATAGCCAGAAGATGGAAACAACCCAGATGTCCCTCAGTGGAGGAATGGATACAGAAATTGTGGTACAGCTACACAATAGAATACTACTCAACAATTAAAAACAAGGAAATCATGAAATTTGCAGGCAAATGGTGGGAACTAGAAAAGATCATCTTGAATGAGGTATCCCAGAAGCAGAAAGACACATATGGTACATACTCACTTATAAGTGGATACTAGACATATAATATAGGATAAATCTACAAAAAATTGTAAACCTAAAGAAGCTAAGCAAGAAAGAGAACCCTGAGTAAGCTAATCAATCCTCATTCAGAAAGTCAAACGGATCACATCAGAAGAGAGAAAAAACAGGGAATAGGACAAGAGCCTTTCACAGAGGAAAGACTCTACCCAGCAGTGTATCAAAGCAGATGCTGAGACTCATAACCAAACTTTGGACAGAGTGCAAGGAATCTTATGAAAGAAGTTGGAGATAGAAAGACCTGGAAGGGACAGGAGCTCCACAAGGAGAACAATAGAGCCAAAAAATATGGTCCCGGGGGTCTTTTCTGAGATTGATAATCCAGCCAAGGACCTGGATGTAGATAACCTAGAAACCCTGTACAGATGTAGCCTTTGTCAGTTCAGTCTCCAAGTGGGTGCCTAGTAAGGGGAACAGGGACTGTTTCTGACATGAACTCAGTGACTGGCTCTTTGATCACCTTCACCTGAGAGGATGGGAGCAGCCTTACCAGGCCACAGACGAAGACAATGCAGTGAGTCCTGATGATACCTGAAAGGCTAAGTTCAGCTGTAAGGGGCAGGGTGGAGGACCTCTGCTGTCGGTGGACTGGAGTTGGGCATGGGAGAAAAAGAGGGAAGGAGGGTGAGACTGGAAAAATTTAAGGGAGGCAGCTACAGCTGGGATACAAAGCAAATAAATTGCAATAAATAAATAAATAACAAGGAAATCAAAATTTGCAGGCAAATGGTGGAAACTAGAAAAGATCATTCTGAATGAGTCAACCCAGAATCAGAAAGACACACATGGTATATACTCACTCATAAGTGGTTATTAGACATATAATACAAGATAAATACACTAAAACCGATACCCCCAAAGAAGCTAAACAACAAGGAAACCTCTAGGGAAGATGCTCAATCCTCATTCATGTGGACAAAAGCGATAGACATCAGAATAAGGATAAGACAGGAACAGGACAGGAGCCTACTACAGATGGCCTCTGAAAGACCCTACTGATAGTGGTATCGAAGCAGAGGTTGAGACTCAGAGCCAAACTTTGGGCAGAATCCATGGATCTTAGGAAAAAAGGGATAGATAGAAAGACCTGGAGGGGCAGGGGCTCCAAAAGAAGACCAACAGAGCCAAAAAAATAACCTGGGACCTGGGGCTCCTGCAGAGGCTGATATCCCAACCAAGGATCATGCATGGAGATGACCTAAAACCCCTGCTCAAATGCAGCCCATAGACTCAGTTTCCAAGTGTGTTCCCTAGTAAAGGAAACAGTGGCTGCCTCTGGAATGAACTCAGTGACTGGCTTTCTGATCACCTCCTCCTTGGTGGTGCAGCCTTGCCAGACCACAGAGGAAGACAAAGCAGCCAGTCTTGATGAGACCTGATAAGCTAGGGTCATATAGAAGGGGAGGAGGTCCTCCCTTATCAGTAGACTACTGGAAGGGAATAGGAGGAGAAGAGGGAGGGAGGGTAGGATTGGAAGGAGAAGAGAGAAGGGGCCACACCTGGGGTACATACAAAGTGAATAAATTGTAATATATACTGACTTTAAAAAATATGCATTTATTATTTATGTATATGAGAGCTTTAGCTTCATGTACACGTGCATGACAAAACTGAGCATCAAATCCCATTATAGATGGTTGTGAGCCACCATATGGTTGCTGGGAATTGAACTCAGGACCTCTTGAAGAGCAGCCAGTGTTCTTAACCACTGAGCCATCTCTCCAGGATAAATACTAATCTTTAAAAAAGAATTAAAAATGAGGTACAAAGCTAAACAGAGAATTCTCAGTAGAGAAATATCTAATGGCAGAGAAACACTTAAAGAAATGTCAACATCCTTCCCTATGAGGGAAATGCAAATCAAAACGACCTTACACCCATCAGAATGGCTAAGATCAAAAACTCAAGTGACAACACATGCTGGAGAGGATATGAAGAAAGGGGAATCCTCCTCCATTGCTGGTGGGGATGTAAACTCATACAACCACTTTGGAAATCAATCTGGCACTTTCTCAGAAAATTAGGAATATCTTAAGATCCACCTGAGAACTCCCCCTTTCAGTGGACTAGGGGAATGGAGAAGAGGGAAAGAGGGTGGGACTGGGGGAGTTGCGGGAAGGGGCTTCAATTGGGATATATAATAAATAAATTGTGGGAAAAATGAAAAAATAAAAAATCCAGCTATATACCATTCCTGGGCATATACCCTTAAGATTCTCCACAATTCAATAAGGATGTTTGCTGAACTCTGTTCATAACAGCTTTATTTGTAATAGCCAGAAGCTGGAAACTACCTAGAGGCCCCTCAAAGGAAGAATGGATACAGAAATTGTGGTACATTTACACAATGAAATACTATTCAGTAATTAAATAAAAAGAAATCATGAAATTTTCAGGCAAATGGTGGGAACTAGAAAAGATCATCCTTAGTGAGGTAACCCAGAAGCAGAAAGACTCATATAGTATATACGCACTTCTAAGTGGATATTAGCCATATAATATAGGATAAACATACCAAAATCTATAGTCCTAAAGAAGCTAAACAACAAGGAGGACCATAGAGAAGATGCTTAATCCTCATTCGATAGGGCAAACAGGATCGACATAGGAAGCAGAAGACAAGTAACAGGATAACAGTCTTCCACAGAAGACCTCTGAAAGACTTTACCCACCAGAGTATCGAAGGAGATACTGAGACCCATAGCAAAACTTAGGACAGAGTTCCAGAATCTTTATGGAAGAAAAGGGAGATAGAAAGACCTGGAGGGGACAGTA
Source organism: Psammomys obesus (assembly GCF_907164565.1). Classification (NCBI taxonomy): domain Eukaryota; kingdom Metazoa; phylum Chordata; class Mammalia; order Rodentia; family Muridae; genus Psammomys; species Psammomys obesus. Next base: position 7,680,131 of record NW_026590677.1, read on the forward strand.
ACTCCACTAGGAGAACAACAGCAAAAAACCTGGGCCCAGGGGAGCCTGCAGAGACCTGTATTCCAACTAAGAGCCATGCATGGAGAGGACCTAGTAGATACCTTCTCAGAGGAAGCCGATAGGCTGCTCAGTTTCCAAGTGGGTTCCCTAATAAAGGGTACAGGTGCTGTCTCTGACATGAACTCAGTGGCAAGCTATTTGATCACCTCCCCCTGGGGGGTGCAGCCTTGCCAAGCTACAGAGGAAGACAATGCAGCCAGTCCTGATGAGATCTGAAATTCTAGGGTCAGATAGAAGGGAAGGAGGTCTCCTATCAGGGGACAAGGGAAGGGGCATAGGGGGAGAAGAGGGATGGTGGATGAGACTGGGAGGAGATGAGCGGGAGGGCTACAGCAAGGATACAAAGTGAATGAACTGTAATAAATAAATATTTTAAAATATTAAAAAAATAAAATTCACTTCATTAAAAATTTTCACACAACATATTTTGATCATATTCTTTCATGATTTTTATGTTAAAAGAATACTAACATCATAAAATGAAGAGAAAATTTTTCCTCATTTTCTACTTTTAGCAAGCATTTATCTAAAGTTGATATCAATTCTTCTTTAAATAATTACTAGAATTCATCTGTAAAACCATGTGGTCCTGTATTTCCAATCACAGGAAGATGTTTATTGAGATACAATTCATATATTACAGACACTCAACATTATAGTGTGTCATTGTGGACTGGTAATTTAATAGATTTCTGTGGTCACCATCACAACCAATTTTATAATAAAATTGTCACATCTTAAAGGAAATCCATACCATCTGTCAGTCATTTCCTTTGCCACCCTACCCTTTCTTCTAGATTTACACAACGGGCAATCTTTTCTCTTCCTGGACCTTTGTCTGGGTGAATGTTTCATATAAATGGTAAGACAGACTATATGGACCCTCAGGACTGGCTTTAACATGTAGCATAATATTGATAAAGTTATATATGTTGTAGATTAAGGCTCCACTACTTTTAATAGCTAAGTAATATTCCTTTACATAGGTATGCCACATTTCCTCAGTCATCAGTTGATAATTAAGTCATTTCCTCTTTGGGGTTATTGTGGTCATATTATTGGGTTACTAGGAAGGTTGTGATAAGTATTTACATGCAAGTTTTATGTGAATATATGTTTTCAATTTTTTGAGTATATAGATTTGAGAGAGACTACTCTATCCCATTTATGTTTAATAGTTTATGGTTTTATTTTACAAGAATGATACACCATTCTATATGCACATTCTACCAACAATGTAGGAAGGGTCCAATTTCTCCCTATCCTGTTTTTTAATATATTTTTTATTTATTACAATTTATTCACTTTGTGTCCCAGCTGTAGCCCCACCCTCATCCCCTCCCAATTCTACCATCCCTCCCACCTTCATCTCCTCCCATACCCTTTCCCCAGTCCACTGACAGTGGAGGACCTCCTCCCCTTCCTGACCAGAGCCAATCAGGTCTCATCAGGACTGTCTTTCACAGTCTTCATCTGAGGCCTGGTCAGGCTGCTCCCTGATAGGGTGAGGTGATCAAAAAGAGAGGACCCTAACTAAAATGTTCAATCCCCATCCTGAAAGGCAAAGAGGATGAACATCAGAAGAAAAAGAAAATAAAAAACAACCTCGGAACCTGCTACAGAGGGCCTCTGAAAGCCAGAAGAAAACAGGAAACAACCTTGGAACCTGCCACAGAGGGCCTCTGAAAGCCTCTGCAGTATAGACTGTCAAAGCAGATGCTGAGCCTGATGGACAACTGATGGGCAGAGTGAATGGAATTTTATGTAAGAAGTGGGAAATAGTAAGAACTGGAGGGGACAGGAACTCCACAAGCAGAGCAACAGAACAAGATAATTTGAACACAGGGAACTTCCCAGAGACTCATACTCCAACCAAGGACTATTCGTGGAGATAACCTAGAACCCCTGCAGAGATGTAGCCCATGGCAGTTCAGTGTCCAAGTGGGTTACATAGTAATGAGAAGAGGGACTGCCTCTGACATAATCTGATTGGCCTGCTCTTTGATCACCTCCCCCTGAGGGGGGAGCAGCCTTACCAGGCCACAGTAGAGGACAATGCAGCCACTTTTGATGAGAACTGACAGACTAAGATCAGAAAGGAGAGGAGAACCTCCCCTATCAGTGGACTTGGGGAGTGGCATGCATGCAGAAAGGGGAGGGAGGGTGGGATCGGGAGGGGAGGAGGGAGGGGCTTATGGGGGGATACAAAATGAATAAAGTGTAATTAATAAAAAATAAAAAAAATAGATAGCCACCGAGTTCATGCCAGAGACAGCCCCTGCAACCTTTATTAGGGAGGCCATTTGGAGACTGAGCTGCCACAAGTTACCTCTGTGCAGGGGATCCAGTTTATCTCCATGAATGGTTCTTGGTTGAAGTATCAGTCCCAGAAAAGACCTCTAGGCCCAGAAATATTGGTTTTGTTGTTCTCCTTGTGGAGCTCCAGATACTTCCAGGTCTTTTTATCTCCCCCTTCTTCCATAAGATTCCCAGCACTCTGCCCAAAGTTTGGCTATGAGTCCCAGGATACACTTTAATACCCTGCTGGACAGAGTCTTTCAGAGGCCCTCTGTGGTAGGATCCTCTCTTGTTCCTTATTTTTACCTTCTTCTGATGTCTACCGCATTTGCCTTTCTGAATGAAGATTGAGCATCTTACCCAGGGTCCTCCTTCTTGCTTAGCTTCTTTAGGTGTACAGATTTTAGGATGATAATCCTATGTTATAGGTCTAATATCCACTTATAAGTGAGTATATACCATGTGGTTCTTGCTGCTCCTGGGATACCTCACTAAGGTTGATCTTTTCTAGTTCTCACCATTTGCCTGCAAATTTCATGATTTCCTTGTTTTTAAATTGCTGAGTAGTATTCCACTGTGTAAATGCACCACAATTTCTGTATCCATTCCTCCACTGAGGAACATCTGGGTTGTTTCCATATTCTGGCTATTACAAATAAGGCTGCTATGAACACGGTTGAGCAAATGTCCTTGTTGTATACTTGAGCCTCTTTTGGATATATGCCTACGAGTGGGATAGCTGGATCTTGAGGCAGCAGTATTCCTAATTGTCTAATAAAAGCACCAGATTGATTTCCAAAGTGGTTGCACAAGTTTACATTCCCACAAGCAATGGAGGAGGGTTCCCCTTTCTCAGCATCCTCTCCAGCATGTATTGTCACTTGAGTTCTTGATCTTAGCCATTCTGATTGTGTAAGGTGAAATCTCAGGGTTGTTTTGATTTGCATTTCCCTAATGGCTAATGAAGTTCAGCATTTCCTTAAGTGTTTCTTTGCCATTCGATATTCCCCTCTTGAGAATTCTCTGTTTAGCTCTGTATCCCATTTTTTAATTGGATTACTTCATTTGTTGCTTTTCAAATTTTTGAGTTCTTTATATATTCTGTATAGCTGCCCTCTGTCAGATATAGGGCTGGAGAAGATCCTTTCCCAGTCCGTAGGCTGTTGTTTTGTTCTGAGGAGAGTGTCCTTCGCTTTACAGAAGCTTTTCAGTTTCATGCGGTCCCAGTTACTGATTGTTGATCTTAGAGCCTGTGCTGTTGGTATTCTTCCAATGAGGTCAAGGATCTTCCCCACTTTTTCTTCTAACAGTTTAAGTGTGTCTGGTTTTATGTCGAGGTGTTTGATCCACTTAGACTTTAGTTTTGTTCAGGGTGATAAGTGTGTATCTATTTGCATTTTTCTCCATGTAGCTATCCAGTTAGACCAGCACCATTTTTTGAAGATGCTATCTTTTTTCCCTTGTATGATTTTTGGCATCTTTGTGAAAGATCAGTTGCCCATAGTGTGTGAGTTTATTTCTGGGTCTTCTATTTCATTCCATTGATCCACCATTCTGTTTCTATGCCAGTACCACACAGTTTTTATTACTGTTGCTCTATAGTACAGCTTGAGATCAGGGATGAAGATCCCTCCACAAGTTCTTTTATTGTAGATGATTGATTTAATGATTCTGGGTTTCTTGTTATTCCATAGAAAGTTGAGAATTTTTCTTTCAAGGTCTGTAAAGAACTGTGTTGGTAATTTGATGGGAATTGCATTTAATCTGTAGATTGCTCTTGGTAAAATGGCCATTTTTTACTGTTAATCCTGCCAAGCCATGAGCATGGGAGATCTTTCCATCTTCTGATATCGTCACGTATTTCTTTCTTCAGAGACTTGAAGCTTTTTTGATGAAAGTCTTTGACTTATTTGGTTAGTCTCCCTATCTTGTAACAGGTTCACTCGCAGCTGACCATAGTTTAAAAATTGTTACTGTAGTCATCCTGGAGTTTGTGAAATAGTATCTAATTATGGTTTTGATTTTCTCTAAAAACTGGTGGTGCTAAGCTTCTTTTTAAGTGTTCATTTATAATCTGTACAGTTTGCTTTAAGATGTGTTCATTTAAATCCTTTATTTTTAAGTTGGTTCATTTAGCTGATTGTGGTGGTGCACACCTATAACAATAGAACTTGGAAAATGAAGAGAGGAGGGTGAGAAGTTCAAGGCCATCTTTTGATAATAGTGAATTCACAGCCATCCTGATCTACACAAGACCTCTTCAAATAAAGTTGTCTATCTGTTTGTTTCTATGTATGTGATAATTATTCTTTCTTGATACTACATCCTTATCTACCATGTAATGCAAGTAATTTCTTCCACTCTGTGGGTCATCTTCTCACTTTATTGATACTGCCATTTGAATCAGAAGGCTTTTTCTTTACTTTTTGATGAGACATCTATGTTTGCATGGGTTGGTTCAAATACACAAAGGTGTGATATTATATTTTCAACTAATATTTAATAGACCCAGCTCTTAAATTCAAGTCTGTGATGCATTTTGAGTATGACATGAGGTAGTGTACCACTTATCTCCGCACAATTTGTTAATGACTGATATTTTACCATTGAATTGTCCTAATAAATTGTGTTAACAATTCTGTTGCAAATAAAATGGCCACAGATATATAAGTATATGGGTTTATTTCTGGATATTTAATTCTATTTCACTCATCTATAACTCTGCTTCTGTCTGCCTCCTGTCTTTCTGTCTCTGTTCTCTGTCTCTCTGTCTCTCTCTCTTTCTCTCTCTCTCTCTCTCTCTCTCTCTCTCTCTCTCTCCCACACACATACACACAAGACCTCTTGTATCCCCAGCTGACTAGAATTTGCTATATAACTGAAGATGACTTCCAGCTTCTGGTCCTCCTAACTGTTGAAATTACAAGTATACCCTACCACACCCAGTTTATGTAGTGTTGGAACAGAACTCAGGACTTCATCCATGCTAGGAAAACACTCTTCCAAATGACATATACCACTACCCACTGTGTAACTGTCTTCATTTCAGTATTACACTGCCTTGATTACTCCAGATTTCTAGTGAGTAACTAAATCAGGAACATAAGGACTAGAACTCTATTGTCTCTTTCTTTTTTTTTTGTTTGTTTATCATTATTATTTTATTTTTTATTAATTACAATTTATTCACTTTGTATGCCCCCAAAAGCCCCTCCCTCCTCCCCTCTCGATCCCACCCTCCCTCCTCCTTCTTCACACATACCCATCCCCAAGTCCACTGATAGGGGAGGTCCTCCTCTCCTTCCTTCTGATCTTAGTCTATCAGATCTTATCAGGAGTGGCTGCATTGTCATCTTCTGTGGCCTGGTAAGGCTGCTCCTCCCTCAGGGGGCCTACTAAAATCTGTACATCTAAAGAAAATGATCAAGAGAGAGGACCCCGACTAAAATGCTCAATCTCCACCCCGAAAGGCAAAGAGGAAGGACATTAGAAGAAGAAGAAAACAGGAAACAAGTTAGGAACCTGCCACAGAGGACCTCTGAAAGGCTCTGCCCTGCAGACTATCAATGCAGATGTTGAGACTTATGGCCAACTGTTGGGCAGTGTGCATGGAATCTTATGTAAGAAGTGGGAAATAGTAAGATATGGAGAGGTCAGGAACTCCACAAGGAGAGCAACAGAACCAGAAAATTTGAACACAGGGGTCTTTCCAGAGACTCATACTCCAACCAAGTACCATGCATGGAGATAACCTAGAACCCCTGCACAGATGTAGCCCATGACAGTTTAGTGTCCAAGTGGGTTACATAGTACTGGGAAGAGGGACTGCTTCTGACATAATCTGATTGGTCTTTTTCAAAAAATATTAAAAAAAATGTTTTAACTAATTCTTTCAAGTTTCCATATGATTCAGGGTTGTCTTGTTAAGACAGATGAGTGGAAAGGCATGTGACATTTTAATACGGACTGTACTAAATCTGTACGTAGTAATAGCTGTGTTTATTTCCTTCCAATCTGGGTGTTTTGTTTCTTTGACTAGCCTAATTGCCCTGGCTTGACCCTCCGGCACAATGTTGAATAGAAATGGTAAAATAAACATCCTTATTTCTTCCTGCACGCAGACAGATGTCCATCACTCAGTGCTGTACGGGAGGTTAGTCATGGGTTTGCATATACATTCTTTTTCAGATTGAGGAAATTCATTTTTCTGTACTTAGTTTTTTGTTATGACCATAAATGTTTTTGGTATTTTTGAAATACCTTTTCTCCATCTACTAAAATAGTCATGTATTTTCTATTTTTTCTACTAATATATTACATTAGAGTAGTTGAAACATGGAACTAAATACATTATTGAGACTAACACCTTTTTTCAAGTTTATAAGCTTTTATCAGATTCCATGTGATAGTATTTAGCTGTAGAATTTTGTGCTTATCTTCATAAGTGGCCTGTAGTTTTCTTTTCTTTATATGTGAGGGGTGTCACGATAGGTTTTCTCTGTGCATCCCTGGCTGTCCTGGAACTTGCTCTGTAGACCAGGCTGGCCTCGAACTCAGAGAGATCTGCCTGCCTCTGCTTCCCCAAGTTCTGGGATTAAAGTCATGAGCCACAACTGCCCAACATTGTGTTCTTGTGTATCTTTTTGTTGATATTAGTGTAACACTGCTTCATATAATGTGTTGAGAAGCATTCCTTCTCCTAATATCTGAAAGGAATGTTATCAGTGATAGTTCTTTTGGTGGGGGAAGGAAAAGGTTTCCTCGCTCATAGATTTACAGTCTGTCATGGAGAGAACCATAAAACTACCTCAACTCACAAGTGAGGCAGGAACTAAAACAAAATCTATGAAGGAAGATGTTTCTTGGCTTGCTCTTTATGGCTTGCATACCATGCTTTTTAATCACTTTTTATCAAAGCTGTAGTCTCCTCTCTCAGCCCCTCCCTCTTCTCCCAAGCCCCTTCCCCAGTCCACTGATAGGGACTCCCGTTTCCTCTGACCCTAGCCTACCCGGTCTCATCAGAATGGTCTGCATTGTCTTCCTCTGTGATCAGTGCTAGTTCTTTAAGTGTCTGGTAGAATTCATCAGGGAAGCCATGTGAGCCTGAGTGTTTTCTGAAAGGATGTTGATTGTCAATGCAATCTCTTTACTATGATAGATCTATTCAGATTGTCATTTCTTTCAAAGTATGTTTTGGTATTGCATACTTTTCTAGGAAAAGTCTATTTCATGTAGACTGCCTAATTTTCTAGATTACATTTGTTCATAATGTTGCACTATAGTTTTCTCAGTATAAAATCAGTAATATTTTTCCTTCTTTCATGCCTCATTTTATTAAATCAAATTTTTCTCCATACCTCTTTTCTGGTCTCTTTCTCTCTGTCTCTTCCCTACCTCTTTTATATGCATCCCTCGGTTCTTTGTTTCTGGTCTCCTCTCCTATACATATACATGTTCATGATATATGTGGAGTATTTTGAAACAGAACAAAGATGTATCAAAACTAATGAAATGCATGAAGTCAGGGTCAAGAGCAAAATTTATAGCTGTATACACTTACATTTAAAAAAAATCTCAAATAAATAACCAACATTTTACGACAAGAGTCAACAAGGGAACTTCTGGGAAAAATATTGGACTTAGAAGTCACCTTCATGTGACTTCATGAGACTAGTAAGGATAAGAAAAAGTAGAGGGCTGGAGAGATGGCTCCGAGGTTAAGAGTGCTGGCTACCATTCCAAAGGTCCTAAGTTCAATTCCCAGCCACCACATAGTTGCTCACAACCATCTAAAATGAGATCTGGTGCCCTCTTCTGGCATGCAGGTGTACATGCAAACACACATTGTATGCATAATAAATAAATAAATCCTAAAAAAAAAAGAAAAAGTAGAACTCTTTCAAAGAGAGAGAAAGAAAGTCACAAAAAGTGGAGAGCAAAATAAAAGTTCTACAGTGAAAAGAAGTGAGCCAAGCCAAATGCAGGTCTAGCTTTGTGGCTCCCTGACAGGGGCAGAAAAAGCAGAATCTTCAACCAAAAGGTTTAAAATAAACACATGTGTTAAAGTTGCTAAAACATATGATAAGTAATTGTTAAATTCTTACTGTATCTGATTTATAAATTACAATTTATCATAGGTAAAAGTATACATAAATACATCATAGTATATATTTATATGGCTCCATGGTATGTATGGTTTTAGGCATCTTAGAACACATGCCCTGTAGACAAAAAGGGAATACTATGTTTTCCTGCTTGAAGGGAGGTGTGGCTTCTTCACTGGGAAAGAGTTCACTTTTGGGTAGATATACAAGATGTCTCCAGTAACCTGATATAGCATTTAACAAACAATCAATAAGGCTTCTCCAAAGCACAGGATCAGTTGTGGAGTAATTCTGCCAGCAACATTTAGCCATTTCATCCATAAAAGATGTAAAGAAAGTAAGATACTCAGGTATGTTGGTACATACCTAAAATCCCAGCACTTGGGAGGTAGAGGCAGGACGTTATCAGGAGTTCAAAGCCAGCCTTGGATATACAGTGAGTTCAAGACTGTAGTTAGAGTCATTTAGGAAGAAGGAACCTCAGTTGAGAAGACATCCCCACCAGATTGCCCTTTGTGCAAGCGTATGGTGCATTTTCTTGATTGATGATGGATGTGAGAGGGCCCAAATCAATGTAAGCAGTACTACCCTTAGGGTGATAGGACTAAGTGCTATAAGAAAGCAAATATGAAAAGCAAGCAAATAAGCAGCACTCCTTTGTGGCCTTTGCTTCAGTTCCTGCCTCCAGGTTCTTCCCTGTTTGAGTTCCTGCCCTCACTTCTTTCCACAATGAGGTATGATGTGGAATTTTAAGTTGAAATAAACCCTTTCCTCACTCAGTTGCATTTGTTTATGGCATTTAATAACAACAATAGAAAAATCTAACTTAATCAAAGACTAGCCTAGGCTACACAAGATTCTGTCTCAAAAGGGAAAGGGACAGAAATAAGAAGGGAAGGGAGAAGGAGAGGAAAGAAAAAGAGAGGGGAAGGGAAGGGAGATAACTGTGCATGAGGAGCTTAGAGAAGAGGATAGGGGAGATTAGAAGAGACAAGGGGAGGGAAGAGGAGGAGAGGCGAGGGGAGATAAGGAAAAGGAAGAGGACAGGAAAAGATGAGATGAAACAAGAGGAGACAAGAGGATGGCATCTCTAGTAGCTTGAACTGCAACCACTTCAGCACATTTTAGGTAAAAAAAAAATATAGTGGAGGCCATGCTACCCTACTGGGAGGGAGAGACATGGAAGCACATCTTCATGAGAATGACTTCTGTGTCTCTATATGAATGTATTATTATGCCACTTCATTCTTCCCTGTGTTACATTAGGACACATTGTCAACCAAACTTCACTGTTCCCTATTCACAAATAGGTTCTTCATCAAGAAGATGAGTGTTTAAAGTATACTGAGTTTCTAAAAATGTATTATACTTGTAGAAATGAAAATACTTTTTCGAATATTTGTTGTTTTTTTATTATTTTATGTGCATGGGTGTTTTGCCTGCATGTACATCTCTGCACACAAGCATGCATTGCCAGTAGAGGTCAGAAGAGGGCTTTAAATCCCCTAGAACTGGAGTTACAGATGGTTATTAGCCACAGTATGGATGCTGGGCATAATAACTGGGTCTGCTCTACAAGCAGCCAGTACTCATAAGCCCTGAGCCATCTCAGAGGTTATTTGTGGGCAGTTTAAGCATGATACTTCCTCTGCTACAAAATGTCAGATCATTCTATCAACTGCTCAGCCCAGGTTTTCATCAATTTGTAGTGTTCATAAAGATGATACCATGGTAACTGAATTTTATTCCACTACCATTTATGGAGCCTTCGCATATTGAGAGATGTCATTTAACTTCAGTGAACCTGTCATGATGGCCTGTGAACAGATCTTTATGCAGCAAGAAGGCATTAGAATAAACTGGGAGCTCTTAGTCAGCTTTTGGGTGGGTGTGCAAATGCCCAGATTGGGAATATCTTTAAGCTGCAGTCTGGTTCAGGCATGCGTAGTGGACACATTAGGGAAGGTAAGAAAATGAGGAGTACACAGCACAAAATTTGCTTGCATTTGTAGTTCTGTGACTGCCATGCTTACTTTTAAACTTCATTAAAAGTCTAAATGCCCACAGTTTTATTTCAGCTATTTAATTATCATTCTGCATTGACTCTAGAACTTGGCTGTTTACCTAACCCTTTTCCACATTACTACATGCAATTAACTTCCTGCATTACATCACTCAAATTCTATGAGTAAAATAATTCAATAGAAGTGCAGTACTTTGTATGGAGAAATGATGAAAGCAAGTGATACAATTTGTTTCATTAGGGGAATTAAAAGATATTTTGAAGTTATTTATTTTTTCACATTTTATACACATAATGTTTTGTTTAAAAATCTCTCCCGTTATTCTATCTGATCCCCTATGTCTTTTGTGAAAGTCTGTTAGTACATATGGAATGGTTAAATATGACCTTGCATTCACCTTTCTTGTAGCCTTAAAGCATATTTGGCACCAACCTGCAACTCTGTTTATTTATAGATATGCTTTTTTTTTTTTTTTTTTTTTTTTTTTTTTTTTTTTTTTTTTTTTTTGCAGAGCAGCTGTAATAGAAAGGCTCCTATCATGGGCATGGATAAAAGCAATGCTAGCAAGAACAAGAAGTAGCAATATGAACAACCATTTGTGGTTTGTACATGGTCAACCATGAATAAAGGTTCTAATTTTTAATTATTTGAGAAGTCCATACATTCATGTAATGTATTTTGATCAAATTAACTGCTTTCACTCCTTTAATTCCTCTCCTCCACCATATCTTTCCACTCCCAACTTCATGTGATTATTTTCAACCCACTTAGTGTGTACATAGGTTCATCTACTAGAAAATGGATATATCCCTGAAGAAATTAACTTTCACCCAGCAGCCATCAATTCCCAGTGGCCCTTGAGCTATAGGGTGGAGCATAGTGAGCTTGTCCCTCATTTGTGCTGAGATTCTGTCTGGCTTGATTGTATTCAATCTTCTGATTGTTGTCACTGTCTCTGTGATTTCAAGTGTGTAATGGAGTCCCATGACCCTCCCAAACAATAAGGACTATTTCTACTTCTTTGGATTTTACTATCCAGAAGTTGATGGTAAGAACCTATTGCTAAAGAAACCACATACTTGGGTCATAAGACATGGAGAATTCAAGCTGGTACTGACTTAGAAGCTTCATTGCTTTTGGCTACTTTTTACAGTGCTGGAAGATACTATGCATACTGCCAGGGGAGAAAAAGAAACAATAGTCCAGCTGTGAACAATAACCCAGCTATGAATATGGCAAGCTACAATAATGGCTGATCAGACAGAAAAAATGTTCACTGGTGCAATAGTGGCACTGTTATGGGAATAAGCTTAGATTTATAACCCACTCTACAAGAGATAACCCATGGCTGGTAGTATTTACTATGCCAAAATTCCATAGATGAGTAGGTCATAAGCCTTAGGGAAGAACCCAATACTATTATTCTGGTAAATGATTATAGTAATAAACTGTTCATACCTATAGTTTCCTAAATCTTTCAACCCTCATTATAGAAGCTGCGTTTTTATTTAATCACTTTACATCCTGATCCCAGCCCTTCTCTCCTCTCCTCCCAGTCCTACCCTTATGTCCTCTTCCTCTTATTCACCCTCTACTTCTCAGAAAAGGGGAGGCCCCCAAGGGATACCAACCTGCCATGGAGCCTCAAATTGCTGCAGACTAAGCATACCCTCTCCCACTGGGGCCCAGGTAGGGGAAAGTGATACAAAGGCAGGCAACAGAGTCAGAGACAGCAGCTACTCCCATTAGTATGGTACCCACATGTTGACCACACTGCACATCTGCTACATATGTGTAAGGGTCTAGGCCTAGTACATGCAGGCCCTTTGGTTAGTAGTTCAGTCTTTATGAGCTCTCTGGCTGAGACTCCTAACAGTGGGGGTTAAGGACCCTGAGGTAGTCACTTCCTGTAGCCAGGTAAGACTCCCAGTGGAGGGAAGGAGACACCAATTCACCCATAAAACCTTGACTCAAAATTTGTCTCACCTATAAGAAGTATAGGGGTAAAGATGGAGCAGAGATTGAGGGAATGGTAAATCAATGACTGTCCCAACTTGAGACCCACCCCATGGGAGAGAGCCAATACCTGTCACTGTTAATGGTACTCTGCTATGCTTGCAGACAGGAGTCTAGCATAACTGTCTCCTGATTCATCCAGCAGTTGATGAAAACAGATGCAGAAATCTACAACTAAAGAAGAAGTTGTTTTTGACAGTAGATGACGCACATCTGGTTAACATCCAAAGAAAAAGTGACTGTGGAGTATGCACCTCTGCATGGTATACAGCTATATCAAATTCTGTATCCACAAGGATCAGAGATAACTGTGGAAGAGCAGATGAAAAGATCATAAGAGCTAGATGTAGTGGACATCTGCAGCAAAAATTTAAAATTTTAAGAGTCCAAAATTTGTAGATTGAAACATTCTAGATATCATAGAGACTCTTTATCTTCCTTTTTATTAAAAGAAAAAGCAGATACAAGTTTGATTCCCAGTATTAAAAAAAGAATAAATAATTACTTAGTATAATGTCGACTAGAATGTCTACATACATGACCCTCCAGAAAAAGCCATTGTAAAGCTATGCAGAATATACCAAAACATTGATTTTTTTTTATATTTTCACAGTACACATATTAAAGAGCATTACATTCCAAAGAAAAATTGATCCACAATGTTTAAGAGACAACAACTGGCGAGAAATTAGTACTTCCTTAAATCAGTGTGGGTAGAGTTTGAATTTATTTTTTTTCTTTTTATTATTAGTTACATTTTGTTAACTCTATCCCAGCTGTATCCCCCTCCCTCATTCCCTCCCGATCCCACCCTCCCTCCCTCATCTTCTCCCTGCCCCTTTCCAAGTCCACTTATTGGGGAGGACCTCCTCCCCTTTCATCTAACCCTGTTTTATCAAGTATCTTCAGGACTGGCTGCAAAGTCCTCCTGTAAGGCCACAGAGTTTGAATTTATTTAATGATACTATAAAGAAAGAACTTATAAAATAAAATATACCAGACATATGCGTGGAAAATGTCTAAATATAAAAGTGTGGAAATCTAACATAGGGTGCTGACATTCGGGAGTATTTCGGACTTTATCCACAGTAAAATATGAAAGACCTTTAGATGGAGAATTATATAAAAATAAAACAATTCGTTCTTAAATGAATCCTTTTAAAGAGTCCACCTGATAAGAAAACACTCTATTTGCTTGGAATATAGGAAAGAACTTCTTATCTTTTGGGTAGTAATGTAGCTCAAAGGTAGAGTATTTGACTAGCAAAGACAAGGCACTAAATTTGATACACAGCACCACAAAAAAAAATTCTACTGCAAAGATGAGATCTTACTATATACACTGGCTAATTTAGAACTCACTGTGAGACCAAGTTACCCAGAACTGATAGATCCACCTGCCTCTGCTTCCTCCGTGCTGGGATTAAAGATGTGTGCCACCATTCCTGGACTGATAACATTTTTTTAAACAATGTTTAAAAAAATAAGTACAATGTATTTTGCTGGGAATTGAATGACTCTTTCTAGATCTAGTCCTACTTCCTTACTCACCTAATTTCGTTCTGCCCCATCCCTTTCTCCTTAAAACCAACAAATCCAATTTGTATTTGCCTAATACTTTTGGATGTAAGGCCTCACCTAGTGTGTGATCATTATACCAGAGATGTTCACACCACTAAAGAAGAACAGCTCTTCCTCTCCCAGACTTTGTCAAATGCCAATACTTCCTCACCTAGGGGAAGGACTTCATGGCCATCTTCACTCCTTCATGCTGAGATTTTGTCTGGCTTGAATTTTCACAGATACTGTGAATACTGTCACAATTCAATGCTGTGAGTTCATGGTTGTAATTGCCTTGTTGTGTCTGGAAAACTCATTTTCTTACATTCCTCCACCACCTCTGACTCATCATTTTTCCACTCCCTCTTAGGATCCTTGAACCTTGAGATATCTTTAGGGGTATGATATAGATGTCTCATTTAGGGAGGAACATTTTTTTGTATGTTGATCAGTTTAGAGTTTCGGTGTTATCTGCCACCTACCATTAAAAGAAGTTTCTCTGAAGAGGATTGAGAGATATACCGATCTATAGGTATAGGAATAAGTCAAATGGTGATAATTTTAATGTTACATCCATTTAACAAACAAACTATAATAAACTCTTACCAAGGACTTATGACCTACTTAGCCAACGTACTTGCCCTCAATTTAGCCAACATACTTGCCCTCATTGACAGTACCAAGGATGAGTTCTGAATTTGTGGAGCTAACCTGAAATGCAATCAGAAAGTCATTGCTTACTCCTATAACAACTGTGCCACAATTGTACCACTGAATATATCTTGCCAGGCTGGACATTATTGCAGCTTGGTGGGTTCATAAATAAGAGAAATTGACTTCTTTCCTCTGCCAGCATCCACAGCACCTTCCAGCACTACGAAAGCTGGTCAGTAGGGATGAAGCTTCCAGTTGAATACCAGGTAGATTTCTCAATGTTCTATTACTCAACTGTGTCATAAATTTATCAATAGTGTCTTACCAGAAAGTTCTGGTGGGTAATCAAGAGCAATGGCAATAGCCTGTAATGTTTGGAGGTCTATGGGACTCCACTATGTAATAACACAAAAACACAGCCCATTCATTGTAAATTGAGTTTTTGTTTGGAAGCATGTGGTGTCTAGTTTAAGTATTTTCCTCTCATTATATACTAACAACATTTAAATTATATATATATATATATAATATATATATATATATATCATGGTATCAATTGCTGCCATCAGCCCTCCTCTCCACCTTTGTAACACTATATTCTATTTCCCCTTCCTTGAAATAGTTTCTTCTTCCCCATAGCACTTTCTTAGTGTCCTAACCTCTATGGGTGTTCAAAATGAAACACATATCGCTAAAGCTAAAAAGCTAACATCTATATATGAGAGAAAACATGAGATATTTCTCCTTCTGGGTTTATGTTGCCTCACTCATGATGACTATTTCTAGTTCTATCCATTTACCTGTAAATTTCTACTTGCATTTTTGAAAGAGGGTTTATAGTGTTCCTTGTGCTGCTGTTTATTGTGATGATTGGCATACATCTGTAGTTGCTGCTGTTCTCCTAATATCAGACTGCATTTTTTGCCTTCTTAAATGAACCAAACACACACTCACCTGTGAGCTCTGAGCTTCCAGCACTAGTTTGGGACTAAGGTGTCCAGCTTCAGAGACTAAGTGATTACCAGGTCCTTTCTCTGTCCTGCATTCAGACAGCCATTGCTGGAAAACAAGCCTTTATCCTGTAAACCAATCTAATAAACATGCACACACATGCACACACGCACACATACATATATGTATATATACATATATATTTTTATATATACAGAAGTATACATATATATTATATAATATATATACTTCTATTGGTTTTGTCCTAGAGAATGCTGCCTAAAACAGAATTGAATGTATCACAATCCAACAAAACAATTTGCTCATGGCCTAGAACATCAGGACTAGTAAGGACCCAAGTAGAACTAAACCTGAATGAGAGTATAGGAAAAAATAAATATACTTCTATAATTAAAACCTGTGTGAAGAGTCCTCTTTCTGCCCCTCAGCCTGTACTTCTCTAGAATAAAGTAATGGATGCAACTTTCAGCCTCTTAATAATAACTACGAAAGAAAAAATTGCAAGATCATATCAAAGTTATATTTAAAGAAATCAAAGTAATAAAGGCTAGCTAAGCAACAAAAAAGAGAAAGAGAGCAAAGATCAAACAAAACAAATGAATACACACAGTACCAGTAACATTATAGTAGCTAGCTTAAACAATAATTGAAACTATTAACAATAATAGCATAGACACTCATAATCGTTGAAACATGTATTCTATTCCACTTAAGCTTCATCATATCACGCCCCTCAAGTTATTATACCTCTATCATAGATGAAAACAATGAAATTCAGAACCACACAGCTATAATGTGGGATTTGATCCTATGGTATCTGGTTTTTACTTTGTGCATTTATACTGTCTGTAATAATGAACTATTATTATTCAGGAGTCAAAAAGTTTATGTCCTTCCCATCTTCCTCTAATTTTTGGACTCTTAATCACGTCTGTATTCAGATATTCCTCCAAATGGATTGCCACCTGGTCAAAAACAAATTAACAGTATCTTTTGTATTCTGAAAAAATTGTTTTTGAGTTGGGGGTGGGGGTCTCACTATATAGCCCAGATCAGGCTTGAATCCTCCTCTATCAGAGCTTCTCAGAGAAATAACTGTGATAAGACATATAATTACATCTTGTAATTCCAAAATAAGAATATGCTCCTTACAATGTACCACAGTATTCTATGCCAGAGGAGCACTTTTCTGTCAATACTGTTGACATCACCAAAATAAGGAAAACCTATGGAAACTGTCAATCAAAAAGAGCTGAAGAAAAAAAATAAGAAAGTAGAATTCCACATTGTAAGTTTGATCCTAGTAAGAAAAAATATGTTGGATAAAAAAAAATAAGGAAATTTGAACAAATTACAGACTTTAGCTATGATTACGTGTCAATAACAGTTCATTAAGTATAACAAACACACAGACTAATCTACAATGGTATGCAAGAGAAGAGCAGGGGTAGGAACTCTGTATACCATCTTTGCAATTATTTTTACTTAATCTAAAATAACTCCAAAATACACAAAAAGTTTAAATCACAATACCAAGAAAAAATAAATTGAATCAAATATCTTCTGTATTCTTTACAAACTTCAGTATAACCTTGCAAAAATCCTTATTTTTAGTAGCATTTATAAAATGACAGATTAAAAAGCTTTCCTTCATAGAAACTGCAATATTGGAGACTAGCTCAAATAACTTGGTAGGGGGTCAAAAACCATGCAAGTATCAAATGGATTCTTTTGAAAGTCCTACATGCTAAATTGTAGGAGAATTAGAACATATCTACTTGCTTTGTCCCACCACTCTCTCTCTTGGAATAGCTAAAGCAAGCAATAGGTGAGCTGTCAGATTTCTTTCTGGATTCCTGGAGAAAGAAAGGGGGTCTTTATTCCTACTATCCTAACTTGCTTAGGATCTGCCTTAGTTACTGGCCTTTGTTTTCTCTATTCCAGTGTTTATATGGGAGAAAAAAAAAGCAGTAGCTTGCATCTCTGGCTAGGAAAAGTTAACAGTGCTCATGAAAACTAAAGAAGCACTACAAAGTTGCAGACAAAAGATTAGAGGGAGATGAATATACTAATATGTTTAAATCATCTAAAGGAAGAAAGAATGAGAAATGTAAAATAGGAATGCAACAGAAATTCTGTTTTCTATATTGGAGAATTCACTGTAAGAGTTCAATGTAAATATAAACAGAAATAAGGAAGAGACTTTAATGTGAAGACAGGATTTTGAGTCTGAAAAAAAATTAAAAACAGAGATTAATAGATTTAGGTGTCACCATCCAGTTGACATCAGTGAAATCTCAGAAGATGAAGAGACAGTGACACAGAAGAATAATTGAAGGCAATAATGGCTTAACAGATTCTAAATATGATGGTAGCTATTAACTTACAAATACAAGAATTTGAATGACATCTATGTAAGGTAAACTGAAAGTGGTAAATAACCATAATACATTATAATCTATCAAAGGACAAAGACAAAGTTGGAATCTAGAAAGAAGCAAGATTACAAAATTCATCACATACAAGGGACTCTCATAAGATTGTCTGTGGAAGCTGAGGGGACAGAGTGCATACATGTAGTCCCCAGAGCTATAGAGTGAAACTTATTTCAGAAAATAAACAAACAAACAGAGATATTCATTGGATTTCTCCATAAAAACATACACTTCATAAAGATTAGAATAACATATTTAAAAGAATAATACAAACTCTGCAGAGAATTCTACATCTGGAAAAACTATTCTTCTGTAACAAGGAAGAAATTGAAGCACTCCCAAATAAAGAAAATTCATTGTTGCCAGAGCAAGTAGACATGATAAAGAAACAGAACAAATTTATTTTCGTTTCTTTTTTATTTATTTTTATATTTTTAATTTTAATTTTTATTAATTTATAATTTGTTCACTTTTAATCCCCCTGTAACTCCTTCCCTCCTCCCCTACTAATCCCACCCTCCCTCCCTCTTCTCCCCCCATCCATGCCCCTCCTCCAGTCCACTGATAGGATCCTTCTGATCCTAGTTTATCATGTCTCATCTTCCTCTGAGCCCTGGTAAGGCTGCTCCTCCCTCAGGGGGAGATGATCAAAAAGCAAGCCAATCATTTAATGTCAGAGACAGTCCCTGTTCCCATTATTATGGAACCCACTTGGACACTGAACAGCCATAGGCTACATCTGTGCAGGAGTTCTAGGTTATCTCCATGAATGGTCCTTGGTTGGAGTATCAGTCTCAGAAAAGACCCCTGTGCCAGATTTTTTGGTTCTGTTGCTCTCCTTGTACAGCTTCTGTCCTCTCCATGTCCAACTATTTCCAACTCCTTCCATAAGATTCCCTGCACTCTGCTCAAAGTTTGGCTATAAGTCTCAGCATTTGCTTTGATACCCTGCAGGGTAGAGCCTTTCAGAGGCCCTCTGTGACAGGCTGCTGTCCTGTACCCTGTTTTCTACCTCTTCTTATGTCCATCCTCTTTGCCTTTCTGAATGAGGATTGAGCATCTCAGCCAGAGTCCTCCTTCTTGATTAGCTTCCTTAGGTGTACAGATTTTAGTATGTTTATCCTATATTATATGTCTAATATCCACTTATGAGTGAGTATATACCCTGTGTGTCTTTCTGCTTCAGGGACACCTCACTCAGGATGATCTTTTCCAGTTCCCACCATTTACCTGCAAATTTCATAATTTCCTTGTTTTTTTTATTGCTGAGTAATATTCCATTGTGTATATGTACCACAATTTCTGTATCCACTCTTCAACTGAGGGGCATCTGGGTTGTTTCCAGCCTCTGGTTATTACAAATAAAGCTGCAGAGGGCTAATATCCAGAATATATAAAGAACTTAAGAAAGAAGATGGCGGCGCTAGGAGGACTCTCATTCTGAGGAGCAGCACAGCAGGATTGGCACAGTGACCAGCAATCAGAACTCGCAGCCATAAAACACAAGTGATTGTATTTCACAGGTGAGAGGATACCTTACGGTGGGGGATTCAATCAGCTTTAACTCACCCTGCTAAACCGTGGAAGAGATCCTGGTTCCGCCAGGCGCTTGGTCGCCAGACCAGAGCTACACGCCAGCGTGATCTGGTCACTGTCCCAGACTGAACTGTGGGCCCACAACACCACAGACTGGATTTTCCAGTCGAGAGATAAACCCACGGAGCAGGAAACGATTGGGACCCACCTTAGGTAACCCAGACATCCCCTGGAAAAGACTCGGGTTCCACAGGTGCCACAGGAGCCAGCCCGGAGCCAGAGCTGGGGACCCAGGCGCCTGCACAGACTCCTGCCTGCATGCCTGATTCGCTACCTCAGATAGAACTGTGGGCACCAGGGCACCAGGGACTGCGTTTCATTGTCAGGTGCAAACACACAGGGAGGGAAACGGCTGGTCTGATCTGAGAGCACTCAGCCGACACCCCCACCCCGAAAAGGTCTCAGGAAAATTACCCAGTTTAGGCAGCCGCCAAGGCTCCCAAAGGCCAAAGAGGCGGAGCCACAAACAGGCATCTGTGCCTGTGGGTTCTACTCGCCACCCCAGACAGAACAGCGGTCCCCAAAGCAAAGACTGCGTGTCTCTGGAAGGAGGAAACCCCCAGCGGAGGGGATCATCAGCGCTAACGCTCAGGACACCCAACACCAAAAGACTTCCTGGATTCACTCAGACTCTAGGCTCTAGCTTTCTAATGCAGGCAGGAGCGCTGTGCTCAGCCGCCATTATTGAGTTCCCCTAGGGCACTGTGACCCACAGCTGCATCCTCGACCTACAAAAGCCAGAGAGCCATTACAGCAGCCCTCAGATACTGTGTCAAGGATCAACCAGTTATCCCTAGCTAGACTGTCAAAACTGTGGGAATCCCTAGTCCTTCAAAAGGGATTGCTTTTGGACCCACAGCTTTTGGACCAGAGCAGTGCCTGCAGCCGCCATCCCAGACAGGGACACACAGCTTCTGCTCCAGAGTCAGGCACACAACCTCCAGACGAGAGCAGCGCGACCAGGTGCCAACTAAATCTAGGTGCACATTCTCCAGGCCCAGAGCAGAGCACTCAGCCTCTGGCCTAGAGACTTGCTGGGTGCACCTCTCACTTTCCCGGACAGAACTGTGTGCCCCAGGATAGCAGACTGAGTTTCTCTGTTGGGAGAAAACCCCACAGCTAGGAAATCAGCAGGTTCTTCAAGAGGACTGTACCTGGAAATTTAGTGAGCAAATTTATAACGAGAAACCCAGCAGTGGGGCAGCTGTCTTGAGAACTTCTATGGGAAAGAGGAGAGCCCCCCCGCCTAAAAAAGACCACAGCTACTACTCAGGTCTATACACCTGAGGTGAGCAGAGGCAGTTCCTGAGAAACACTGGCCATACAGTGACCATACCCAAAAAGCAGAGGAGGACTCCTTCAGGAAAAATCATCTTCCGGCCAAGGGGATTACCCCTACCTCAGGACTCCAGGAAGCACAGAAACTAACAGCCAACACCTAAATCAGCCCAATGGGTAGAGGTCAGTGTAAAGGCTCAACCAACAAAAGACAGAGCAATATGGCATCTCCAGAACCCAGCCATCCAGGGGCGAACAACCCTGGACAACGCAGCATAATAGAAAATCAAGAAGATGACCTTACATCTATGCTGATGAAGAGGATAGTAGAGGAAACAAATAAAATACGTACGGAATTAGAGGAAGATAAAACCAAACAGATCATGGCTATCTGTAAAGAAATGGAGGAAGTTAAAGACAAGGAGATTATGGCCATCCGTGAAGAAATACGGGAAGATGCAGCCAAACAGCTTGCAGCCTTCAGAGAAGAAATAATTAAATGACTGAAAGAAATAAAAGAAACAGAGTTGAAGAAACTAAAAGAAAAAAGAGGAAAATACAATTAGACAGGTGAAGGAAGTAAACAAAACAACTCAAGACCTGAAGATAGAACATGAAAAATTAAAGAAAACACAAATGGAGGAAATAATGGAGAGGAAGAATTTAGGGAAGGAAACAGGAACTACAGATGAAAGCATAACCAACAGACTACAAGAGATAGAAGAAAGAAACTCAGGTGTAGAAGATACAATGGAAGAAATCGATGTATCTGTCAAAGAAAATGTTAAATCCAAAAAATTCCTGACACAGACCGTCCAAGAAATCCAAGACAACATAAAAAGGCAAAACCTAAGAATAATAGGAATAGAGGAAAAAGAAGACTCCGTTTTCCAAGGCCCAAAAAATATTTTCAACAAAATCATTGAAGAAAATTTCCCCAAGTTAAAGGAGAAGCCAATAAGGATACATGAGGCCTACAGAACACCCAACAAATTTGACCAGAAAAGAAAATCCTCCCGCCACATAATAATCAAAACAGTAAGTATACAGAACAAAGAAAAAATACTAAAAGCTGCAAGGGAAAAAGCCCAAGTAACATATAAAGGCAAACCCATTAGAATCACACCTGACTTTTCAACAGAAACTATGAAAGCCAGAAGGGCCTGGACAGATATCATGCAGACCCTAAGAGAACACAGATGTCAGCCCAGGCTACTATACCCTGCAAAACTCTCAGTCCTCATAGACGGAGAAAACAAGCTATTCAATGACAAAATCAAATTTCAACAATACCTACACACAAATCCAGCATTACAGAAGACACTGGAAGGGAAAATACAACCCAAGAAAATTAGCTTCTGTCAAGAAAACACAGGAAATAATTAACCTTACTACAGTAAAACAAAAAGCAACCAAGCACACAACCTTATGACCACAGCCAACATCAAAATCAAAAGATCTAACAGCCACTGGTCATTAATCTCTCTCAACATCAATGGACTCAACTCTACAGTAAAAAGACACACATTAACAGAATGGATACATAAACAAAACCCAGCAATCTGTTGCATACAAGAAACACACCTAAGGCACAAAGATAGACATTACCTGAGGGTAAAAGGTTGGAAGACGACTTTCCAAGCAAATGGACCCAAGAAACAAGCAGGAGTAGCCATTCTAATATCTGATAAAATAGACTTTCAACCAAAATTAATAAAAAGAGATGGGGAAGGACACTTCATTCTCTTCAAGGGAAAATTCCACCAGGAAGACATCACAATCCTGAACATCTATGCCCCAAATACAAGAGCACCCACATTTGTAAAAGAAACATTGATAAAATTTAAACCACATATAGATCCCCACACATTAATAGTGGGAGACTTCAACACCCCACGCTCAACAAAGGACAGGTCAACAAAACAGAAATTAAACAAAGAAACAATAACTCTGACAGAGGTCATGAATCAAATGGACCTCACAGACATTTACAGAACTTTACACCCAAACACAAAAGAATTTACCTTCTTCTTAGCACCTCATAGAACCTTCTCCAAAATAGACCATATAGTTGGTCACAAAGCAAGCCTCAACAGATACAAGAAGACTGAAATAATCCATTGTATCTTGTGTGATCACCATGGAATAAAGCTGGACTTCAACAACAACAGAAATAGCAAAAAGCCTACACACACATGGAAACTGAACAACTTGTTACTAAATGACAGCTGGGTCAGGGAAGAAATAAAGAAAGAAATTAAAGTCTTCCTAGAACTCAATGAAAATGAAGACACAACATACCCAAACTTGTGGGACACAATGAAAGCAGTGCTATGAGGAAATTTCATAGCACTAAGTGCCTTCAAGAAGAAATTCGAGGCAGCTCATTCAAGCAACTTAATGGCCCACTTAAAAACCCTAGAAAAAGAAGAAGCAGACACACCAAAAAGGAGTAGACGGCTGGAAATAATCAAACTCAGGGCTGAAATCAATCAATTAGAAACAAATAAAACAATTCAAAGAATCAATGAAACCAAGAGCTGGTTCTTTGAGAAAATCAACAAGATCGACAAACCCTTAGCCAAGCTAACTAAAAGGCAGAGAGACACCACCCAAATCAACAAAATCAGAAATGAAAGGGGGGGACATAACTACAGACACTGAGGAAATCCAAACAATCATTAGGACTTACTTCAAAAGTCTATATGCCACAAAATTTGAAAATCTAAATGAAATGGACAATTTTCTTGATCGATTTGACTTACCAAAGCTGAATCAGGACCAGGTAAATCAATTAAATAGTCCTATATCCCCCAAAGAAATAGAAGTGGTCATCAAAAGTCTCCCATCCAAAAAAAAAGCCCAGGACCAGATGGTTTCAGCGCAGAATTCTACCAGACCTTCAAAGAAGAGCTAACTCCAATTTTCTTCAAACTATTCCACAAAATAGAAACAGAAGGAATATTACCAAACTCATTCTATGAAGCCACAGTCACCTTGGTACCTAAACCTCACAAAGACTCAACAAAGAAAGAGAATTTCAGGCCAATCTCCCTTATGAACATTGATGCAAAAATACTTAACAAAATACTTTCAAACTGAATACAAGAACACATCAAAGATATTATCCACTATGACCAAGTAGGCTTCATCCCAGGTATGCAGGGGTGGTTCAATATACAGAAATCCATCAATGTGATCCACCATATTAACAAACTGAAAAAAAAAAACACATGATAATCTCCCTACATGCTAAAAAAGCATTTGACAAAATCCAACATCCATTCATGTTTAAAGTACTGGAGAGATCAGGGATACAAGGCACATATCTAAACATAGTAAAGGCGATATACAGCAAGCCTATAGCCAACATCAAACTGAACAGAGAGAAACTTAAAGCAATCTCACTGAAATCAAGGACAAGACAAGGCTGCCCACTCTCTTCATATCTCTTCAACATAGTGCTGGAAGTCCTTGCTAGAGCAATAAGACAGTTGAAGGAGATCAAGGGGATACAGATGGGAAAGGAAGAAGTCAAATTATCACTATTTGCAGATGATATGATAGTATACATGAGTGACCCCAAAAACTCTACCAGAGAACTCCTACAGCTGATAAACACCTTCAGCAAAGTGGCCGGATACAAAATTAACTCAAAAAAGTCAGTAGCACTCCTGTATACAAAAGACCAAAGGGCTGAGAAAGAAATTAGAGAAACAACACCCTTCACAATAGCCACAAATGACATAAAGTACCTTGGTGTAACCCTAACGAAGCAAGTCAAAGATTTGTATGAAAAAAATTTCAAGTCTCTGAAGAAAGAATTAGAAGAAGATATCAGAAGATGGAAAGATCTCCCATGCTCATGGCTTGGCAGGATTAAAATAGTAAAAATGGCCATCTTACCAAAAGCAATCTACAGATTTCATGCAATTCCCATCAAATTGCCAACACAATTCTTTACAGACCTGGAAAGAAAAATTCTCAACTTTGTATGGAATAACAAGAAACCGAGAATTGCTAAAACAATCCTCTACAATAAAAGATCTTCTTTAGGTATCTCCATCCCTGATCGCAAGCTGTACTATAGAGCAACAGTTATAAAAACTGCATGGTACTGGCATAGAAACAGAATGGTGGATCAATGGAATCGAACAGAAGACCCAGAAATAAACTCACACACTTACGGACACCTGATTTTTGACAAAGATGCCAAAACCATACAATGGAAAAAAGATAGCATCTTCAACAAATGGTGCTGGTCCAACTGGATGTCTACATGTAGAAAAATGAAAATAGATCCATACTTATCACCCTGCACAAAACTGAAGTCCAAGTGGATCAAAGACCTCAACATGAAACCAGACACATTAAATCAGCTAGGAAAAAAAAGTGGGGAATACCCTAGAACTCATTGGTACAGGAGAAAACTTCCTGAACAGAACACCAACAGCACAGGCTCTAAGAGCAACAATCAATAAATGGGACCTCATGAAACTGAAAAGCTTCTGTAAAGCAAAGGACACCGTCATCAAAACAAATCGACTGCCTACAGATTGGGAAAGAATCTTCACCAACCCTTTATCTGACAGAGGACTCGTATCCAGTATATATAAAGAACTAAACAAGCTGAAAAGCAGCAAACCAAGTAATCCACTTAAAAAATGGGAACAGAGCTAAAGAGAGAATTCTCTGTAGAGGAATATCGAATGGCAGAGAAGCACTTAAAGAAATGCTCAACCTCATTAGCCATTAGGGAAATGCAAATCAAAACAATCCTGAGATTTCACCTTACACACATCAGAATGGCCAAGATGAAAAGCTCAAGTAACAACACATGCTGGAGAGGTTGTGGAGAAAGGGGAACCCTTCTCCACTGCTGGTGGGAATGTAAAGTTGTATAACCACTCTGGAAATCAATCTGGCGCTTTCTCAGACAACTAGGAATAGCGCTTCCTCAAGATCCAGCCATACCACTCCTAGGCTTATACCCAAAAGAGGCTCAAGTACACAAAAAGGACATCTGCTCAACCATGTTTGTAGCAGCTTTATTTGTAATAGCCAGAAGCTGGAAACAACCCAGATGCCCCTCAACTGAAGAATGGATGCAGAAACTGTGGTACATCTATACAATGGAGTATTACTCAGCAATGAAAAATAAGGAAATCATGAAATTTGCAGGTAAATGGTGGGACTTGGAAAGGATCATCCTGAGTGAGTTGTCCCAGAAGCAAAAAGACACACACGGTATATACTCACTCATATAAACATACAACATAGGATAAACCCACTAAAATCTGTACATCTAAACAAACTAAGCAAAAGAGAGGACCCTAATTAAAATGTTCAATCCCCATCCTGAAAGGCAAAGAGGATGGACATCAGAAGAAAAAGAAAATAGGAAACAACCTCAGAACCTGCTACAGAGGGCCTCTGAAAGCCAGAAGAAAACAGGAAACAACTTTGGAACCTGCAACAGAGGGCCTCTGAAAGCCTCTGCAGTATAGACTGTCAAAGCAGATGCTGAGCCTGATGGACAACTGATGGGCAGAGTGAATGGAATTTTATGTAAGAAGTGAGAAATAGTAAGAGCTGGAGGGGACGGGAACTCCACAAGGAGAGCAACAGAACAAGATAATTTGAACACAGGGAACTTCCCAGAGACTCATACTCCAACCAAGGACTATTCGTGGAGATAACCTAGAACCCCTGCAGAGATGTAGCCCATGGCAGTTCAGTGTCCAAGTGGGTTACATAGTAATGAGAAGAGGGACTGCCTCTGACATAATCTGATTGGCCTGCTTGTTGATCACCTCTCCCTGAGGGGGGAGCAGCCTTACCAGGCCACAGCAGAGGACAATGCAGACACTTTTGATGAGAACTGATAGACTAAGATCAGAAAGGAGAGGAGAACCTCCCCTATCAGTGGACCTGGGGAGTGGCATGCATGCAGAAAGGGGAGGGAGGGTGGAATTGGGAGGGGAGGAGGGAGGGGCTTATGGGGGGATACAAAATGAATAAAGTGTAATTAATAAAAAATTTTTAAAAAGAACTTAAGAAGCTAAATAGCAACAAATCAATTGATCCAATTAAAAAATGGGGTACAGAGCTAAACAAAACTCTTAATAGAGGCATATCGAATGGTCGAAAACCCCTTAAAGAAATGCTCAACATCCTTAGTCATCGGGGAAATGCAAATCAAAACAACCCTGAGATTTAACCTTACAGCCATCAGAATGGCTAAGATCAAAAACTCAAGGGACAACACATGCTGGGGAGGATGTGGAGAAAGGGGAACCCTCCTCCACTACTGGTGGGAATGTAAACTTGTACAACCACTCTGGAAAGCAATCTGGCACTTTCTCAGACAATTAGGAATAGTGCTACCTCAAGATCCAGCTATAGTACTGCTAGACATATATCCGAAATATGCTCAAGTATACAGCAAGGACATTTGCTCAATCATGTTTGTAGCAGCTTTATTTGTAAGAATTTAAATTAGAAAGCAAAAAGTAATTTTACTGCTGCAGAAAGATGATCTGATATATCAACACTCTAAATATTATAGCAATAAAACCAATACAACTAATAATGGACGGTGGCTGGCTTCTTGTAAGTGCTCAGTTTTATACCATGACATCAAATCATGCAAAGAAGACGAAATTGCAAAATATGAAAGCAACACACAAGAATTAGTTATTCCTATACCAATGAAAAAAATCTAAATAGAAAATTAAAATGATTACATTCAGGATTAAAATCAATGAGAAAATCATTTTGAGAAATAAGTTTAATCAAAGAGTTCAGATATTTGTACACTAAAATTCCACTTGTAAAAAATGTTTTAAAAAATGTTAAAAATGAAACTAATAAGCGAAAACATATTCCATGTTAAAACATATTCGATGTTAAAGAGTCCAAAGACTTACGTTTCTTAAGTTGCCAATACTACCGAAGTTATCTCTCAAATTCAGTGCAACTATGGTCAAAATCTCAATTATATTTTTAGGAAAATCTACCCTAAAAGTCATTATGCAAAAAAATAAAAATAAAAAATAATAACATGATTAAGTTGTAAGAGATAATAAAAATGTCAAGCCAACTCAAATCCTGGCATAGATGGGGTAAATGGTTTCTAGGCCTCACCCCTTATTGAGGAGCTGTGTACTGCTCCAAAGGTGGTAGGACGTGGAAGAATGGAGCCAATCTAAATAATGCAGACTAAAGTCTTATGCAATAGCCAACTTTATTCCGAGCATCAAACAATACATACTCTGGGAGTTAAGAGGAGTCACATGAGAAAGGTGTCTGATCACAAGGGCAAATTCCACATGGCAAAAACAGGCTTTTCCATAGAGGCATGTAAACAAATAACAATAGGCAATTGTAATAAATAATCTGAAGTAAACTCACTTCTAAATGATATACCTGGGAGGGACACAAGAAAAATTCTGTGTTCTTGAATGAACTGAGGTCACAGGACTCTTAGCTTGCTTTCTTGGAGTTTTCTCACATACCCTTGGAAAACTCACAGGACTCCATTCTTGGACCATGTTCCAACACTGAGCTATTTGCAGTGGGTGGTTTCTGGGAGAGGCAAAGTCATCCCTTTCACAGATGTGGTCACTTGTAGATTTCCCATTCTCTACTGCATGGTCCTACACCCATGCACATATAGGCAACACTAAGGGAACCCTGTGGGGTGTCAAAAAACAGATATGAGGCCAAGTGTGCTGACATAGTCCAGCACCCAGAAGACAGGTAAATCTCTGTGAGTTCCAGGCCAGGCAGGTCTAAATAACCAGCCTCTTGTCAAACAGGGCTACATAATGAGACCCTGTCTCAAAAAAGGCATGAAGTTAAGAGTGGCATGTGGGAAAAGGAGGAAGTTGGAGGGGTAAAATGAAGGATAGAACCGTGATGTTCCATTTTATACAAATTTTTTTAAAAAGAAAAAATTGCCATCTAATGCTTTCTGATTAGAATTGATTCCCACTCCACAGGAGTGCCTGGAGAGATAGGTTTAGTGGGGACACTGCTGTTGTGTCCTAAATGAACATGATGTACATGTCAAATTGCCATCTCTCTAACTATAACCACAGACTAGCATTGCTTTCATTTTGGTCAGAGAGGCTTCTTATTGCAGTGCTCAGCAGTGATTACAGTGTTAGAATTAGTCAAAGTACATAGAGTAGGGGACAGATGGATGCCCAACTACAAAGAAGACATCTATCGCATTTCCTTCTGAGGCTCAAGGAACACTGAAGAAGGGTGAGAAATGTAATGTTAGGAAAAAGCAGGAGGACAAGTAGAAACCCTGACTTCTGGCCATTGAATGTCCATTGCATTCATAAAATCACAGCAGCTGCAACTGTCAGCAAAAACCACAGCAGCTGCAACTGTCAGCAAAAACTCTGCACAAGAATATTGCCCATCAACACCCAACAATAGAAGAAAGAATAGTTCATGGGGCCTCAGCCCTCCAAGAGAATTTACTGGCTGATAACCATTAATGAAGGATGGAGACACACTTTCCCCAAGAGTAAAGCCACTGGCACAGTGCCAGTGATTCTGTAAACAAACTCTTACCTATTCTGTAAAAATCCTATTGAAACTCATTGGGTCACCAAAAAAAAAAAAAAAAAAAAGACGTGAAAGTAAAGGAGGATCTAGTTGGGAAGATAAAAAGGATTAATAGGAGTGGTATGGGGAGAAAAGAGGGTAATGAATGTAAATACAACTGAAATACATTATGTATGTGTATGAAAATGTCATAATTAGCCCATTATTATATATAATTAATGTATATTAATAAAACATTAAAAAATTATTCATGCATAGTGACCCATAAACTTAGCTCCAGTATTTGGAAGCTGAGCTGTTATGAATCTGAGTCCAAAGTGGGCCACATAATGGGTTGTTATGGTACAGTTACACAGTGGAATACTACTCAGCAATTAAAAACAAGGAAATCATTAAATTTGCAAACAAATGGTGGGAACTAAAAAAGATCATCCTAAGTGAGGTAACCCAGAAGGAGAAAGACTCATATACTCACTTCTAAGTGGATATTAGCCATTAAATATAAGATAAACATACTAAATTCTATAGTTTTAAAGAAGCTAAACAACAAGAAGGGCCCTAGGGAAGATGCTTAATCCCCATTCTGAAGGGCAAACAGGATCGACATCGGAAGTAGGAGAAGACAAGGAACAGGATAGCAGCCTTCCGCAGAAGACCTCTGAAAGACTCTACCCATCAGGGTATTGAAGGAGATACTGAGACTCATGGCCAAACTTTGGCAGAATCCTTATGGAAGAAGAGGGAGATAAAGAGACCTAGAGGGGACAGAAACTCCACAAGGAGAACAACAGAGCCAAAATACCTGGGCCCAGAGGAGCCTGCAGAGACCAATACTCCAACAAAGGACCATAAATGGAGAGGACCTAGACCTCCTGTTCAAAGGAGGTCTACTCAGTTTCCAAGTGGGTTCCCTAGTGAGGGGTACAGTGGATAGCTCTTTGATCACCTCCCCCTGGTGGGTGCAGCCTTGCCAGGCCACAAAAGAAGATGATGCAGCCAGCCTTGATGAGACCTGATAAGCTAGGGTCAGATAAAAAGGGAGGAGGTCCTCCCTTATCAGAGGACTAGGGAAAGAGCATAGGGGAAAAAGAAGGAGGGTGGATGGGACTGGGAGGAGACAAGGGAGGGGGTTGCAGTAGAGATTCAAAGTGAATAAATTATAATAAATATATAAATAAAATTTTTAAGATTTTTTTAAAAAGTAAAAAGAATCAGAGAGCATTTGTCGGGTAGTGTGAAACTCTGGGATAAATTGTAAGTATTTAAAAAAAATCAAAGAATAGAAAGTAATAGATGCAATAATGGCCTTTTATTATATTTTCTCTCTTTTGCTTATCTTTATGGTCATGTTACCTTACAATCATCTCAAAACACCTTCCTTTGATCAAAATGGATCTCTGTAAGCATTGTAACAACCACAAAGCAAAAATTTGTAGAAGGGACAGAAAAGATGTCTCAGCTATTAAGAGCACTAGCTGCTCTTGCAAAGGACCCAGGTTCAGTTCCCAGCACCCACATGGTGGCTCATAACCATCAGTAATTCCTGTTCAAAGGGTTCCAACACTTTCTTCTGACTCCATGGGGAATAAACACATGTGGTACGCATACCTACATACATACAGGAAAAACACTCATGTACATAAAATTAAATAACTATAAGAAAAATTTGTGGTAAGCAAAAAAAAAATCTATTAGTTACTTTTGTATTGCTATAATAAAACATCAAGAACAAGGCAATTTATAGAAAGAAGAGTTTATTTGGGTTAATTGTTAAAAAATACTAAGCAAAGACAAAATACTGTAGGTAGTCATTTAGACACAAGGACTGTAAGAGAGGGAAAGATGAGCCACAGTAAAAACCAGGAAGCACATCACAAAATAATTAGAGTTTTACCTATCAATAATTCCTTTAGGCATAAGTGGATTAAAACTTCCAATTGATACGCATAGAATAACATAACGTATTAGAAAACAAGACCCAAGTATACAGTTACATCCAAGAAACGCACTTCTCTTTTTATGATACAAACACAGGTTGAAGGCAAAGATACGGAATACGAGCCTAGAACCTTCTCTGAAGGAGGAAGATTCTAAGAAATGAAATGGAGAAGTATACACAGCTTGCACTGAGAATGAAATTAATTAACTAAGAATTAAAAGTGATAAAACTCAGAAGACCCAAATGAACAATTATGTTAAACTGAACAACTCCTTGGAGGAATAGCAGGGCTAAAACTTCCAGTCTTATCAAATATATTAATATTGTTATAGAACCAGTATTATAATGCAACATGTAGAAAATAGGATCAGTATTTCTGGAAACAAAGGCAACTGGTACCTTCAACCAGACACTGTATTGTCTGTAAGCCAGGCTCTGTTCATTGAGCTTTTTTTTTTTCTCACTACTAGTTTCATCTAGGATCTTTTACATGCCTTTGTATCTATCCAAGCATGGCTACCTTTCCACATATTCTCTGCAAGACAAACAGGGCTTTCCCTTACCTCCTGAATTGCTTGAATTACAGACATGATCCACCAAGTCCATTTTCTATACTCAGTGTTTGTGAACATGATTTTTATTCACATATGAAATTAATGAATTTAAAGAGATTAAAACATGTATCAAACATGAATTATGAAGTGGTACTTATCTCAGTGTTGGAAATTTGATCTTTTCCTATATGCAGAAAAGAAATCCAAGTCTATGTACCCTTATAGATTTGGATATTATTGATTGTTTCATTTAAATAAATGCCATCCAAAACTTGTGATGTCAACAAGATTGAATAAGAATTCAGGATTTTCTTAAAAAGTTTTCAATCCCATAATTCTTAATTACACTTTCCTATATTAGTTACTATTGCATTGCTGTGATAAAGCATCATGACCAAGGCAATTTATAGAAGGAAGAGATTACTTGGGGTAACAGTTCCAATGGTTTAGAATCCATGATGGTGGTGTAGAGACAGCAGGCAGCAGGCACTGGAGGCTGAAATTAGACAAGAGTTCATATCTTGAGACAGAAGCAAAACTCAGAGCACAGTAGGAGTAGCATGAGGGTTTTGAAACCTCAAAGCTTGTCCCTGTGACATACTTCCTACAGTAAGGCCATACCTCCTAAACCTACACAAATAGTTTCACCAACTGGGGACCAAGTATTCAAACAATGGAGCCTATGGTGGACATTTTTATTCAAACCATGATTCCCAAATTCTTTGATTCTCTGATATATATATATATATATATATATATATATATATATATATATCCGCCTAGTGACATTTATCCTATATATTTAATTCCACTGATGTAGAAATGCTTCTTTGTTAATATTTTCCTACTTCTTACTGTCACACCCATATCATTGTTAATTTAACCTTCAATTATAAAAGCTACAAGAGGATCAGCCACTCCACTTTGTGTCTTCACTTTGCAATAAACCAATGATAAAAGAAATGTCACACAGGGAGTGTGTCGATGATCAGAAGATTCTCAAATAGGTAGGCACTGAGCTAAGAGTGACTAATTCACAGCCTATGCAAAAAATCCAAAGATAAAACAGCAAGCGATTATGATACATCCCTTGCACACACCTCCTCTTGTAGAACCGCAAGAGTCAATTTAGCTGCTGATGTAATTGTACATGTAGTACATTTTCCACAAATGGCTGGTGATACAGAACAAATTCTGGCTAAGTGCCTCAGTGTTTTCTTGGTGGTTTCGTTCTATAAGCTATCCACTCACCATCAAAAGATCATATGCTTTACATTATTTTCCCAAAATGGTAATAAAACATATTGAGCCATCTAAATTTTCTCTGTTGTATTACGGGGGGAGTAAAGACAGCATTTAAACAGTCTCTGGAAACAAAGAAATCATACCACAGCTTCTTATTGTGGGACCTAAAGTAAGGTACTCAAGCATTTTTATTTTTTTTAGAGATAGTGTCTCACTATGCTGCTCAAGGTATACTCAAATCCACAGTCCTCCTGATTCAGGCCTCCAAGTGCTGGGATTATCATGGTTACTTAAACATGACTATCCATGAAATGGGAACAATAGGCAGTTGTCTAACATGGACTCTAAGATTTTTTTTCTCAATGCCTTAATATATTTGCCTGCTAAATCTTAAGGCCTCACGTGATTATAATAGATTTTCATGACTAATTTTTTGCACAGCAGTAGACACTCTTCATACAAAAATATTTGGTTTTTTGTGTATGGGTGTTCGTTTGCATACATGTTTGTATTCCATATGCATGCCTAGTGTCCAGACAGCTCAAGAAAGCCTTGTGATCTCCTGGATCTGGAACTCCAGACTGTTTTGAGCTGCCACGTGGGTGTTGAAGATGGAACGTGAGTTCTCTGTAAGAGCAGCAAGTGCTCCTAACTACTCAACCATTTCTCTAGATAATAATTTTCTCTAGAAAAAAAATTTTAGGTGAGGCTAGCCTAGACACAACTACCCTATACAAACAGAATATTCTGCAGCTGATTACAGAACTAAGATACCAAGCACAAGTTTTCATTGGCCCATGGCTGGTAGTGTGTGTAGCCCTTTCCTCTGAGATGGAAACATTATCTTCTGCAAGGAAGCACCTTAAACAGGAAGGTTAACAACTCAAAAGAGCTTCAGAAGTACTTGAAACTGACCAGATTCCATAAACCCCTTTCTTCCAAAGAGTAAGCAAGCCAAGTTGCTGTGTCCTTCTCAGAGAAGCCAAAGCACAAAACAGAATCTCAGATAAGCCAGGTTGCAAAAGACAGACCAATTGCCTGGAAGAAGTAGAAACCAGACCAATTGACTGTCTTTTTCAAGTGATTCAGACACATGTACTGCATCTCCCCAGAAAAAGTCTTTCTACACAAGAGCTGGCTGTGAGATGTAGTTACCCCATGCATTGACCAGAGAGAAGCTTTTGTATCCACGAGCTAAGGCCAAAAATCCCAGAACAATGGAGAATGAGGAAACAAGAACCAGTCTGTTGGTATAATTTTTTTTAATGTATACACCTTACCCTTGTTCATTCAAATACTGATTTCTCCCCCACCCCACCTCCAACTTTCTGGTTTCAATCGGATATTGCATTGTGATACTCATTCTAAGCATCCTGTCTCAACTCTTGTGTAAACTAGATACAATGTTGAGCAGGGAGGAGCCAGAGGACAGGAAAGAGGAGTGGGAGGAGAAGGGGCGAGAGGAGAGCAAGGAGAGCAGAGCTGGAGGAGAGATCTTGGAGGACGTGGAGCATGAACCAGACCTAAGATTTCACAAAAAGCAAGTATAATGTGGGAAATCTTAACGTTAGGAAACTGGGGGCTTGGAGGTTTAGGAGGAAGTAAATATTGTTCAGCATTGTGTTCTAGGTTAACTAAAAACCCAGTCTCTGTGTGATGATTTGGTTTACAGCTGCTGAGGATTAACAGCAGCATTACCAGAGATAAATCAATAGAATATTAATCACCACCTACAACACCAGTCTATGACAACAACAACAACAACAAAAAAAAAAAAACAATTTTTGCTTACCATAAGTAAGCTTGCAAGCTGGTTGTCTCCCATAGACAACCCACATGAAGACCAACACATTTATTTCTTCCTGGCGAAAAATTAGACTGAGAACCCAGACATATCCACTCAAACCTATGACCACAGAACTGTGAACTAACAAATGAACATTGTTATAATATGGGACCACAATAGAAGCTGAGGTTCCATTTGAGACCCCACTGGACCCTAACAGGAGGTCTGAGCCTACAACATGACTGGCCTTAGACCTCTGTCAAAGGGAGCAGGCCAAAGTTCCTGTTTTCCTGAAATAGGTCAACATAAGTCAGCATCTACTGAAAAAAACCCAAGGGATGGGCAGCCAATCAGTGGAAGCCTGACCATCTCCAGAGGCCACCTGATCATCTGCCAGACCACCTGCCTGACCACACAATAGGAAAGATAGAGTTATTTAACTTCCAGTTTAGAAATAGTCTGTCTTATGATTAACCTATGGCTATTGACTAGTCCAAAAATTGCTTCCATTTTTCTTTCCCATGCTTGTAAGTTTAAAGGTTCCAATCATACTAAAGGTTACCTAACCCATGCTGGAATTCCCCTTGAGTAACTACAAAAGAAGCCTGAGAGCTCACATCGGGGTCTTTTGCCATTTTGCTTTGCATAGGCAAGGACCTCGGTGCACTGGTCTTCTGCAGACTATAACGCTCTTTGCTGTTTGCATACTATTTGATTCTGGAGTGTATTCTTCAGTAAGTTCCAGACCCTAACAAGAAACTACTGTTCTGTGGAAATATATTTCACAGCAATAGAAAACGTATGGGGGCGGGGGGCATCTGCAACTACCATGGCTAGGAGAGTAATGATCCACGAGAAGACAAGAAGGTTCAACACAACTAAGTAGTTGCCATTGGTTCAATCTTTGAGAATCTGATATGGAGAAGTTTATTTTACGCAAAAAATAACAGCACAATTTGGTGATAATTTTACTGGTGATAAAACAACTCAGTCCCATGTGCAAATCAAAGCTTAAAACATGACTACATTGAAGTTCTTTATAAAGCACATGTGACATCTTCCATAAGGATGGGCTCTCTACATTGACTGAGAAAAACCAGCTCATGATAAGGGTCTGGGAGAGCATATGATGTGGTTTCAGCTACACAGATAGTGCAACAGTAACCAGGCACCACCTCCGTTCTCAGCCTTTTGGGATAAATAAATAAATAAATAAATAAACAAACAAACAAGTAATACATCTCCCCCCTTGAAGAGATAGCACTTTGTGTTTAATATTTCTAGTTCTCCTACTGCTTATCTGTGAGCACAAGTGCTTCCATGCCACTCACAATAAATAAATAAACAAACAAACAAACAAATAAATAAATAAATAAAAAACTGGTGCAGGAGAAGCTGGAGTAAATACCTACAACTGTCAGCCTTTACTAGAATTAGCTGCATAGTTGTGAGAGTGCTAAAGCAGAAGTGATCCACATAAAACTTATCACACAGAATGGCTGTTAAAGCCAGGGTCTGTTTTGTCCAGTACACCTGACAGGAGGCGTTTCTCAAAGAAATGTTGGCATCTAATGGAGTGGAGAGTTCACTGAGTAGAACTTTGGATGTGACAGTATGTTTATTGTTTCTGGCTCTTCTTCTTCCAGTAATGGTGTTTCACTAGTCACCCAGAAACCAAAACCACTCCTGTCCATTTCCAAATATCCTCCCTCACAAGGAGTAGAGCTGAGCAAAGAACTTTTAGGGTTACAATAAGAGCTGTGCAACTATGACGTAACAAGGTTTTAAATTAAAAAAAAAATGTATGGCTGTACCAAATGTTATCACAAAAGTACTTAATTAACTGTAATGTTTCCCAAACTGCATAGCCCTGAGAACCACCAGAGGTCCTCATTGAAAAAAATGACTTTCCAGTTCCTTGTGTAATATGCTCTATAGATTGGAGTGGAGGTCCAAGAAAACCTCAATTTTTTAATTATCTCAAGTAAATATTTTGTCCACGTGAATTTTGAAAATATTGCGTGAGAAATCTACGTATTCATTTATCGAAAATTCAGTATGCTGAACTGTGACTCACCAACATTCTGATACTGTGTCTCTTACAGAGTTGTAAATATCTGGCCCTGAACAATTCTATTATATAAGATATTCAGTTGGTCACACAGTGATTGTAAGTGGAATTGGTGATACTCCCAAACCTTTCCCCTCATTACCAGAATTACTCCTTGAGACAGGTTTTACACACACACTTACACACACACACACACACACACAGAGAGAGAGAGAGAGAGAGAGAGAGAGAGAGAGAGAATTCTATTCCTCACATTTAAAGCACAGACTTCTGATATGGGATGTACGTTTTTCTAGAGACTTAATTTAGGACGCCATGCATGCTGTGTAAGCACTCTACCAATGGGCCATATACCCAGCTCATGGAATTAATAATTTTAAGCCCATGCCTCCAATTTTGTGCCTATTTTACTACTTTTGACTTCCTTTACTAGGTGGTAGGTTTTCCAGATGAAAGTGCTAGTAACTCCTTTCACTGTTCTTTTAATCTTATTCTCAGGATAACCTACCCTGCATTTACTTCCATCCAGCCTCAACTTCCAAATAGCAACTATCCCAGGTGTGTGCACACAATGTAACACCAACAGCCAATGGCATTTCCCACTATTCCCAATGTTTCCCTGCTAATGTCCGATGCCACAGGGTCCTAGCAATAAGGATCTAAAACCCAGAGACTATATGTAAGTGCACAGTCTGTTCCCTCTAGGCTCTCTTACTAATGTTGGTACCAGACTTTCTAAGTCTTCTAATTCTACAGTCTGTCTCAGCTCTCCCTCTACACAGCTAAGCCTCAACTGAATGATAGGATGTATGCTACTCAGGTGGTACAAGCACTTCCAATAGGACAGAACTGACATGACAGTGCCAGGGCTGTTAGTGAATGACTTCCCTATTGCCAGGGTAGAGCCACTGCAGCCATTGGTACTGCTGCTTAGACATGCTTGGGTGACTAAGGTGCCTGCCTATAGGCTACATCTGAGCAGGGTATCTAAGTCCTCTCCATGCATGGCCCTTGGCTGGAGCATTGGTCTCTGAAGGTCCGCTGGGCCTTGACTTTTTGGCTCTGTTGGTCTCCTTGTGGAGCTCCTGTACCCCACAGGTCTTTCTATCTCCTTCTTCTACAATAACATTCCCTAGTAAAAGCAACAAGGGCTGTCTCTGACAAGGAGTCAGCGGCCGGCTCTTTGATCACCTTCCCCCGGTGTGTGTGTGGGGGGTGGGGGGGAGTGGAGCTTTGCCAGGCCACAGAGGAAGAGGATGCAGACGGCTTAATAGGCTAGGATCAGATGGTAGGGAGGAGGACCTCCCCTATCAGTGGGCTAGGGGCGTGACATAGGGAGAGGAAAGGGAGGCAGGACGTGACTAGGAGGAGATGAGGGAGGGGGCTACAGGCGGAATACAAAGTGAATAAATTGTAATAAATAATAAATAAATTTATAAAAAAGAAAGAAATGCTTTGGTGGGCGCCAGGAAAAGTGCAAGCTTAAAGACTTGCCATTAACATAGTCCCGCCCCGCGCCATGCCGCTGACGTAGCCTTTCTCGGGCCTTTTCGCCCCTCCCACAGACTGCTACTCCTCCCCCTAGCAAAACGCTCTGCGGGGACTGAGGAGGTGAAGCCTGGACGGGGATCCACAACAGCTCAGCCCAGGTGCTTCCAGCTCCTACCGGACGGAGGCGCACTGGGTCCTGTCCTCGGTCTCCCACGGAAGTGTATTTGGGCGCACCGGAAGCCACTCGGGGTGAGCCATGGCGGGTTTGCCTGTTAGAGACCCAGCGGTGGATCGTTCTCTGCGTTCTGTGTTCGGTGAGAGGATTTCGGTGGTGCCTCCAGTAAGGGAGGGACATTCCCTGCGGTCCCCATCTGGACCGGGTGTCCGGGCATGCATGCGGTTTAGCTGCTGTCCTTTGACGCGGCCGACTGGTGTACTCGTGGGCAGACAGATGCTCCCTCTCACCCCACCCCCTTCGGCCCCTAGGTATCGGAGGTTTGCTGTAGTAAGGTTCAAGAAGCTAGATTCTAGCGTTTGTCTTTTTGCGTTATCCCCTTCATGATTCTCAGTTATTTTTTTAGGAGAAAAGGTGTGTGGAAACAGAGCTTCTCTTTTCCGTGCTGCTTCTAGCCCAAA
The DNA here is from genome assembly GCF_907164565.1 of Psammomys obesus. NCBI lineage: Eukaryota > Metazoa > Chordata > Mammalia > Rodentia > Muridae > Psammomys > Psammomys obesus. The sequence goes on from NW_026590677.1 coordinate 7,719,433, forward strand.
ATACAGATTTTATTCTGAAGCCATCGATCCCCATATCCACTTCCCGCCCTCTCATAAACGTGTAATGTCGCTTGTTTTTTACTTATAACGTTGCATCCAACCATACTGGTAGCAGCCACCTGGCATCTTGAGGTGGGTTGTGAGTGAATGAACGAGTGAGTGAATGAATGAGTAACGCTCAAGGAGATTTCAGAGGAACAAAACTAAGCATTTCTTGGGATTTAAATGTGTTATTTCTGTGTGTATTGCTTTTAAAGAACGTTTTAGGGTGGTAAAGTTGCCTCGAATTCAAAGGCAGCCTAAGCTACACACCAAGGCTCTTCCTTAAGACAAAAATAACAAGAAAGAAGCACTGTTTAAAAGAGACATGATAAAGTTCAGAATAATTTTTAAACACTTTTTTTTGCTATATTCATGGCTGTTCCTCTATGAGTGTGTATACATGGAAATAAAAACATGAAACCTCCTCCTAACCCCCTTCTTAAAATTTTTATTTTTAGTAGTCACTGGTAAGACTTAACAGGGCTTTGGATAAATACTAGTTCTTAAACATTTATTTTCATCATAGTTAAGGAAAAACTTTTTATTTGTCATCAATATGAGAACTTTTTGAAAGACACCATTTTTTATTTAGTCTCTGGCTCATTTCCCTTGTTATGAGGCCTGAAAAGATAGAGTAGAAGCCGAGATTTTGGAGAACAATGAGTTCAGTCAGTTGTTACATATATATTTATACAAATAGAAAGCCTACTGTTTACTTTCTCACTGAAAAGTTCTGTTGCTGTCCCAGAATTGTAACGTGTTATGTATTCCTTAGTGGGAAACATTCCTTACGAAGCTACTGAAGAACAACTGAAGGACATCTTCTCTGAGGTTGGGCCTGTTGTTAGTTTCAGGTGAGATCTTTCAAGAATCTTCCCTGTGAGATTCTTAAAAATCACAAATTTTGAGATAAATATGCTTGCTCTATAATTCATATTTACTCCTACCCAAAAGATTTCTTCCATTAAAAACTATGCCACAGAGAAAGAGGATTCAGACAGTCCTGATGAGACCTGATAGACTAGAGTCAGATAGTAGGGGAGGAGGACCTTCCCTTTCAGTGGACTAGGGGAGAGACATAGTGGGGGAAGAGGGAGGTTGGGACAGAGCGAAGAAGAGGAAGGGGGCTACAGCCAGGACACAAAGTGAATAAATTGTAATAAATAATGATAATGAAAAAAATTTTAAAAAATATTTCACTCTGCCCAAAGGTTGCCCATAAGTCTCAGTATCTACATTGATAGTCTGCAGGGCAGAGATTTTCAGAGGTCCTCTGTGTCAGGCTCCTGACTTGTTCCCTCTTTTCTCCTTCTTCTGATGTCCAGCCTCTTTGCCTTTCTGGATAGGAATTGAGCATTTTAGCAAGAGTCCTCCCTCTTGATTAGTTTCTTTAGGTGTAGAGATTTTAGTAGGTTTATCCTATATTATATGTAGTGAGTATATACCGTGTGCATCGTTCTGCTTCTGGGATAGCTCACTCAGGATGATCTTTTCCAGATCCCACCATTTACCTGCAGATTTCATGATTTCCTTGTTTTTTATTGCTGAGTGCAGGGAATGTTAGGAAAGAAGTGGGAAATAGTAATATCTGGAGAGGACAGGAACTCCATAAGGAGAGCAACAGAACCAAAAAAATCTGAGCACAGGGTTCTTTCCTGAGACTGCTATTCCAACCAAGGACTATGCATGGAGATAACCTAAGACCCCTGCACAGATATAGCCCATGGCAGTTCAGTATCCAAGTGGGTTCCATTGTAATAGGAACAGGGACTGTCTCTGACATGAACTGATTGGCCTGCTTTTTGATTTCCTCCCCCTGAGGGGGAAGCAGCATTACCAGGCCACAGAAGAAGACAATGCAGCCACTCCTGATGAGACCTAATTGACTAGGATCAGAAGGAAGGAAAAGAAGTCTCCCCTATCAGTGGACTTGGGGAGGGGCATGCAGGCAGAAGGTGGAGGACAGGAGGGATTGGGATGGGAGGAGGGAGGTAACCACGGGGGGTGGGATACAAAGTGAGTAAAGTATAATTAATAAAGAAAAATGAAAAAAATATTTCACAACTCCCTATGCTTCTCCCAGTGTTTGGCTGTGAGTCTTAGCATCTGTTTCCATCCAGAGGAGCCTCTCAGAGGACAGCTATGCTACGCTCTTGTCCATGACCATAGCAAAATACCATTAATAGTATCAGGTTGGCTCTCACCCATCGGGTGGTTATCAGGTTGGGACAGACATTGTTTGGACATTCCCTCAGTCTCTGCTCTATCTTTATCCCTGTATGTCTTGTAGGCAGTGTAAATTTTGGTTGAAGATTTTGTGGGTGAGTTAGTGTCTTCTCCCTCCAATAGGAGTCCTTTCTAATTAGAGGGTGTCCCCTTCAGTCTCCATGACCCCTGCTACTAGGAGTCTCAACTAAAGTCACCCCCATATCCTTCCCGAAACTTACCCTGTCTTAAGTCAGAAGACCAACAGAGCCAACTAACAAAGGCCCAAAGGGGCTTGTGGAGACTGAAGCACCAACCATGCATAGACTGGACCTAGGCCCCCTACAGAGTTGTAGCTGATGGACAGCTCGGCCTTGATATGGGTACCCTAGTAAGAAGAAGGGGGCTATCTCTGACATGGACCCTGTTGCCTGCTTTTTGATCACTCTGATCAAAAAGCCTCTGATGGGGCTGCCTTGCCAGGTGTCAGGAAGAGGACACATTCAGTCCTGATGAAATATGATGAACTGGGATGGGGGCCCTTCCCTTTTCTGAGGAATAAGGGAGGAGGTATAGGGGAAGAGGGAGGGAGGGTGAATTGATCTGGATGTAAAATGACTTAATTAAATAATTAAAATGTCTCAATACCAAGAAGGCAGTCAGAGTTAGAAGGATATCTATCTTACTGTGGACTAAGTTAGAACATGGCAATGTTAACAGGAAGTGTGTGTGTGTGTGTGTATGTGTGTGTAATATTTGTTCCTGATCCTTGGTTTTGTTTGTCAGATTGGTATATGATAGGGAGACAGGAAAACCAAAGGGTTATGGCTTCTGCGAATACCAAGACCAAGAGACAGCACTTAGTGCTATGCGGAACCTGAATGGTCGTGAATTCAGTGGGAGAGCACTTCGAGTGGATAATGCTGCCAGTGAAAAAAACAAAGAAGAACTGAAGAGTGAGTATGAATTCGAGCCCTATGCATTACAAGTTAGTGAAGATGAAAGAATGGAAGTTTTTCATTTGAGATTATGTTTTAGAAGATGCTAAGGTGGTTAGCTGAATGAATAGCTTCTTAGGACCTGAGGTGCCTGAGGGAGGCATGTCTGTGTTTAAGAAGTGGGAAATAGTAAGAGCTGGAGGGGATGGGAACTCCACAAGGAGAGCAACAGAACAAGATAATTTGAACACAGGGAACTTCCCAGAGACTCATACTCCAACCAAGGACTATTCGTGGTGATAACCTAGAACTCCTGCACAGATGTAGCCCATGGCAGTTCAGTGTCCAAGTGGGTTACATAGTAATGAGAAGAGGGACTGCCTCTGACATAATCTGATTGGCCTGCTCTTTGATCACCTCCCCTTGAGTGGGGAGCAGCCTTACCAGGCCACGGTAGAGGACAATGCATCTACTTTTGATGAGAACTGATCGACTAAGATCAGAAAGGAGAGGAGAACCTCCCCTATCAGTGGACTTGGGGAGTGGCATGCATGCAGAAAGGGGAGGGAGAGTGGGATCAGGAGGGGAGGAGGGAGGGGCTTATGGGGGGATACAAAATGAATAAAGTGTAATTAATAAAAAAAAAAGAAACTTAGTTTTAGAAATCCTTCTGTTAGTAGTTTTCAGTTTAAGAGAAGAAATTCAGGTCCACCAAAGCCATCCATTACTTCTCTGTGTTGCCGGATTAGAAACTTATCTAATCTAGTACTTAGTTGGGGTACTAGGCATTTCTACAAATTCTCTGTTGAAATTAACATCTTTTGTCTGTTTCAGTGTTTTTCTTATAAATGTCAGTCATGACATTTCACTGCTCTAGCTTTCCTCCAAGAAAGGAAGACAGACTCACTTTTCCTTCACAGAAATGAGATTCTCAGGTGGCTTTGGTCTAAGCCCCAGAGAGTTTCAAATTACTGCTTAGTGATTATAGCAGCCTGGGGAAATAGATGCTTGAAATGACTTAGGTTGTTGTTTTGCCTTTCTGACTTTCTTGTGCTTTCTTCCTAATCAGGCCTTGGCACTGGTGCACCTGTCATAGAGTCCCCTTATGGAGAGACCATCAGCCCTGAGGATGCCCCTGAATCCATTAGCAAAGCAGTTGCCAGTCTTCCACCAGAACAGATGTTTGAGCTGATGAAACAAATGAAGGTGGGAGGAGGCTTTAAATTATAAACAAAACAGTTTACAACAGATTTTCAAGGACCTAGTAGACATAATTCCCTGAGCTTAAATAGTTGACTCTCTAGACACTATTTCTTCCACATTTTGTACACAGAGGCATTTTTATATACAAACAGACCTGCCCAAACAATCCAGCTATGTTTCTGTGTCCCCTGTAGATGTTATATTATAGTGTTTTCCCCTAAGTGATATTACAGTAAATCCCTTTTCTTCTTGCCTGCCATAGCCAGAATTTTGTGTTTAGTGTCAAAATCAGTGCTAGATCACCAGCCTGGTGTTGTATACTTATAGTCCCACCACTTGGGATGCTGAAGCATAAGGGTCACAGTGAGTTCAAACCCAGAATGGGATACATGAGACATTGTCTCAGAAAGAAAGTCAGTGGTAAATCAGAGGGGATGAGGATGGTTCAAATCACTATGAGATTCTTAGTATCAAACCTAAAGGTGAATTTTCTTAACTTCTCAGCTCTGTGTTCAGAATAGTCCCCAGGAAGCACGAAACATGTTGCTCCAGAATCCACAGCTGGCTTATGCTTTGCTGCAAGCACAGGTAGTGATGAGAATTGTGGATCCTGAGATTGCCCTGGTGAGTGTTTCCGGTTCTTATGTGGAACTAGCAGGGTAATCTTTGACTGGGATAGGAACTGCCTGATTGTCTTGTTAAACAGACAGCTCATAGATATATCTTTTCACTTTTTAGAAAATTCTGCATCGCCAGACAAATATCCCAACGCTGATTTCAGGCAACCCTCAGCCAGTCCATGTTGCTGGTCCTGGCTCGGGACCCAGTGTTTCAATGAACCAGCAGAATCCTCAGGCCCCTCAGGCACAATCTTTGGTAGGGCAGTATTCTACAACACTTTTTTAAAATCTGTCTTAAAATGTTATTTTCTTTCCAGGAGACTATTGAGAGAAGAAACAACAGGAATCAGAGATGGTAATTAAAATTTTTCAGGCATAAAAGCAATTTCCAGATTGCAGAACACATGCCACCTGAAAGAATTTAGATTCCGTTCCAAGTTAATAAAACAAAGTGATCCCCCCTATAAGCATTTTTCTAATGAGCTATTTTTTTATAGGTGTGTTGTCTGCCACTATGGTTATCACTTCAATATCCTATGCTATTTAATCCTCATAGCAACAAAAGGAGGTGAGCACTCTTACTGTCTGCATTCTCAGCAACAACAAAGGAAAAAGCTCATGTTCAAAGACATGCCTGTAACCCTGCAGGCATAAAACTGACACATCTAAAGGTTGACATGTGCAGAAGGCTAATTTTAAATAAAGAGTACTTGGTCATGATCAAAGATGTATATTGCCATATGATAATAACAGTACAACTATTAGAAACATGAATGAAAAATGGAGAAAATTTGGTTACCTATTCAATGGAAAACTTAAAACTGTTATGTAAACGGCATATATCAATAGGAATGTCTAAGAAACCTGACACAGTACATTAAGTTAGGCAAGAATAGGTAATATCAACACAGATAATGTAAAAATATACTACCATACAGAAAGTAAAACTAAATATGGAAACATTTTCCATGTGGCTATAGATATCAGCATAAATTCGCAAACTGTTAAGTGAAATGTAACAATAGTACAATATATAAAGATAACTACATTTTAAAGATTTATTTTGTTTTATGTATATCTGTTTTTAGACATGTGTTTAAGTACATTGTAGGTAAGTAGTTTCTGAGGAGGCCAGAAGAGGATGTCAGATTTTCTGGAATTTGAGTTATATAGACCATTTTGAGCTTCTGTGTGGGTGCTGGAAAGTGAACTTAAGTCCTCTGCAAGAGAAGCAAGTGTTTATAAACTTTGAACCACCTCTCTAGCCCAAAGATAAATATTTTAAACATGTGTAAGAATTCAGCCAGGAGTGGTGGTGCATGCCTTTAATCCTAATACTCACGGAGACAAAGGCAGGTTGAACTCAGAGTTCGAGGCCAGCTTGGTCTACAAAGTGAATCCAGGACAGCCAAGGCTACAAAGAGAACGTTCAACCCTGTCTCAAAGAAAAAAAAAATCTTTGAATAATCAGTAATTTAAGTAGAAAAAAACTGTAACTGAAAAAAAACACACAGGAGATTGTGTTATTTATATATATATATATAGATCTACGTAGATATATATATATATTTATAGATATAGACATATACATAGGTAGATCTATCTATCTATCTAGATATAGCCTATCTATATAGATATAGATATATCTACTTATAGATATATCTAGATATAAAGATATATATCTAGATAGATAGATATATCTGTGTAGAGACATCTGTATATATGTGTATGTGTATTTTTTCAGAAGCAATAAAGCCTATAACTTAGTAAACAAACAAACAAAAACCAAAATGAGTAGTGGACAGTTCACAAAACTGAAAATAAAACATTCAACCTTAAAGTAAGATAAATAAATATAAGCTAAAGTAAGCTACCAGATGGGGAAACATAAATAATGTGGATGAATCCAATGATGGTATAGGGCAAGGATTAGTAAGCATCTTCTTCAGGAACAAAGATAGTAAATATATTTGTTTTTACAAGCTCTAATGATCTCTGCAACGTGTAAAATGTGATTGAATCCCAGGAAAGCCGTATTTTAAAGCCACTGATAGAAACAGGCATGGTGGAGCATACCTATAATCCTCTGCACTTAGAAGGTAAATGTGGGCAGATTGAGAGTTCAAGGTCATCCATAGCCACCTAGCAAAATTGAAACCAGTCTGAGTTATTAGACCCTGCCTCATGAAACAAACAAAAGACTAGAACCTTCAGAAAGGAAAGTTGTTTGCAATCAAGCCTGACAACCTGAGTTCAATCCGTGGGACCCACATTGTGGAAGGAGAGGGTGTCTTCCTGCAAATTGTCCTCAAGTGCCATCTTGTTAGCCATCCATCCATCTATTCATTGCATGAGCAGATGGATGGATGGCTAACAAGATGGCTCAGTAGATAAAGGTACTTGTTGCCATATCTCCCCAAGTGACACATAGTAGAAAAGGGGAACTTAAACAACATTCCCACTAGAGTGTACATATGAACCCAAGTTAGGGGAAAAGTTGTAGATAGGGTCTCAGTATGTAGCTCTGGCTGTACTGGAACTCACTGTGTAGACCAGGCTTTCCTTTAAACTCTGAGATCCACCTGTCTGCCTCCTGAATGCATGTGCCACTATGCCCAGCCTGAAAAAAAAATTAACTGGTGATGAGTTTAACCAATTTGGTGGTGCACGCCTTTAATCCTAGCACTTGAGAGGCAGAAGCGTCTGGATTTCTGAGTTTGAAGCCAGCCTGGTCTATATAGAAAGTTCCAGGACAGCCAGAGCTACAAAGAAAACAAACAAAAAGAAAAGAGGAATTTAGCCAATGAGCAATAGTTTACCATCCTCTGTCCTAAACAAGTATTTTGCAGAAATGGAAAATTAACTAAGACTGAAAATTCAACTGTTCTAAAAGAATGGTAAGTGGCAAACCTGGGGTCTGAAAGTAGTCTAATATCAACCTGTTTTAACCACCTCCCTGTGTACTTTTCTGTTTTTTAGTTTCAATTACAGTGAACATGTATGATTTTTTAAAATATTCATACAAATTTTTTTGCAATGTATTGTTGTGCTTGTTGTTATATTTTTAGTTTCTGTTGTTGTAAACCTATAAGTTTGACCTTGAAGGGGAATAGTGATATATACAGACAAGTTAAAAAAATATCAAAGGCTTCAAGCATACACTGGAGGTCCTGAAATGTATGTCTGCAGAAAACAAGGTGCTAATACATTTCACTCTACCACTCTACCATCACCACTCGTAATGGTGAGTTTAGTCATGAAAATGTGAGCCAGTAATGATCTATTTAGATTCATGCTATTTTGGACCTTATGCAACAGGCAAACCACTGCTGTTGGCTCAAGAAACACTAGATATGAGCAGCATTTCCACTCTGAATCTCCATCCTCACTTCTTTATTACTGAAATGTCACTCTACACAGACTGCAAACATGTAGAAAGAGAGGGGACTACTGAGCTCAGACTCAACTTTCTTTTTGGTGCTCGTGTATTTATCTGTTTTGAAACTTTTCTTTACATTTTATTTTTTTTATTTTTATTTTTTAAAGAATGTTTTTTTAATTAATTTATTTATTATATATACAATGTTCTGCCTCCATGTATACCTATATGCCATAAGAGGGCATCAGATCTCATTATAGATGGTTGTGAGCCACCATGTGGTTGCTGGGAATTGAACTCAGGACCTCTGGAAGAGCAGACAGTGCTCTTAACCTCTGAGCCACCTCTCCAGCCCATTTCTTTACAATTTAAAGCCGTGTATTTCTCTAGGAAATGCCCCATGAAAAGATTGCATTCCATTTCTCTCAGGCAGTTTAACAAAAAAAAAAAAAAGAAAGAAAGAAAAAGGAAAGAAACACCCCCAAGAACAAGTTATTAAAACTTGAACAAATGAAAATTCTTTTCATCTTAAAAGTGTAAGAGTACCAGCAAGAAATTTTTGAAGTCTCAGTCCCTTTTTTTATCTTGAGTATAAGGCATTAAAAAAACAAAACAAAAACACTCTTACTCTTAGGCACCTATCAGTGAATGAGTTATTTGCTGCCTTGACATGTGGAGAAAACGTACTTGTCTGTCACTACATTAGACATACTCCATCTTAACCGGATTCACGTAACCGGACTTAGGTTATGTACTAAGGTTTTCTTCTGTGGAACGTGTGATAAAACTAATGTTATAGAAGACATGTCATAGAAAAAGGATGTTTGGCAGACTACTGGAACTTCCAATTTTAAGAAAAACTTAAGGCCATAAACGAAATATTTTGAGTTTCTACAGAAATGTGCTCATACTTGTTTTTTAATTCTTCAGGGTGGAATGCATGTCAATGGCGCACCTCCTCTGATGCAAGCTTCTATGCCAGGTGGAGTTCCAGCCCCAGTGCAAATGGGAGCTGCTGTAGCAGGACCTGGCCCTGCTTCCTTAGCCCCTGCAGGTAACTTGTAGTAGAGTTTTTACCATTTTTTTTTTTTACTTTGTTGAGGTTTTATAGTAGTAACTGCTTAAATGTAGCCAATTATGTGTGACAATAGGATCTTGAGATAAAATAAATGTATAACTGTAACATGTATTCTAGGCTGAGGAAACTAGATGATTTCTTCTTTGTTTTGTATTGTTGTTAAGAAAAGATCATGCTTGGTAGTTGGGGCTAGCCTGAAACTTACAATCCCCCTATTTCAGATGCCCAAGTGCTGGGATTAGAGACTTATGATGCCGCCAATGTGCTGGTCATACACTTGGATGTCACACCATTGGCAAACTGCCATATTAATTTCTAAATATCTGTTCTCCATTTCTGTATGTACATTGTCATGAAATGCTGATATATAGGCTATTAATCAGTATCTTCACTGGACATGTTGAGTAACCTTGCCATAGTGAATAAAAAATAGCTGTGCATATTCAAGGGATAATTAATAGAATCCATAAGCTCCTCTTAATATTTAAAGATAACCTTACATCTTTTGTCTGCAGAATAGAGTCCCCTACTCCAAATGACCATAGAACCCTTAAAAAAATAAGACCACATACTTTGCCATGAGTTAAATTTAACAAATTTGAGGCGGTAGAGTTTTTGCAGATTATATTATTTGATTTTAAACCAGTAAAAGTAGAAATTAATAATTAAAAGGTGAGTAGGAAGAAATCTGAACTTGGAAAATTAAGAAACATACTATAGTTATTTAAAGAGCTATTTAAAACTTTATAAGTGGTGTAAGTTAAAACAAAAAGTTTTATATATATATATATTTCATACAAACAAGTATGAGAAATAGTAAAGATAGTGCCTAAAGGAAAATGAATATTCTTAAATACCCATATTACTAAAAAATAGAGTAATTACATATTAGTTCTAAATAATTAGAAAAATAATAAACTACAAAGACCACAAAGAGGGAATTAATGCATATTGGGGTGTCGCAAAGCCCATGTTCAGTCCCTACCACCAAATAAAAAAAAATATACTATCAAAATAACTTTCCCCAAAAAAGAGAACCAAAAGACAAAAACTGAGCATATTCATGAAATTTAAATAATTAACTTTCAAGGATGTTTTGGAGTTTATAGTATTTATAGTTATGAATTCATTAAAACTTCATGGAAAATTTGAGCTGTCCTACAGAGCTCTTTGAAAACTGATAAGAGGGAAAACAACCTACAGAAAAATAGAAGAAGAAACTTTTAAGAGGTTCATATAAGAGCAAAGCCAGGTCACCAACAAAACAGCCTCATTTATAGCTTGGGGGTTGCACTTAACTCAGTGCCAAGTTTCATTTGAGAAGATAGTATTTGTAAAGAAATTTGTACTCATACATCACTGGTAGAAATAGGGAGGTTTTCAAACTTTGAACAGAGTATTATAATATGAAAGATTTATGTATTCTGATCACCAGTTCCACCACTGGGGATTTAGCCTATACAAATAAAAGAGGTGTTATGTGATGATTTCTTTATGTGGGAAATTATGCTCATAATGCCTTCTGCTATCTCTTCCTCAGATCCTAAATCTTTGTATTGTGTTGGTGATTGGTCTAGAGTCAATGGAATACAATGCTGTGGCTGGAAGGAAGCTTTGAAATCATTTAGACTAGTGATTTTCAGACTTTAATGTGTGTTAAAATCACCTCAAGGGCCTATGAAAAGCAGATTGATATTCCCTGCTGCCAAACTATAATTTAATTAGTCTGAGGTGCAGAACCCACAGTTTTTCAGTTTTTGCATTTTTTTTTTTCTTGTTGATTCTGATATGGCTTGTCTTGCTGGTGACTACATTATAAGGACATTTGGAGCAACTTGTTCATTTTACAAATAAGGAAGCCGGGAATGTAGTGTTTTTATTGAGTTAGAATTACAGTTACTTAGAGCTGGGTTAGTGCCCAGTTCTTTGGGTACTTAATTCATAACTTTTTTAGTGCTTAGCATGTTCAAAGAAATAGGGACAATGTGATGTGTACTTTCTATTTTAAGGAAGTATTAATGAACTGCAAACAAATCAGCTTGCCTTTTGTCCCCACTCAACAGCATATCTTGCTCCTTTGAGGAAAAGAGAATTATTGCTATGTGGAAGGGACCAGACAAGGATTTCTGGTGCGTGATTATTCTTTATATAGTAGTCATCATACCCCATCTGGTTAGTGTAGAGCATAGGTTCTCAACCCTGTTAAGTCCAGTATCCCCTTTTTGTAACAGATATTTTACAGTGCCTTTACTGTTCTGAAATACAGTGCACAGATGATACAACCTTTGAAATATGACTTCAAAAATTAATATAATGCTCTAACTGTAAGAAATGAAACGTAAAAGAAAATTAACTTAATGATTAAAAAATTAATATGTAAATGTCCATGGACAGTTAGAAAACAAAATGTAATAGGTGTTTACATCTATCCCGTGAACATAAAAACTAAAAATGTAGACAGATATATTGGTTTGCTTTGGTAATTCAGATGCCACAAGGGCTATTGATGTGGTTTTCCTAAATAGTAAAAATCCTACTAAAATTCTTAAAACAAATTTCAGTCTCCATAATTTGCTCAGTAATTGCATTTCTGGAAAAGTCAGTGACTATATACTAAAACAGTGCATATAACTCTTGTGTTTACAAATAAAACAGACTCAGATTCTAGGTTGAGATGACAACAAACAGCATTTTCTTTGTATGAAGGTTCAGTGAAGCATTTGAAAGTTTTATTAGACACAAGATAAGCCTTGATTTTTGTGGGATTGTATCATACTTTGTAATCCACCTAGTATCCCTGGCACTAGCTTTATGCCCCCAAAGGCTTTGTCATAACTAAATAATATACCCACACATTTAGAAAAATACCCTAAGATTGATACTGCCTCCCATGAGAGGAGGCTTATGGGTAAGAGGCATTGTTTTCTTTTATTTAAGTGCTTTTTGCCACAATTTTGGTAATCGAGGAAATGAGTACTCCTGAACTCACTTGTCACTGATGTGTGACATAACTGACAAACTTCATCTTTTGTCTCACTGCATTGTTGAATGGTAATTATCACCTTCCATCATAAGTTTCTCCTTGTGGGAAAAAAATGATGACATTTATAAACTCAGTGTTGTTTTTTTTTCTATAGGAACAATTTATGTTTTCTGCCTGCCCTTTATTTTCTAGGAGTCATGCAACCCCAAGTTGGAATTCAAGGAGGTGGACCAGTGCCCATGGAACGAGGACAAGGTAAATATTAATATCTGAAGAATATAAACTAGACATGGTAACATTTTATATCCATACTAATATGTCAGCCATTAACTTCCAGTGGCAGTTTAAAGATTAAGTTAATTAAAATTAAGTTCAAATTAATTATAAAAGCCTAACACTCTGATATCCTGGATATAATAACCAAGTGCTCAGTAGCCACAAATGGTCATGAAGACCACATTGGATATTGGAGATGTAGAATGTTTCTATCCACACTAAAACTTCTGTTGGCCTAGACTTTCCATAGAGGATTCAGAGCCTAGCTCTACAAGAATTGGTGATGTGACAGATGTGTCCTTTGTTTCCTGATATTCTAATATCTCCAATGGCGTGGTCTCACTCAGTCTGTGAATAGCTATTGACTTTGTAAGAAATTTTAATAGTGAACATTTAGTATATGCTTGGATCTATAGATGACGAGATGTAAATTCCATAGCAAACTGGGAGGGAAGCAGAGGTCTGTAAATCATAGTTGTAAAGTGTCTCCTGTGCTGTGGCAAAAAAACAAAACAAAACCTTGTATGTAATAGCAACAGCCCTTCTAGAATCTTTGTGTTCTTTCCTCATGTTACTGGAGTTTGAAGGAAAAGAAAATACAGTAGTTCAGTTAAAAAATGAGAGACAATGGAATAAAGAGGAGCAGAATATATATTGTAAATGCTCAGTCACTTCCATTTTCATAGACAGCCCTTTGATTTAGGTAGCCGTGCCTCAGTTTTACAGGTAAAGAAGTAGAAGCACAGGAGTGTTAAGTTTCTTATTTCTGAATATTGTGGCCTGAATCTGGTGCTCTTCTCTTTTGATTTAGATTAAAGTCTCTAAATCCAAAATCTGTTCTCTTGTCTTCATTCTATCTTGCCACTGTTAATTTCAGAATTAATTTTCAAAATACTCTTCTTATTTATTAGGTTTCTGTATTGCAAATAGATTACTTTGGACAGACCAAAAGGGCTTAATAGCTTTCTTCTTGGTTGATTTCCTATCAGAGAAACCCATTTCAAAAGCAAAATACTAAGATAGAGCCCCATGGTTGGTATACAGGGATTGGTGACTGAAATTTTTCTAAACATGTCTCATCAGATGAATGGCAACAAGACAAACTTCTAGCCATATATGTTATCTTCTCTCTAAAGTACCCTGTTGAATGATTATTAATACTTAATATTGATTTATATTTTAGTAAAATAGTTGTCACTCCCTAACCAGTTATATACTCAAGTAACCACACGGAGAGACAGGGATATATTTAATTAGCCTAGAGTACAATGCTGCATAATAATTACTCCATCCTAAACCTCTAAGCTAATATAGCTCCTCCCATTCAGATTTCCCACATTATACTTGCTTTTAGTCATATCATGGGTTTGATTCATTTCTCCTGATGTTTCCCAGTCCTCTCCTCACAGATCCCTCCTTCACTCCTTTCTTTTCTCTTCCCCTCACTTGACCAGGATGTCCAACCCTGTTCTCTGTATTGATGAGCATTGGCTAGTGGGCTTTTATTGGTAATACAGAGAGCAAATGGTGACATGTTTACACAAACTTGAAACAGGAGATGCTTAGAATAAACATCACAATGCAGTGTCTGGATTGAAACCAGATAGTGGGATACAGAAATAAGCATTGGATGAACAAGGGTAAACTATACACAATCCACAAGAGCACTATGCCAATAGTAACCCATTTTTCTGTGCTGCTGTATACTCCCCATACCATTATTGTCAGTACGTGCTGTGCTGATCCTCCAGAGTATCTTTGCAGTAGTGAAAGGGCTTAGACTTCCATTACTTGCTCCCTCTTCCCAGGCCATTAGTCTAATTAGTGAGTCCCTAAGCTGTTTAACACATACATCTAAGAGACATCTTTCTTCCTACTGTAGTTTAATTTCATCTTTCTGCTGAAAACTAACAAAAGGAATTGACTCCCTTTTTGAAAGTAAGTCAAGGATCTGTTGACGCAAAGACAAAGTGAGATGAGTTTTAAAAAATAATTTCCTTCAGTACCCAGCAGAGAAAACAATAATGTTTTCATTTATGACCAGATTTGTCTTCCTTTGCCTGGAATCCTTGTTTGCTTTGTGTGTTTGTAATGGTGACAGATGTTTGAGATAGTACTTCTTGCTTTCCCACCTCCTTTAATGTTGGTTACCTTGTCGACTCACTAAACTTTGTTATGTTTTTTTTATAGTTATAGAATTGCTGTATTGGGCTATTTCTTGCAGAGTGATCCTCTTTCCTCATTTAAAATTCATCAGCTGTATATTCCTATTACATATGTGTGTGTATATATATATATGTTTATATATGTGTATATTTATGTCTATATATATGTGTGAATATATATATTGAGGTGTGGCTTTTATGCATTGACTTGGCTGTCCTGAGCTTGCTTTATAGACCAGGATAGCCTCGAATTCAGTGATTGACATGCCTCTGTGCCTCCCTGAGTGCTGAGATTAAAGGCAAGTGGCACCACACTTGGCTCCCGTTTGACATTTTTGACAGAAATTTTTAGACTTTAAAATAAGGCATATATGGCTTTCCGTGATAAATCTCGCATGTCACATTCAATGCAATTTCTTTCATGTTTTGCTTCTGAAAACATATTTTTCCCTGTTTTCTTCATTTTTAAATAATGGTACAGGGGGGTACAAAGGAAAATACTGTAGTAACAGGAAGAAGAATTCAGAATTGCTGGTTATTCTTGCCCAAATAAGACAGCCCATAGTTTTCCCTTAAGAAAGATGTCTGATTAAAGTGGAACTGTTTGGATAAGAGAAAGGCCTACTTTAGGGAGTTTTGTAATCTGGGACAAATTAACAATCTCTTCGCTTCTTACTGACATGTAAATCTTCAGTCTCCATATGTGTAGACTTCTATGTGTGTTCAAGCTATTTTAAGTGTCTGCTATTTCTCCTTTTGAACTTACGCTCGCCTAGGAACCCTACAGCACTCGCCTGTGGGACCCGCCGGGCCTGCATCAATTGAGCGAGTTCAAGGTACCCATTGTATCTGTGGGTTTCTTTTTGCTTGTTGTGCTTATGGTGGGACTTGGAGAGGAAAAGAGCTACTTTGAAGTCATCCTCACATTCAGAACCCCAAAAGGGTAGTATTTGGGGTTTGTTTTTGTTTTATTTTGTTTAGTTTTTGTTATTATTTTTGTTGTTCTTTTTTTCCCTCTTGAGGCCACAAGCCTAAGATTGACCTCTTCACACAGGGCAGAGAACATGGATGATATGGGCATCTGTCTGAGGGTCTACTCCTTCCTTACTGGTATCAGGAGGCTTGGATGGAATAGCAGTCTGTAAGGAGACAGCAAGTGTTCTTGCAGAGCCGTGACAGTGTTCATATACAAAGACCTTACCTCTCTTTTGTGACTCTGGTACTTAAACTAAGATTGATAAGAAGGAAAACCAGGAACATAAATTTCTTCAGGTGCTAGTCCTTGCCGGCTTACTTACCAGTTTGCTCTTTATAAACATAATTCCATCCATACCTCTGACATGGCACAGATTCTACCTACACCCTGCTTCTTCTGTTCTTGAGATGCAGGAGGATTCTGCTGTGGTGAGGTTTCACCCACTCTAAGGTGTTTAAATTATGTTGTCAGTGGTATAGATTCATTTCCTGTATTTCACCGTAGTAACTCCCCGTTTGTTTCCCTGTTAGTGCCAATACAAGATCCCAGAGCAGCTATGCAGCGGGGAGCATTACCTGCCAATGTCCCAACTCCTCGTGGTCTCTTAGGAGATGCTCCCAATGACCCAAGGGGAGGCACTTTAATGTCTGTAACTGGAGAGGTAGAGCCTAGGTAAGTACTAATATAGAAGTAAGTAAACAGCTTGAGAAGTTGTGGATTTTCCTTACATTGAAAGAAAACTCTTTCTGGAACAGTTGGACCTGTTTGCCTTCTTCAAAAGATAAAAGAAGTATATGTAGCCACCATCTAAGACTAAGTACTTTTCCTAAAGCATGATTGTACAGTTAAGAAGATAACTTTGAGCCATACATGACTACTGTATTTTCAGAAATTGAAAATTCTAGTAATATATACCTAAACAAGAAAAACTTGCGGTATTAGTACTATTAATTATAATTGATGATGTTGGTGGCTCTTCTCTAAGTACTTAACTCAGATCATCTCATTAAATCTGCCATAGGGTGGGGGTGTTACAGTGGTAGAACACTTGCCTATTATGCCTAGGACCTTAGGTTCAATCCACAGCCCACAGAATTAGAAATGAATATTATTAGTCCTGTTACACAAGTAAAAAAACAAAGGCATATAGAGGTTATGTTAGTGACCCGGATTACACAGTGATGAGACCTAGATTTGAACCAATAAGTCAGAATCCAGAACTTGCATTGCTAAGTGCTATACTACATAGTCATTGTACATATAAGAACTATCCAAGCCAGTACTCAGAGAGGCAAAGGCAGGCGAGTCTCTGCGTTCAAGGCCAGCCTGGTCTACAAAGTGAGTTAAGGACAGTCAAGGCTACACAGTAAAACCCCAAATAAATAAATAAATATCCATTAATTCTTCCCTAACTTTGAATGTCCTGGCCAAATAAGAAATTCTAGGATGGAAAAAATTCTAAGCTATAGCTTTCCTTTATCTATCTGATGTTAATTTCTTGTTACCATTTACTTACTGACGCTTGTATTGGTTCTCTACTTTGTTGAATGTTTACAAACTAATTTGAAATTTTAATGTTGATATACTCTGCTTTAAAATATGTCACTTTTCTCATCTCTAGACCTTACCTGGGACCACCACCACCACCTCATCAGGGCCCACCCATTCACCATGTTCCTGGCCATGAAGGCCGTGGACCACCCCCACATGACATGAGGGGAGGTCCATTAGCTGAGCCCAGACCTTTAATGGCAGAACCAAGAGGGCCTATACTAGATCAGAGGGGTCCACCCTTAGATGCCAGAGGTAAGGGGAAACTGCATCACAATGCCAAATGTGGGTCTTCAGCTCTAATATGGGACTTGTGGGTCTTGGCAAGAATCTTTCTGATTTACCCACTAATCTGATAAATTAGAAAGGACACAAGACAGTTTCATAAGTGAGGGGAGATGTGACCAGAAGTTGGTAGCTACACATTGCTTTTCTTGCAACTTTCAAGGTGGAAGAGATCCCCGAGGATTAGATGCACGAGGGATGGAGGCCAGAGCTATGGAGGCAAGAGGACTAGATGCCAGAGGACTGGAAGCACGTGCCATGGAAGCCCGTGCTATGGAGGCCCGTGCCATGGAAGCCCGTGCCATGGAAGCCCGTGCCATGGATGCCAGAGCCATGGATACCAGAGGCCCCGTACCTGGACCTAGAGGACCTATGCCTAGTGGAATCCAAGGTCCCAATCCAATGAACATGGGGGCTGTTGTTCCCCAAGGATCCAGACAGGTAATGCTTGTAGCATGTACATAAAATCTTAATGTATTTGAGAATTGGTTACTGAGCCTGATTTTTATTGTCTTCCGACTTGAACCTGCTTGTTAGAAAGGAAAGACTAGGTTCTCCCTTTATTTTTTCATATCCCCTAGGGGAAGAGTATTCTAGCCTCCAATACTTAACCCAAAAGAACAAGATTGTTCACAATTTTAATGGCTATTTCATTAAAAAAAAAAAACTCTGAAAATATACAAGTCAGGGATTAATCTGCAATGGGGATACAAACCAACATCACTTAAAAAGCACCCCCCAAAAAACACTTGTGCAGAGTTTAGGTCATTTGAAATACCTCCCCCAGGTGATTTTAGTGTGCAATCCTGAGGTGCAGCATTTGAGGAGTTGCATATGAGACATTTACATTGCAATTTATAACAGTAGCAAAATTATTTTGACGTAACAATGAAAATAATTTTATGGTTGAGTGTGTCACTACAACATGAGGAATATATTAAAGGGTTATAGCATTAGGATGGTTGAGAAGTGCTGATTTAGATCATCTCAGGGTGATAGAAACCTATGTGGATTTACTGTCATCACAGCATTAAAATGAACAGTGGCATAGAAAAGGTAATCTGCATATGATTCTGAAACTGCAGTCTCTCTCATCTCTGTCTCCTCCACTCTATTCACTCAGCTGTGTGTATAGGATGCTTTGTAGTAGTTACCTCCTCATGTATCATCTTCAGTTGGTTGCAGGACGATGGAATATGCGTCTACCCACATTTCTATATGTTGATGTCTTCATTTTTTCCATTTTTCTTTTCTGTTTCCATTTATTTCTGTTTCTTTCCGTGTATTAGGGGTAGGGAGAGAAAATACCAAAGCTAGAATGCAACATGTCTGGCATCTAGTTCTCTTATTTTATAAGTTCGAAAGCTGGAGGCCAGAAAGTCAGGTTACTTGGCCAAATTCACTTGACTAAAAATATGACAGAGCAAGAAATACAGCTTGCTTTTCTTTTTTGCTGCTCTGTCTTATTTTATTTGCATGTGTGTGTTTGCGTGGATTTTCTTTAATTTGAGATAAAATGTGAAGTTTTCTTGGTATATATAGAATAAAAATGTATTTTCTGTTATTTCAAGTATCACTTTTAAAAACTCATTTTGGGCTTTGATTTTTGTTGTACCCTCTATGGTCAATAATAACCTCAAATTGCATGGTTTTTTTTTTTTATATATGCTTTCAGTAATTACTTTTTGAGCATCTACTGAATACCAAGCACATAGTACTAGGGATATAGTAGTGTAAATAGCAAAGTCTTGACATATTAGCTGAGGAGACAGATATCAAGTAACTATACACTGTGCTTATGTAGAGCATTTTGTGGGAAAAGACATTTAAAATGATGATGGATATCTTGCTCTTTTTTTCTCTGTTAGTGCTTGAGTTCATTGCTTTTTTTTCTTATTTTGAAAGGATATAAAAAGGTATTTATTGGAGATTTTTATTAACAAAATTGGAGCTGCCATATTAATATTCAAATAGATTTTAAAATAATGAATATACTAGGGACATTTCACAATTATTTAGAGGCAAATTCACTGAGAGTACTTAATAAGTCTAAATATTAATGTATCCATTATCAAAAATGGACAAAAATCAACAGATACAATTGGCTTTTTAAATAGCTGTATGTTGACAGAATAACAGAATATAAATAAAAAACACGATCAGATAAATAAGATGAAACAACCTAGTCTAGTTCTCCTAGGTGACATTATGGAACAATTCACTCAACAACAGCACAATAAACATTTTCATTATCCTTGAGAAATTTACTGAGATAGATCATATTAAAGTCTATAAAGCCAATTAGATACAAGGTAGAGAAAAATAAGAACTTAATATTAATTCTTTTTACATTTTTAACAGTTAATATAGTCACTTACAAATAAATACGTAAATAATACATTCAGTCATCTATAAAAGCTGTATGTTAGGAACCTCACTTCCTTTTCTATAACTCTCGCTTGTGATAGATAAAGGTACTTATTAGATTTAGACAGGGTCCCTTTATTTTGCACTGGCTGACCTGGAATTTGCTATATATACTGAGATGACCTTGAACTCATCAAGATCTGCCTGTCTCTCTCTCTCTGGAGTACTGGACTTAAAGGTATACTCCTCCACATCTGGCTTATATGATAGTTTTAGTGTAGCCTCCATTTTTATTCTTTTTATGACTGTTGGGATTTTTTTTATTTAATATGGCTTTCATTTAAATGTAATATGTCCTTCATTTAATCAATTTAAATTAGATTTTAATTTTAACTCCAGTCCATACGGTTAAAAGCTTGTAGCTAAAAAGCTTGTTGTTACTAGGGTGGTTATATAATTTGTCATACAAAGAAGGATGCATTTGAGAGGGAACATGCTGTTAACAATTTACTCTGAAACAAAAGTATAACTTGGGACTGCCAACCAAGCTATGTGGCCAGTCTGCCTAGAACTTCAACTCCTAGAAACTTCAACTGGCCAATGTTGGGTAGTTTATCTCAGGTTACTATTAATCAGCATTAGTAAATTCCCAAGTGACTACCCAAAGGTCGTTATGTTAGGATTCTGTGACAGAGTTATATGGCAGGTTCATAACTCAGACAACCCTACTGGTCCCACTTGGGAGGTTTTATTAGGGGAGGGGGTCACAGAGAACAACTCTGGGCAAAGTGGGCAAGTAAGAGAGAGAGAAGGGTGAGTCCTCTTCAAGATGACTCAGTGCATGTTCAGGTGGATGCAGGTGGTCCACAGGTGGCCTCACAGATGCCTGATGTCCCGTTTGTCCCAGTCCTGACAGCTGCCGTGATTCCTGCAACAGCCAAGAGGGGCAAGATTTTAATTGCCCTCTTATCCTGCTAGGCATCTGTTGAGTACAAGACCAGGACTGGTAAGGGCTCCTTTTCATTTTTTACCCCAACCTCAGGGAAGAGGAGCACCAGCATACAAATTCTTGACCAGCCAGCAGGCAAATGGTGGTAGACCTAAGTACCACAAAGAATCAAGGTATAATTAGCAGTAGGGCATCAGGGTTGAGATGAGTTATCAAGGACTATAATTTACTGCAGTCTAAGGAACTTAGCATTCCTATAGAGTGTGGCCTGGATGCCTTGAAACAGCTTGCCAAGCCAAAGCGGGTGATAATGAAAAAGATAGGGGGTTGTGGCAACATCAGAATCAGGGCAGTAGGTGAATGGTTAAGTAAGGTTACTTGACAGGGTCACCGGAGAAATTGTCAATAGTAGTTCTGAGTTGGTCCCAGGTGGGACACACAGCCAACAAGCTCTAAAACAGCCCAGTTGAGTGATATGAAGAAGCTTGTAAGCCAAGGTCAGAATCTGAAATAGGAGACAAAATGACATGTATGTATTATTTGGCAGGGGGGTTGTCAGAGAGGCAACAATCTTAGAGAAATGTTTAATTACCTTCTCTACTAATCCCAGCCCCAGGGATTGGGTAATTGGGATGTATTTTCTCTGGATATAGATGGTACTTATTGGTAAATTGGGTGTGAGACAGCGGTAAAGTTTTCCAAGGATGCCTGTTCCCCATCTGGGATCCCACAGGTCTCGGACTAAAAAGTAGGGTCTTTTTATACAAGTGAAGGAGCTTCTTCTGTGATGGTGCAAGGATTTGGTAAGACCAGTATGGGCAGCCTCCATATCTGTCCAGCCATTTCTTGCAATAATCTTTTGTTTGATCAAAGAGGAAGCAAACAAAAACTCTATCAAATAAGATATGGAGTTGATGGCTATTTCAATAGGCTTCTGACAGCCTCCCATAGCACAATTTCCCAACCCTATATGGAGATACTGTTTATTATCATTGATCATTTCTTGAAACTTGAATCTCCATAAGGATTACCTTGGACAGAAACAAGAGGGACAAGAGGGAGAGGAGGAAAAATACATATCCAATGCAGTAGGATCAAACACAGCTGCTATAGCGAGACCTCAGTCCTCTGGAACCAGAGACAAGGTGGTTGATCTTGGCGTCTTCTGGAACTTGAGGGAGCAGGGTCCTGTTGGAGTTGGTATGTAGGAGGGGGCATTATCTTGAAGAAAAGGATAAAAGGCTTGAGGTGAGATAGATGAATCCAGTGAGGGAAGCCCTCAAGCTGAGCAGCTGTGGAGGTCACAAAAATCACACTGAAAGGGCCCTGCCATTTAGGAGAAAGAAATGAGGGGCTTTGGTCTGGAGGAAAGAGAAGGACCTGGTACCCAATGTTAATAAGAGATGGATAGCGGTTAATGTGTGGCTGTATTAAACAGTAAAGTTCCATAGAAGAGAATGGAGATGACAGATTAAAGGAGTAAATAGGAGGTCAGGGAGAAGCAAGGATTTAGCTGAAAGACCAGGAATTAGGACCAGTTGTCCATACATGAGCTTAAAGGGCAAGATGGACAGAGGATATTTGGGTAGAGTTAAAAGCCTGAATAGGGCGAAGGGGGGAAGTTTTAATCAATAGAGGTGAAGCTCTTGTAATAGTTTAACAAAGGGTATTTTTTAAGGATCAGTTAGTTTGTTCTATCTTTCCTGAGGACTGGGGATGGTATGGGCTATGAAAATACCAAGGAATATTAAGAGCTTTAGATAAGGTCTGGGAAATCTGAGAAGTGAACTCAGGGCCATTGTCTGACTGGAGGGAGGTGGGGAGTCCAAAACATGGGATAATCTCACAGACAAGGAGATCAGAAACTGTCTCAGCTCTTTTGTTAGTAGTGGGGAATGCCTCCACCCATCCTATGAACATATCCACCAAGATCAGGAGGTTCTAGACACGTTTGACTGCTGGCATGTGGGTAAAATCAAGTTCCAGTCAGTCCCGGGGAGAGAGCCTCTAGCCTGGTGGGTAGGGAAAGGGGAATTATGATATCCTGAGTTAGGATCTGAAGTCTGGCAAATCTTACAAGAGGTAGTAATAGTCTTTAAGAAATGCAAGTCCTCAGGGCTGGGCTGCAGATGGGTCTTGACAAAGTTAGACAAGCTCGACTGTTAGAATGAAAGAGCTGGAGTAGATAGGACAGAATCTGACAAAAGTCAGGAGATGACAGGGGAGATGTGGGTTGTAGTGTAAAGATGTCCTGTGGTGGATGAGATGAATCTAGGCCTTTCTGAGCTGCAGCCTTAGCTGCCTCATCAGCCCGGTTATTTCCTTTGGAAAAGATGGAATCATCTGTCTGGTGGAACTGGCAGTGGACTATTCCGATGGCCTTGGGAAGGTGGGAGGCTTCTAGCATGGCCATAATTTGGCCTGTATTGGTTACAGATACTCCCTTTGCTGTAAGCAACCCACCTTCTCTCCAGATGGAAGTATGGGAGAGAAGAATATGAAAGGATATTTAGAGTCTGTGTAGATGTTAAGAGATTGTCCCTGAGCCAATTGGAAGGAGCGGGTAAGAGCTTTTAGTTCAGCCTGCTGATTAGTGGTGTGAGCAGGGAGGGTTTTTGCCTCAACTACCCTAGTATCTGACACTATGGCATAACCTGCACTTTGAGCTCCCTCTTGTACAAAGGAGCTGCCGTCTGTATGCCAGGTATAGATTGCCTGAGGTATGTGTGAGGGGTAGGGCAATAATTTCTCCAAGATTTCAATGCAAGAATGAGATGGGCAGTAGTCAGAGTTAGGTCAAGGAAGAAGGCTTGTTAAGAGGTGGGTATGGTTGGAAAATAAAAGTAGAGTCTTCTATTAGTGCCACCTGGAAGGAAAGAACTGTGTAGAGAGGTAGAATTTGTAATCCTTTATATGTTAAAAGATGAGACAGATTGTGGGAAGAGAATACAGTAATAGATGACCCAAAAGTTAGTTTTTTGGACTCTTGAATAAGGATCTCTGCAGCTGCTATGGCACAAATACTGGGTGCCCATCCCTGGACTGTCAGGTCTAATTTTTTGATACGTATGCTACAGGTGCAAGGAGGGTCCCAGATGGTGACCCAAGGGCATATCCCTCTTTTTCTGTTACATAGAGGGAGTAGGGATGGGTTAAATCTGGGAGATGTAGGGCTGGGAAGAAGAGCCTGTTGGAGCCTCTAAAAGGGCTTAGTAATGGGCTAAAGAAGGGGTTCATGCAAGGGGCCTAAAGCTGCCTCATATAAGGGGCAGGCAAGAAGGAAAAGGACGGGACCCAGGGCCATAGAAACCAGCCATTTTCACAAATGATAAAATTTCTTCTTTAGTACAGGGAACTGCCAGAGACCATATTAGGTCATTTCTATCTAGGGTGATGCCCTTGGGGGTTGGGGTTATTGTTAGTCCCAGGTAAGTGACCTCAGAGGTGGTCAATTGGACCTTGGAAGGTGAGACCCAATAGCCCCTGCTGGATAGGAAATTTAGAAGAGCAGAGGTGTTAGTTTGTCTAACTCATAGGGATGGGCTGCAGAGGAGAAGGTTATCTACGTATTGTATAAGTTTATATTTAGGAAGAGATAAGGAGAGTAGATTAGAGGTTAGGGCCTAGCCAAAAAGATGTGGGCTGTCCTGGAATCCCTGGGGTAGGACAATCCAGGTAAGCTGGGTAGAAACAAGGATGTCAGATATTTTATGACTGAGCGTCCAGGGGGATAGAGAAAAATGCATCCTTGAGACCCAGAACTGAGAAATAGGAGGTATCTGAGGGGATAAGGAGAGGAGAGTATAGGGGTTAGCTACAACAGGGTGGAGGGGGACAGTTGTAGAATTGAGTAGCCAGAGGTCTTGAACCAGGCGATAGGCTATATTGGGCTTTGTAACTGTACATATAGTGGTGTTAAAAGGAGAGGAAGTAGGGCAAAAGAGTTTTTTTTTTTTTTCTTAGAAGGTCAGAGATAATAGGTTTAAGGCCCCTGAGGCCCTTGAGAGGAAGTCGGTATTGAGCTTAGGTGATATACTGGGTAGCTGAATGACCACAGGGAAATGGTGCCCGGCAACACAGAGGTTTTGGACATCCCAGATATAGCAGTCCACTTGAGAGGCTGGTAAAGGAAGTGACATGTCACAACTGGTAAGTAGGGTAGCTAGGAGAAAGAGGAGAGAGGATGCTGGTGAGCCTGGTGTCAGGTGAATGGGTGGAGTAAAGGAATAGAGGTTCCCACTTTGCCTAAAAAGTCCCTTCCCTGTTAGGGGACTAGACAGGTTGGCATCACTAAAAAAGAATGAGTCAAGGAAACACCCCTGAAAATACAATTGAGTGGTCGAGTCTGGCAAGGCTGGCAAGGCCATCCCAACAATAGAGGAACTAGAAGGAGAAGTTGATCCCCAATACTCCGTCAGGACTGATTAGTGGCTCTGGTGTCCACAAAGAATGAGATGGACTGCCCCAATACCGTGATAATTACCCATGGTTCCCTGTTAGTGATGGCAGTGGTTGGGTCAAGGGAACCCAGGCAAGCTTAGTCATCAATAGCCAGGCCTAGGATATTATTTTGAGGGCCATCTGGAAGTGATAACCCCATACCATAGAAGAAACATTGGTAGTCAATACCCCGTTGTCCCTCTTGGTGCATTTTGGACATGGCCCCAGTGGCTTGTGGGGGTTAGTACAAAACCGGACCCAGTTTTTTTCTTTACCACATTTGAAACAGGGACCCCATCGTCCTTGTGCCTTAGGAGGCAAGGGAGCCTGGGTAGTCGCTGAGTCCAGTCAGATGGCTTTGGCCAGCATTTGGTATTTTTGCTTGGGGCTTTCTCATTTCTCCCATGGTACACCTTAAAGGCCAGCACTAAGACATCTGCCTGTGGAGTCAGAAGTCCTAAGCAATTAAGCTTAGCCCTGATGTCAGGGTAATTCTGGAAGATAAAAAGGTCATCAGGAGTTGCCTACCCTCTGTACTTTCGGGGTCTAGATTAGTATGTTGTAAGGTGCTCTGGGAATTAAGATGGGTGTTCATTTTTGTCCTGAATGATCTTCTAGAGCTTCTCATAATTAACTTGCTTGAGGGCAGCCTGTGGAAACCAGCCAGGAGGCAGGTCATGAACTGATCGCCAGGTAAAATGCCTTCCGGGGTGTTATAATTTACTGCCTCAGTCCCAGCCAGTTATGCTGCCTTTGTTTGGTGAACCTCATCTGCCCGTGTTTTATCTTGTGCCCAAACTCACCTGCACTCCTCAGGTAGTAGGTTATTGGTAAGAATCATATATATATATATATATATATATATATATATATATATATATATATACACACACACACACACACACACATATGCATATATATATGTATATATAATGTAAGGTAAGACTATAAGATTGAGATAATAAAATTCTTTAATGAAAGTAGAAGGATTAAAGGTATAGGATCCTAGTGTCTTTTCTACTTGAGAAAGTTCAGTTAGTGAGAAGGGATCGTGGACCGTAACTAAATCATCCATGCTGGCCACCTCCTGAAAGGGAAGAATTGAAGCTGGTTTACACTGCATAGAAGAAGAAGAAGAAGAAGGGGGCTTTGCTACAGATCGAGAGATGGTAGTGGGGGCCCTAATAGCTGTTAGTGGGGTGAAAGTGGGTGCCAGAGTAGGTCGAATAGGATGGCCTGTTGCTTGGGAGGGGAATGAGGATGCTAGAGAAGCCAGAGGAGGAAAGAGAAGAGGAAGGAGAAGCCAGAGGTTGAGGATGATGGTGTGGAGGTTTGTCAGAAGGGTCAAAGGTCTCTTGAGGTTGAGACTTTATAGCTAGAAGAAGTTGGGTTGGGGAGCAGGAAGAACAGAAGGTTTAGAATGGAGATGAGAAAAAGCTTGAATAAGAAACCTCCTTCCCTTTACAGGATTGCTGACAGTAATTAAAAAGATCCCATAAAATATTGGGACTTAAATGTGACGGTAATCAGCCAATTTGAGAGGCATATGAGCTTAGAGGCCTTTAACTCAGGCTCCAGGCGTACAGTTTTAAAAATTTTCCAGAAGACATGCCAGTGGGGATCCTGGAGGAACGGAAGAATGGGCGGTTCCCATTGGGCAGGTAGGAGTCAGTGACCTTCTAGAGGCGTCCCAAAGGCAATGTTTGGCTATGTAGACTGGTATGGTAATATCTGTTCCAATAGCTCCTCAGCATTGGCCAGAGACCTAGGGCACAGATGCTGGTAGCCTCTCCCCAGAGACACACTTCCTCCAACAAGATCACACATTCTAATTCTTTAAAATAGTACCAATCCCTGGTGACTAAGCATTTGAATATATGAGCCTATAGGGGCCATTCTTATTCAAGCCACCACATTCCATTCCCTGACCCCCCTAGGTTTGTAACCATATAATACAAAAAAAATGCATTTGGATCAATTTTAAAAGTCTCTGTAGTATATCACAGTTTCAACACTGTTTCAAAGTTCAAATTCTCTTCTGAGACTCATGGCAACTTCCTTACTGTAACCCCTGTAAAAATCAAAATAAAAAATCAAATCACATACTTCTAACATATAGTGGCACAAAATATACATTACCATTCTTAAAAGGAGCATAGTGAAAAAAAAAATACTGAACCAAAACAAGGTCTAAAACCAGTCAGACAATTCCAAATTCTGTATCTCCATGTCTGAAGTCAAAGAACTCTGCTAATCTACAAGTCCTTTCAGCTTTGTTGACTACATCCTACTTCTCTTTGGGGCTGGATCCACTCCCTATTAGCAGCTCATCTTGGCAGATATCCCACAACTCTGCAGTCTCCAAGATCTTAGAATCTTCAGTGAAACCCAGTCTTCCCCCTCACAGCTTCACATATGGCCTCTTTATGCCTCCATACCGAGACACCCTTGACACATTCCTGGCCCCAGCAGCTTTCTTTAGCCTTTGAGGGATATTCCACAACCCCTGTACTTTGTATCATTGACTCTAAAGGCAGAACCACCTGTGGTGGAAACAGCCAAGTTCAGCTGCTTGATCAGGCTGGAATTAGACCCTCTTGTTCATTTACATTCACATCAGCTTTCTCTTGCTGGTTTCTTTTAATGCTTAAGTGTTTTTTAATTCCTTTTAACAAGCTGAAGTTTAGCTGGGTTGCTCTGAAGTTACCACTCCCCTTATTCCATTTATCATCAAGCTTTTTTTTAAACATTTTATCTCCAGCACTGGGCTTCACTCCATTGCACTTCTTGATGTTCCTTTTCTCCATAAACTGTACATTTTAAACAAATTTTTCCTTGCTCCTCTTCATCCTTTTCATTACAGAGCTGCTTAAGAGTGACCACTAATAACCACATAACAGTCAATATTTGGCAGTCTCAAATCTCCTCTGCCAAAGTCTTAAAACAAAACTGTTCAGTTTAGCCTGAGGCAGATTTTTAAGACTCCTAAAATAGCTACAGCCTTTGTCAGAATATCCTAATGGTACCTGGGCCACTTACTAATATTCTCCCCCTCTAAACTTGAGCTGGACCCCCACAGTTCAAATCACCCTCAGCACCATTGTCTTCCATGTTTATACTAGGATGGCCCATTAAGCCCTGCTTAAAGCATCCAACTGCTTTTCTAGTCCAATGTCTTCCATATTTCTCTAACAAAGCATGGCCTGTCACAGAGATATCCCAGTTCCTGGTCACTATTCTTTTGCTATGAAGAGACACCATGACCACAGTGACTCCTATAAAACAAAATATTTAATTGAGGGTTTCAGTCTCAGGGGTTTAGTCCATTATCATCATGGCAGCAGGCATGGCAGGCATGATGCTGTAGAAATAAATGAAAGTACATCCTGAGCCACAGGCAGAGAGGAAAATACTGGACTTAGCATGGGCTTTTGAAGCCTCAAAGCCCACCACCCCAGTGATACTTCCTCCAACAAAGCCAGACTTAAGTCTTTCAAAGAGTGCCACTCCCTAGTGACTAAGCATTCAAATCTGAGCATATGAGGACCATTCTTATTGAAAACACCACATCAGGTGATAGAACGATATGCTATAGTTGCACTGTGTTTTTTTACTTGAGTAATATTTGGTCTGTATTAAGCATGAAGCAATTGTTTTATGCTCTCTATAGAAAGGTATAACGAAAACAAGGGCTAGAGAAATAGTTTGGTGGTTAAAATCACTTGTTATACATGACCTCAGCTTGGTTCTCAGCACCTACATGGTAGATCATAATCATCTGTAATTCCAGTTCCAGAGGATCCAGTACCCTCTTCTGGCCTACATAGACACTAGGCATGCAGGTGATACACAGACATACATGCAGGCAAAAATCTCATACACATAAAAACAAGTTTAAAAAATTTACACCACTGTTGTGTGTTCTGAACACTCAAAGGGGTATTTGGAGTTTTGGGTGTTTGTTTATTTGTTTATTTTAATCTCCAAAAAGCAAACGTTGAGCTAATAGCATCTTTTTTCCAGAGACCTTCCTAACTCCTTTCTGCCTCTCCGACACTGACCATCTCTGTTTTATGGGCAAGAGCCTTTTGAGAATAATTACCATTGTATGATTGAACTAGAGGTGGGCAATAGTCTTAAGAATGTAGCTTCTGCAGTGGAGCAGTATGCAGTTTTTTAAAGCCTATTGGTTTTACTTATATTTCCTCTGAGCATTAATTTTTTTAGTGTTCATAGTTTTCCCTGTGCTCATTTGGCTGTTTTGTTTGTTTGGTGCCCTCTTCCTGCACTGTGTATTATTTATTAATGATGATGGACCTGTTATAAGCCAGTACGTGTATACTAAGGGATCTTTGGCTAAACACTGCCTTCTGCTTTTGCTAACAGAATAAGCTGATATTTAGATCATTAATTCTCTTTTTACTCTTCTCCGTGTCAAGATTGTTAACTGTACTGAGATTCCATGGACATCAGGAATTCTGTATGCACTCTCCTTTGTTTGTGCACATAGGTCCCAGTCATGCAGGGAGCAGGCATACAAGGAACAAGCATGCAAGGTGGAAGCCAGCCTGGTGGCTTTAGTCCTGGACAGAGCCAAGTCACACCCCAGGATCATGAAAAGGTAAGCAAAGTTTGAATGCCTCCCCATGTACAAATCTAGTTATCTTGATCTTTTCACAGTTACCATGAAGATCCTGGGTTTTCAGAAGCCCTCTGGATGGAATGTTTACTCTAACTTAAAAATCTAATGATTTTGGCTGAGCATTTTGGGGACCTGGTCTTAAAGTTTTTAAGTGAATATAACTGGCAACTTACTTTACATTTCAAACGTATCTACAAATGGCAGGTATTTTTTTCTGTGCAGATCCAACTGACCTAAAAATTGAAACTCCCCCTCCCCCACTGCTTCTACTTAATCCTTACAAAAGCAATAGTAGATTCACCATAAGTATATCTTTCTGTTGCTATACTTGGGTATTTTTGGAAACCTGTATCTGATGGAAAAGCTTAAACTTGTAAAAATGAAAACTCAAAATAGGACTAAAAGCTTAAGAGTTCCCAGGGCTCACAGATACCATTTTAGTCTGCAGGAATTTTGAATTCCTGAGGTGTCTGTTTGCATATTTTAAGTATTTTTATTTATTCTTGTGTTCTTCATTGTGCCTTTTCTTCCCAGATTTTCTTTCTGGCGTGAAGTTTTGTGTGTGTGTATGTGTGTGTGTGTGTGTGTGTGTGTGTGTGTGTGTGTGTGTGTGAGAGAGAGAGAGAGAGAGACACTGTAATATATCCTCCCTTTTCCCAGTTTACTTCATATCCCATGACAACAGCCTTTTTGACAGAAGCTGGTGATGTTTTTGTTTTATTTGGTTTCCTGACTTGTCCTTGAAACTAACAACTTTCCATTCCTCTGTACAGGCTGCTTTGATTATGCAGGTCCTTCAGCTCACTGCAGACCAGATTGCCATGTTGCCTCCTGAGCAAAGACAGAGTATCCTTATCTTAAAGGAACAGATACAGAAATCCACTGGGGCCCCGTGAAAGGTGAGCTGACTGAATGATACCGGTGTAGGACTAGGCCTTCTGTATCTGAAGTACATAACGTCAACCTTTAATAACTTAACATTCTCTGAGACCCTCATTCTTCATTAGGCTCTCTAGGGATAGGGTAAGGCTGTAGAACATTTGTTCAGATGTTGAATTACTTAAAATCACTTTCAGCCTTTCTAATAATGAAATTAACGTCAGTTTCCCAAAATTAAAAAGACATTAGAATGTAGAAAGTTAAAAGTAGTGCCAGCAAAATGGCTTAGCCCCTGGTAAAGGTACTAATTTGTTGCCTGTTCTGATGAACTAAGTTTGATCCACAGAACTCATATGGTAGAAAGTAAACCAACTCTGCACAGAGTATCACAAGTGCACCCATGTATAATAAATAAGCATAAGGAAAAAAAAAAAGGAAAATAGGTTGGTAAAGGTAAAAAGGCCCTCCTTCCGGAATCTCATTCTCCCAACAGAACTAACCAAAACTTTGGCATTTCTCATTCCATCATCAGTTTTTATTCCAGATCATTCCTTCAAAATGGAGGAAATATGAAGCATTTTTTTAAAAAAAAACTGTTACTCTTTAGGCTTCTAGTATTTATGTTGTAATGAATTTGTGTGTGAGAGAGAGACTTGGTCTCTTATAACCCAGGCTAGCCTTGAACTCACTATGTATCTGAGATGACTATGAACTTCTGATCTTCCCGCTTCCACTTTCCAAGTGCTAAGATGACAGACATGAAGTGCCACACTGTGCTTTAGAGATGCTGGGGATCAAACCTGGGATTCATGATTTTGAGGCATGCACTATACCAGCTAAGTTATATCCCAGCCCTTACTATTACAAGCCATTTAAAGTAGTAGATGTCCCTGTCACCATCAGTTTCTTTACGTTTTAAAGATGATTGTACACTACCATTATTTTTCTCGTTCATCAGTCAGGTAAGAAGGTTCCAAATACATTTAAAATTCATACTGTTCCAGTACCTGTTGGAATATTTTTGGAACTTTTACTTTTTACCTCACATCTTATAATTCCCATACACATTACCGTATGACAGTGAACTCTTGTGATAATTAGCAGTCTTATTAACTATATTGTAGTCCATATTTGTAATGCTCTTAAATCTTCCAAAACTGCAAATATTCATTTTATCTTACTGAGACTTTAAATGACTCAACTATAATTGGAAGTGATCATAGAGTGTTGACTACCTAGACATTTAGTTTATCCTACTTTTCCTTTTTTCTGTATATTCCAACCATTCTATTTTCTTCATTAAAAATATTGACTCCCCCTGAGGGGGGAGCAGCCTTACCAGGCCACAGAAGATGACAATGCAGCCACTTCTGATGAGAACTGATAGTCTAAG
The DNA here is from genome assembly GCF_907164565.1 of Psammomys obesus. Taxonomy (NCBI): domain Eukaryota; kingdom Metazoa; phylum Chordata; class Mammalia; order Rodentia; family Muridae; genus Psammomys; species Psammomys obesus. Next base: position 7,751,804 of record NW_026590677.1, read on the forward strand.
ATCAGAAAGAAGGAGAGGAAGACCTCCCCTATCAGTGGACTTGGGGAGGGGCATGCAAGCAGAAAGGGGAGGAAGGGTGGGATCGGGAGGGGAGGAGGGAGGGGTTTATGGGGGGTACAAAATGAATAAAGTGTAATTAATAATAATAATAAAAATATTTTTTAAAAAAAAGAAGTTGGAGGTGAGGGAGAGAGGGATTGGGAGGGAATGAGGGAGAGGGCTACAGCTGGGATACAAAGTAAATAACCTGTGATTAAAAAATATATATATGGACTATACTGTTCTTAGGAATTTACTTTTTAAAACTTATGTCAGAGAAGACATTCTTTGCAGTGTGAGAAAATTACTGGTTTTAGAGTATGAAAATAGAAGTAAGTATTCCTGAAAGTTCTTTCATTGTGTACTCTTAATTATATCTTATTTGAATTGGGTGTGGTAGCACATGCCTTTAATATCAGCACTCAGGGAGGCAGAGGCAGGGAGATTACTATGAGGTTGAGGCCAGCCTGGTCTACAAAGCAAGTCTGTCCAGGACAGCCAAGACTACACAGAGAAACCCTGTCTCCAAAAATACATATATCTTACTTGTCTTACATACTAACCTCAGGGCAAGAAGATTATATAGGTTTTTATTTTAACATTTTGACCACAGTTTCATAAAAGTTGGGAAAATAATACAAAGAGCCTCAGGTACTCTTTGAATAGCTTCCCACAGTGATACCATCTTACATGTAGTACAAGGCCATGCAGTTGTTCTTGGTACAGTATTGTGAACTAGACTACAAACTATACTTACTTTATACAGCTCAGTAATTTATACCAGTGGATGTGAAACCACAACTGTGATTTTATGTGAGCAAACTCTCTACTGGTATTTATGCATGTTGTGGCTGAAGCATTGTCTTTTCATTGTAAACTGAGTTTTGGTTCTTTTTGCTATCACACACAAGATTATTTACCACTTTTAGAGATAAGTAGTTCTTGGACAAGAGAGAGAGCTCAGTTCCTAAAGTGTTTCCTACAAAAGCTTGAGCACCCAAGTTCAAAGTACAGAACCCCATGAACAGTGAGCAGTGGCACACTCTGGTAATCTTAGATGGGAAGGTAAGGACCGGAAGGTCCTTGGGGCTCGTTGACAAACCATCGTAACCTAATTAGTGAGCACTAGGTGCGAGTGAGACAGCCAGTCTCAAGAACTTGAGGTTGACTTGAACCTCTTGTTTCTGCCCTCATGTATGAGAAAAAGAAAGAAAGGTAGTTTTAAAGTAGGAGAAGTTTACTTACCTGTGGTATATTTGTCAATTTCTATAGACATTTTATGTTGTCAAAACTTTAGAAAGTGGTATGCCACTATCATTTATTGGGTAGAGATCAGAGATGCTCCTGAACTTCATCCCATAATGATGCACAGGATCTCTCCCTTCCTTCTTATGAGAAAGCACTTTGGCTGAATATATCCATATAATGCTAAGGTTGAGAAACCCTGCTACAAAGGATGAGGAAACATGACACAAGGCTGTTTGATCTTCAGCACATCCTCCCTTCCCTCAGTCCTGTTTGTTTGTTTGTTTGTTTGTTTGTTTGTTTGTGGGAGGATGGTTCTCCTGACGTTTAGGAAAGAGAGGTCCACTTGTAAGAGCTTTCTCCACCTTTGTCTTACAGGTTCTCAAAAATACCTGGCAACAGATCTGGAAATAAAATTACATAACATTGCTGAAATTTTGAAAACATGGTGACTTCTGCATCCTCATCACTCCGGATGACTCAAATTGGTGCCAGGTGGAGAATTTGCATCACCATTTCTCCAAATGAAAGTAGTTCATTTTGTTGTCTTAGTTTGTATATTTTCTGTGATATTAAATAAACTTGAACACAAGTTTAACATACTGCAAATTTATATATATATATATAATCCTTTTGCTTTTAAGAAGCTAAACACCAAGGATAAAAGCTTAGTTATGTTTTCTACGCTTACTGCAGCATTATTCTTTAATCTTATATTGCCATAGCTCTATTCTTACTTTAGCATAAACATGTATTCTTCTTGGTGATACTTAAGAATTTCTCAGAAACAATATTTTCAGGAACTTTGTTTTCTCATGAATTTGCTCACAGCAAGGTAATAAGGCTTTGCCCTTTGAAAACTGTCTAGAGTCTCTGAGTTTTCTGGGAGAAAAAAAGCACGTGGTTAAAGCTAAAAATGGTCAGAAGGCCAAAATCAAAGCCTGTACCACAGTGGTTTGTTTGATTTAAGAAAAGCCAGTTATCAAAATATGTTGTTTGGTCAGTAGCAGGTCTAAACATACATAAAACAAAGATTGGTTTGGCACTGGTTTCACTGAGTATCAACAACCAGAAAGACTGTTGTAAAGCTCTTACATCTAGGTAGCCAACTTTACAAGTTTACAAAGCCGCTAGTTTTCCACATGCTCAAATTAAATAAAGAAAATCAAGTGAACAAAATATATTTCATCCCACAAAATTGCAAAGCTTTTAGCCTTATTTTCAAACTAAATTCATTCCAAGAACTCAGAAAACCCTAAAACTGTTACATTTTCAAGTCTTAAGAGGACCAAGTATAAGCACAGGACAGCAAATTGCCCATTGTGCTTGCCTGCTTCTTTCCAAGTACACCTACTTGGAGGGTAATTAGTGCCATTAGCCTGTGCTAACCTGCAAGTCAACTTGCCTTTTGTTTTCCTATAGTGTCAGGTTTCTCTCCACCAGTTCAAACTGAAGACATTTGAAGAGTTGCCTTAATAATTAGTAAAGTTTACTAGAACTAATTGTGATCTTATTTATATTCCCAGAATCCTACCTTCTGTGTTAGGATTATGGGCAGATGAATTAAAATCAGTACTTAGGCATATAAAGCATAATAGCACATTGCTTACATGCCAAGCAAAAGGATGAATAGATACTAAAATTATGGGATTTTTCTATATATATATATTTATAATGAAAATTTGCTGGATATGTCATACTATAACCTATTAAGAAAAGTGCAGTACAGCAAACACTCCCTGCCTGTTCTACTCATTCCCATTTCAACCTGGATGTTAATTATGCATGCAGTTCATTGATTTTGTTACCTTCTGTGCCACCTGCATAAGCAGTCATTGAAGTGTTGATTTTGGCAGCTGTCATGACTTAAAAGCCTCAAGCTATTTAGATGCAGAGACCAAAAGGAAATTATTTCTAGTTAGGAACTTGGGTTTTACACAACCAATTCCAAATCAAGATCCTGAGACTGAAGTTACTTGGTAAGCAGTTATCTGATAGAAACCATATCCTGGAAATCCTAGTGTCCGTTTTCCCAACACTTCATTAAACTTAATTTGTTTGTCATTCAGGTGAATATAAGTTGATAAGAGCAGTGGCATCCCAATTCATCTTTGTGTAAACACCAGTGTTTTTATTGGTGTAATAGAATTAGCTACCCCAAGTTCATGATCTGCCTTTATTATGTTCAGACTTGTGACTGAAAAATGATCCCACTAATCCTTCAAGCTATAGTTTCTTAGATAATTGGAAACAGAAATGTGATCACTTTTGGTCAATTAATGGTAGAAAATAGGTGGGCCTATGTGAAGTCTATAGATTCAGTCAGTTTGAGTACAATGAATTGTGGAGTTTTTCTCCCCCTGGGGAGCCTGGGCCTTCTTTTTCTTGTTATCCACCATGATTAACATCCTAGAGCAGTGTGGTTCTTGTCCAGGTTGATAGGAAAAGCAGTGACATTCAGTGAATGATTCCTCATTGAGTAAAACCTGGAAAGTAGTAACAATTCTAAATGCTTTATTTTCTTTTTATACCAGACATTCATAAACAAACCTCTTTAACAAAGGAATTAGTAAAGAGCTTGTGTTACATTAAGTCATCACATGATGTAGATCAGGCCTTCCCAGTTACTTCAAACAATATAAAATGACAGCATAGTTGGCTTCTAATTATAATACAAATTTGATTACAGTTAATCTACTTCAGAAAGAAAGCCTAGGACAGTAAGTAAAATTGTTCAAAAAGCAAAGATGAAAACCTTTTTTTTGACAAAGCAAAAAAGCAAAGTGTAAATTGTTGGTCACACTGGATGAGATCATATCTAACAATTTTCTTACTGGGTATGATATGAGTGAAAATCATGGAAATTTTATGTATTATTTATAATTATTGTTTTATCATGAATTCAATAAATATTTTAAAAGTTACCCAACTTAGAAATATTTTGTGAGGGACAGGTGGGAGGGAAGATTATGAACCAAAGCCCAGGAATCATCCAAAACACCTGAGGCTTAAATTGAGCAAGTGTCAACCAGCAAAGTTCAGCTAAAGGCACGTTTCCCAGAAGGATATTTAATTTTCCCCACAAAACAATTCATGGGATTTGTAATTATTGTGACTTCCACAGCTCTCAGGTTGGCAAAACTCAAGTATGATGAAGTTGAATACAAAACATTTTTTAAAAGTTCTTGTTAGTCATAATATTATCTAGAAGTTGACCCACAAGTTGATGAAGAGAAAAGGAAAGTGTGGAAGAACTACTGTGCTTCCTTCTACAATTCAGAAAGATTCTTTGTTGAAGTAGAATTGAACCTTCCTAGGATCCAGACTTGAGTATCGCTGACAGCATTTGCGCAGGCTCTTTGCCAAAGTCGGAGGGCCACATAAGAAAACCCCCACAACAGACCTATAGGAATAGAACAATAATAATTACATGGATGCAAGGAGAACTGATGATAGTAGTGAAAATGGAGAACAACCTCTGCTACTCCCACAAAGTCAAACAAAGACTCAGTTTTCTCACAGACAACTACCTCATGTGATTGGATCCATGATCATTCTGTCCTGAATGGGGGCTGGGTTTACAGGGCCCCACCACTATCTGAGGAGCTATTGTAGTAATGGTTGCTGGGGAAAGGGGAGTCATTTCATCATTTTCTTCAGTGCAGCCTCTGGTAGCTTGCCAATGCTCCTGGAAGCAGCCCTAATTAAACTCGCTGGGTCACCAAATAAGGGCAAAAAACATGAAAGTAGAAGAGGGATGAACTAAAGAAATCAGCAGAGTGAGAAGGGGCACAAGAAAAAGAGAGTCGTAGGAGGTAAATATGATCAAAATCCAAGTGGTCAACCCTGAAATCATATATACAATTAACATTAAATGGCCTAAGTGGGTTGTGTTTATATATTTATATTTATATATTTAATATATATGTATATTAAACAAAGAGAAAGAGGCCATGAATTTGAGAGAGAGCAGGGGATAGTAGGGAGGAGCTGTGGGGGAAGGAAATGGTATAATTATGTTAATTTTTAAAAAATATTAAAAAACATATACATGTGTGAAAACAATGAAACACATTGTATATAATTGATATGTGCTGATAACTTAAATTCAGTTGTTAAAATCCTGCTTTCTTCCAAGTAAATTTTTTCTTAACCTTTTTGTTCCCAAGTCTTAAATAGGCTCTCAGCCTTCCCCATTTTATTGACAACAGACACAAGAGATGTAGTACAATACCATTGTTAAATGTTAGGCTCTGCAGTCAAGGCAGGATAGAAAGACAGGGAAAATTAAAGGGACATTAGCAGGGAAGGAAGCCCCTAGGATCTGGTTTGCCTTTTACTCTAAGTGAAGAAACCTCAACCCAAATGATAAAGCCAAAATGACCTACAGAGATAATGCAAGTTTTTCTAAAGACATATTAAACAAGAATTTTAAAAAATGAATGGACTATGTTTACTTAGCTAGAATGTTTGTCACCTTGAGTTTTGCCATATAAATTCCCCTATCTCATACCTCACCTGACAACATCATTTACAAAAGAAAACAACTTAAAAACAAGTAAAGAAACTCGTGGTTTTTATTCACTTTTTAAACTTCCCCTAAGTTTTAATCTTCACTTAATCATTAAACCACGGAAATTATACCCTTTCAGGAATGTAACCCAAGGACAGGATTGTATGTATAGTCTTGTGAGGGACATAGATGTAACTATCTTGAGGATCCTGCGGCCATGACTTGGGATTGTATACTGTCCTTCTTTTATATAATTCTCTGTTTAAATACTTAAACTCACTTCGTTCCACTTGGGCTGGTCTTGACATTCTTTTCTGCCAAATAATCAAGGATTTGACTTTTCCTGAATGGAGGCCCTAAGGCGAAACGGTTGATCTGTCTCAGCTACTACAGGCAGAACCAGTCTGGCCTGCTCTGCTATCCCAACTGTGTCACTTTAAACACATTTTTTTTAACCTCTCTGTTGGAGCTTACCTTTCTGAAAATGAGAATAAAATAGCACCTACCTTACAGGGTTGTTCTAAGAATTAAAAACACAAAATAAATGGAAGAGTGCCTGGCACACAGCAAGTGAAAATGAGTTAACTGCTGTTTAAACTATCTTTTGTAGATCTTCCCAACCCTAGACTTTGATGTGCCTGTGAAGATGGTATTCTGCCAAAGCCAAGCCTTCTAATTACACTGTGAATCTCAACTTCTCCTACCTCTCCTTCTCTTTTTAAACCTAATTATGGTATAATATATGTACCGTAAAGTGCACCCTCTGAACTGTTCAATTAGTACTTTTTGTTACAACCACAAAGTTATGCAACCATGATCACTAATGTCATCCCCCTCAAAGGAAACTCTGTCTACCTTAGAATTCACTGATTTCCTCCCAGCCATACCCTACACAATCACTGATCTACTTTCTCTAGATATATTATCATTCCATAAATGGCCTTTTCATTTTAATAATTTTCAATTTTTTAAAAAATAATGTGCACATGTGGGGACCATGTGCATGTATAAGTATATGTGCCTTCAGAGTCCCAAAGAAGGTATCAGATTCCTTGGGGCTAGAGTTTACAGAAAGTTGTGAACCACCCTTTATGAGTAATAGGAATTGAATTCAGGTCCTCTGGAAGCACAGCAACACCACTGCGCCATATCTTCAACCCCCTCTGGTTTCTTTTATTCAGCATAATACCTTCAAAGTCAATCCATGAGATTGCATGTGTCAGTATTTCTTTCATCTTTATAGATGAATAAAATTCCATTCTGTACATATACCACATCTGATGGTGGAAAGCCTGGCTGTTGTCACTTTGGGCTATTGTGAGTAATGCTGCTCTGCACATGCATGTGCAAATTGTGTGTCTGTGTGTGTCTGTGTGTGTGTGGTCATGTTGTCATTTCTCTTAGGTATATATCAAAGAGTTTGATTTCTAACACTTTGAAGAACTGTTGAAGTGTTTTTTCCAGGTGTTGCAATCCCCTATATTCCTGTTATAATCAATATAGTAAGAGTCTAAATTCTTCAATTCTTTGCCAATACTTGTTATTGTTGATTTTTGCTGTGGGCATTTCATTCTTCTCTCACACATACTGGATATTGCCCTGTCTCTAAAATGCATTCAAACAAACCTTATACTAAATAGTAAGTGCTTTTTCAGCCTATCATTCTAACACTCATGCCCATGTTGCTGTACTATTTTCTTTCTTTTGGCTTCTGGGACAGTATATGTCTTCATCCTTAGTGTTTATATTGGTTTATCTTTCTTTCTCCCCACATTATGTAGGCAATCCTTTGCAATGTTCTTTCTCAGAGGTCAATGTGATGAGAAAGCAGAATGGGGAAACATCTCCAGAAAGAGAGAGATCCAGCTGAGGTGATTTGTTTTGGAGTTGGAGACAGTTGATGGAAACACAATACAATGATAAAGTATATGAAGCTATCATTACACCCATAAATAAGCAAGTAAAATACTTTCCCCCTTTTCCCTTTCTCTTTCCTTTTACCCTCTTCTCCTCATCCCCTTTCTTCCCTTTCTTCTTTCCCAATCCTTCTTAGCAGTCTCACTCCCTTTTGCTTTAACTGTTCAACCCAAATGACATAAACATAATGTCTTTTGCTAACATGTTGCTTTACAATTTAATGAAAGTGTTTCGTGTATTGAGCCAGTCTTTACAACCATGTACATGACTAATGTCCCTATTTTGAGGACAAGAATTCCAAATATCAGAAGGAATTTTAGCTCCATATGCCATAACTGTAAAGTGTCAAAATGAGAGTTGGGACCCAGGATCATACAAATTTATGTCACTACATACTGTCACCACTGCTTTCATGAAGCCTTTACTGTTCACTTCATGTGTCTTCCTGTCCTTTGACCTTTCTTCCCTGAGGTCCACAGACCTGCTTCCTGAAGTGCATTATTCTGCTTTGAATTAATTCTGTGCATATCTTCTTTGAATGTATACTTTAAAAAAAAAAAAACAACCATATCCATTTTTTCAACCTGTTCTGGAATAGTAATAGCTGAATTTACAGAAAGTAATGAGTAATGTTTGTGGAGATGGATTGCTCTTCCCCTGCCAGCTTGTTGGAGGATGAGTTACCAAAGTCCTCCTCTCCTTTTTCCTATTGGAAAAGCCAGTTTCAGATCATCAGGTTTTTTTCTGTATGCTCTAACATGTCTCAAAGTTCTACAGAAAACTGGGTATAGTGGCACAAATCTGTAATCCCAGTACTCTGAACATGGGGGCAGGAGGACCTAAAATCCAAGATCATCATCTGCTATATATCGAGATATATGTAGTTGTAGAGGTTAGCCTGGGCTACATGAGACCCTGTCTCAAAACACTAAGCTCTGTTGGTTAATGAGCTAAATAAAATACCCAAAATCATATTACTTTATGTAGAGATCATTGAGCACTCCACTCTCTAAAATGCATGCAAATTTCCCCAGTTTTTTGTTTTGTTCAGCACTATTTTTAAGAGTAAATTCTCTTCACCTTGCTCATTGGATAGAGGTTTATGGTAACAATAAACAGCTTTTCATCAATTACAAAATCATGACCCTTATTTTTACTAAAAACCCGATGAAATTTCCTCATAAAGTTTTTTTTATTAACTTTGTTTACTTATTTATTTATTTATTTTCTGTGTGTACGTGTTTGTGCATGCACATGCTTTAGGTCTGTCAGAGTTCAACAAGTGGACAAAGTGCCATGTTTCAAGTGTGGAGGTCAGAGGACAATTTAGGGGAATTTGTTCTCTTCTTCTACCATGTAGGTCTTGGTGGCAAACACTTTTATCTGATAATCCATCTCACTGGCCCTCTCTGTCCCAGAGATCTTTTCCCAGGTGTGCTCAGCATACTTAAATTTTAACTCTGCAGACTCAATTCACTAGAGGACAAGGCACTTACTTGGGGTGGGCAGTAGCTATTCTAGAAAATTCATTGTCCCACATTGGTCTCCCAAAGAAGGTTTTCTGTTTCAGACCTGTCAGGATGTCAGTGGCTTTGTCAAAGTTTAATGCTGCATGACCAGCCTGAAACCAGAGAAATATAAAATTAGAAAGCCCAAGTTTGATGGCTGCCTTTTCCTTAAGCTGCTTTTAACTTTCAGTGTGAGGATGAGGCCAGGTAAGAAATGATAAGAAATACTTATTTTGGAAGGTATGCACTATATTATTGTGTCTTAACATTTGATATTTGAATCAGTGTTTTATTTGAACTCACAATGTTGCTATCCCAGCCAGTGAGGAAGAGACGGTAGTTTAGGAAATCCATTTTGCCTAATTCTTCCATCTCTTGTTCCAGGGAATTCAATAAGTTGTTGAACCAGGCAAAGGCACCTGTCTCTCTGCAGATCCAGTAGAAATAGATCTAAAATGAGCAAAGAAGTCCATACCTTATTAAGTATCCTTCACAATGTACATTTAATGACAGATGTGTGTGTTTATATGTGTATGTGTGTGTAACATAAATACATAGATAACACATAGAAAGAGATATACTTGTTAACTAAGTCTAAGGATAATCAATCACACTTATAAAGTGGAAAAATTTTAGTCTGAATATCCAGAATTCTGACAAATTTTCATTACAGAAGGAACTTTCCAAGGTCATTTTTGTTACTGGTAGATCATCATATTAAGCAAAAGAAGGCAGACTGAGAAAGACACTTGTTGATAATTTTATCTTATACGGAAAACACGGAGATAGAATGAAGAGTATTTGGGGGAAAGGAAAGAGGATACTAGGACACAGGCTAGAGAAGAAGAAGGGGATAGGTAAACATGATCATAGTAAATGATGTACTTTAATGGAAATGTCATTATGAAATAATACTATGTATAATGAATATAAGCTTTAAAACACAATGAAAAAGTTCAAAGTGAAAATAAAACATTAAAGTAAATAAAAACAAAGTTGCAAATAGAAAAGAATCCTGTAGCACTGACAGAGAGTAATCATCACTCACCATTTGGGGGAGGGTTGTTTTGTCTTGATTTTTTTTTTTTTTTTTTTTTTTTAGTGTGAGATTTGTGTTATTTTGTCTTTTTATCATAGGCTTTAAAAATTATTCTGTCCAGATTTTAAAAAGCTACTTTTAAAATCATTTAATAGGAACAACCTTGGATAAGCAGAAATAGCTTTAATTTGAAGGATTAGAGCACTGCCAAGCTGAGAGAGTATCCACCAGACAGAGTGTTTCTCTTTTACGGCCTCTGAAATGACAAGATACAGACTGGTCTCTAGCAGCCTGGACCCTGCAGCCTCTTTGCAGTGGTGCAGAGGCCAGCTTTGTGGCAACAGGCTGGACCAACTGCCTACTGCATTGCCTGCTAGTGCTCCTCAAAGCCACCTCTGCCCTATTCAGCTATGACTCAATCCTTTCTTCAGATAGGTTCTCCTGCCCATCCCCCACCCCCTTATCAAGGGTGAGACTATAGGCTATGATAGCCCAGGCTAGGGGAATAGTGAAATGAGAGAATGTACCTTTTGTATTTTGAGACTATTGTCTGCACGCTGGAATTTGTACCAGATAGATTTCAAGATGGAAGCAAAGGGAGTGACCCCAATCCCTGCCCCAACCAGTACAGCCACTTCATACTGGAAAACATCCTCACTGACCGTGCCAAAGGGACCATCCACCTCAATCCTAGCAAATGAGAGAAGAAAATGGATGCATGAAGACTCATCTCCATCTTGAGCTCAAACATCCCCAGAAACAAACTGCTTCCCCAGCTGGTACCTTCGCACTTATTTTTACCATATGCTCTATTACAAGACTTGCACTTCAAAAAGGACTTGTTTTCTCTTTTTGGTTAGTCTACATCTTGTTCTGAATCTCTGAAGGTCTCAATGACCTACCTTGGTAATGGTGAGTGCTGTTGTTCAAATGTCCTTATGAGATTTTCTGTCCAGTCCCCTGCTGCTCTGACATGAATGGAGAAAAATTCTTCCTCTGGAGCAGAGGTCAGAGTGAAGGGATGCCACTCCAAGAAGGAAATTGAGGGGCAATTTACAAATACATACTGTCCAACTTCCATGCTAAAGCCATGCTTGCTCATCTGCAATTCCAAAACTTTAGATGGATGCATTACAACCTATGAATGAAGCACATAGATAATCAGAGGCAAACTCCAAACATGGCAAGGGCAGACATTTAAAGAAAAGAAGCTTATATTGTGCGGACCAGTCCTCTCCAGAAGGGAGCAGGTACTCCCTAAGCCACTACTTAGCTCCAGACAATGGCTGCAGTGTAGAACTGAGATTTGGTGTTGTCAGATCTCTGGATAAATTAAGAGAAGCAAAGAAAAGTGACTTTGATACTATTATATTTTAGATATCATACAAAATAATGGATTTGATTGTGTAATATGTATACACATATCACTATTTTTTAATTTTTTTCTTTATTAATTACACTTTACTCACTTTGTATTCCCCCCATGGTTCCCTCCCTCCTTCCGTCCCAATCCCTCCCTTCCTCCACCCTCTGCATGCATGCCCCTCCCCAAGTCCACTGATAGGGGAGGACTTCTTTTCCTTCCTTCTGATCCTAGTCAATTAGGTCTCATCAGGAGTGGCTGCCTTGTCCTCTTCGGTGGCCTGGTAATGCTGCTTCCTCCTCAGGGGGAGCACATATCACTATTGTTGAGCTCCATAAGCAGGCATCTCTATAGCCAACCCCAAGGGACCTGACAAATAGGATCTCAGGCATCTGTCAGGCCACCTGCGGACCACCTGCAGGCCACCTGAAATCACCTGCGCATGCTCTGGGTCACCTTATAAGAGAACTCGCACTACCTCTTCTCTCTCTCTCTCTCTTTCTCTCTCTCTCTCCTTTCCCTCTCCTCCCTCTCCGTCCCTCCATCCCTCTCTCTCCCTTTTACTAGAGATGGTCTTTGTGACCCCCTTCCCTTAATAAAACCTCCTATGAAGAACCAGTCATGTGGTGTGATTTGTGAACTGCCATGTAACTTTGATGCACAATCCTAACATTGGTGCATTGGCTGAATAGGCACTTCCAGTGGCCATGCCACGTCATGTTTGCTTTCTCCACTAGTGCCACCACAGGAGCTGCTGGAAACTTATTTCAGATCTGCCCATGACCCACTTCCCGGAAACTAGATTGCTACCTCCTATATGCAACACTGGCTAGATTGGTAAGTTCTCCTCATTGGTCAGCATAAATATGTCTCTTGGTACAGGAAGATTGACCTTTGAGCTTCTGGCAACTTCCTGGTACTTTTTGAGATGGAGAAACATCCAGCCACAGCCTTCACTGGCCATGTTTGGCTCTTTTTGCTGTCCTCCATTCAGGGCTTCCTTTTTCCCTTGAGTGAGATTTCTTTCCTTCTACTGGCACAGTTTTGTCATCCCCCGCACCCCCCTTCTCTTGTCTCCAAAAATCCTAGCACTAGGTAAACTGTCAACTATAGGCAACTGTGCCCTTGGTCTCTGGCCAATGCTGATGAGTTGTTGGATCAGATTGTACCATACTACTCTACTGAGCCAAACCTTGCCTTTGGGACATCTCTGGCAGGCCACTGATTCCTACCCACCCAATAGGAACTGCTGATTCATCCATTCCTCCAGCATCGCAACTGGGATGTTTTCTGGAGAATTTTTTTTTTTTAATTTTTAAGTTTAATGTTTTTAAAACCCTATGCATGGAGCCTGACTTACAGGCCTCTAAGCTCGTAGGCTTCTGTAATAAAACTTGGCCTACATATTCCTTAGATAACGGTTCAAATTGGCTGATTAATGGCACATTAAACCCCAGTACTTTACAGGATCTTTTGAATTATTGTCAGTGATTTGGTAAACGGAAGGAGGTATCTGATGTTCAAGCATTCTCTCTCCTCCGCTCTAAACCTTCTCTCTGGTCTTCCTGTTCTCCTAACCAACCTCTTCTAGCTACAAAGTCTCAACCTCAAGGGTTCTCTACCTTTGACCCCAAGGATGAAGCCCCGCCTCGACGTCAACCTCCAGCTTCTTCTCAACCTCCAGCTTCTCCCTCTTCCTCTGCTTCCTCCTTTTCCTCTTTGGCTTCTCTAGCATCCTCACCCTTCTCCCCAGCAACAGGCATCCTAGTCATCCTATTTTGGCACCCACTTTCACCTCACCAACAGCTATTAGGCCCCCTGCTACCCGCTATCACTCTATAGCAAAGCCTCCTCCTCCTCTTCCTCCTCCTCCTCCTTCTTCCTCCTCCTCTCCTCCTCCTCCTTCTTCTACTCAGCATAAACCAGCCTCAATTCTTCCCTTCCAGGAGGTGGCTGGAGTGCATGGCTTAGTTAGGGTGCATGTTCCTTCTCATTAACTGAACTTTCTCAAGTAGAAAAGAGAGTAGGTAGGATACTATACCTCTAATCCTTCTACTTTCATTAAAGGATTTCAATATCTCACTCAATCTGATAGTCTTACCTTCCATTATATATATATATTATGATTATTACCAACAACCTATTAGCGGAGGAGCACAGTTGAGTTTGGGAAGAGCCTAGAAATGCATGCAGATGAGGTTCACCAAACAAACACAGCATACCTGGTTGGGGTTGAGGCTGTGCCTGACCAGGATCCACAATGGGATTATAGTACCTCGGAAGGCATTTTAGCTTGAGATCAGTTCACAATCTGTCTTCCTTTTGGCTGGTCTCTGCAAGACTACCCTCAAGCCAAGTAATTATGAGAAGCTCCAGGAAGTAATTCAGGACAAGAATGAAAACCCATCTCGATTCCTAGAGCACCTTATGAAGGCCTTCTTAAAACAAACTAATCTAGACCCCAAACATACAGAGGGGAGGCAACTCCTGATGACCTATTTTTTCTCCCAGAGTTACCCTGACATCAGGGCTAAGCTTAAGTGCTTGGAGAGAGGACCTCTGACTCCACATGCAGAAGTCTTAGTGCTGACTTTTAAGGTGTACCATGGAAGAGATGAGAAAGCCCCAAGCAAAAAATACCAAATGCAGGCCAAGACCATTTGACTGGACTCAGCGACTATCCAGGCTCCCTTGCCTCCTAAGGCACAAGGACCATGGGGTCCCTGTTTCAATTGTGGTGAAGAAGCTCACTGGACCCAGTTTGTCCTAACCCCAGCAAGCCATGTTCAAATTGCCTCCAAGAGGGACATTGGGGTGTTGACTGCCATGGTTTCTCCCATGATATGGGGGTATCACTCCCAGATCACCCTCCAGCTGACATCCAAGCCTGGCTATGGATGACTGAAGGTTCCTGGGTTCCCATGATCCAACAACTGCCATCACTAGCAGAAAGCCACTGGTAATTAACATGGTATCGGGGCAGCCCATCTCCTTCCTTGTGGACACCAGAGCCACTTACTCAGTCCTGATGGAGTATTGGGGACCAACCTCTCCTAGTTCCTCTATTGTCGTGGTAGGGAGACAGCCTTGGAAGGCTTGCCAGACTCGACCACTCAGTTGTATTTTCAGGGGTGTTCCCTTGAATCATTCTTTTTTAGTGATGCCAACCTGTCCAGTTTTCTTACTGGAAAGGGACCTTTTAGCCAAACTAAGAGCCTCTATCTTCTTTACTCCACCCATTTGTCTGATCTCTCCTTCTTATAGCTATCCTACCTGCCAGTTTGACGTGTCACTTCCTTTACCAGCCTTTCAAGTGGACCCCCAAGTCTGGGATGTACAAAACCCCTCTTTCACTAGGCACCATTCCCTTTGTGGTCCTTTAGCTACAGGATTCCAAGCTCAATAACCACTTCCTCTCAAGAGCCTCAGGGGACTTAAGCCTATTATCTCTGACCTTTTAAAAAAAATCCTTTGCTCCAATTCCTCTCCTTTTAACACCACTATACTTGCTGTTACAAAGCCCAATGGAACCTATCGCCTGGTTCAAGACTTCCACTTTCTCAATTGTGCAGTTGTCCCCTTCCACCCTATACTATAGGGGCTGTAACTACCCCTAGGCTCTCCTCTCCCTATCCCATCAGGTTACCTCCCATTTCTCAGTTGTGGATCTCAAGGATGCATTTTTCTCTATCCCCCTGGACGCCCAGTCACAAAATAGCTTTGCCTTCACCTGGAGTGACCCTGACATCCTTGTTTCTACCCAGCTTACCTGGACTGTCCTACATCAGGGATTCCAGGACAGCCTACACCTGTTTGGCAAAGCCCTAGCCTCTAATCTACTCTCCTTATCTCTTCCTAAATATTAACTTATACAATACGTAGATAACCTTCTCCTCTGCAGCCCATCCCTATGAGTTAGCCAAACTAACATCTCTGCTCTTCTAAATTTCCCATCCAATAGATCTATTGGGTCTCACCCTCCAAGGTCCAATTGACCACCTCTGAGGTCACTTACCTGGGACTAACAATAACCCCAACCCACAAGGTATCACCTTAGAGAGAAAAGACCTAATACGATCTCTGGCAGTGCCCTCTACTAAAAAGAAATATTATCGTTTTGGGGAATGGCTGGTTTCTTAAGGTCCTGGGTCCCTTCCCTTTCCCTTGCCCACCCTTATATGAGGCAGCCTTAGACCCCTTGCATGAACCCCTTTTTAAGCCCATTACTAAGCCCTTTCAGAGGCTCCAACAAGCTCTTCTTGAGGCCCCAGCCCTACATCTCCCATACTTAACCCGTCCATTCTCCTTCTATGTAACAGAAAAAGAGGGATATGACCTTGGAGCCCTGGGCCACCAACTGGGACCCTTCTTTGCACCTGTAGCCTATCTATCAAAAAAATTAGACCTGACAGTCCAGGGATGGGCACCCTGCCTTAGCAGCTGCAGAGCTCCTTATTTGAAAGTCAAAAAAACCTAACTTTTGGGTCACCTATTTCTGTCTTCTCTTCTCACAATCTATCTCACCTTTTTTTTTATAAAGACTTACAAACTCTACCTCCCTCCAGGGATCTTTCCCTCCAGGTGACACTAATAGAAGACTACTCTTACTTTCCATCCATGCCCACCTCTTAACATTTCAAACCTTCTTTCTGGACCTAACTCTGATTACTGTCCATCTCATTCTTGCATTGAAACCTTAGAGAAGCTATTGCCCCATCTCCACACATACAAGAGGGCACATTGCCTCAGGCCATCTATACCTGGCATACAGATGGCAGCTCCTTTGTACAAGAGGGAGCTCAAAATGCAGGCTATGCCATAGTGTCAGATACTAGGGTAGTTGAGGCAAAAACCCTCCCTGCCCACACCACTAATCAGCAGGCTGAACTAATAGCTCTTACCCGCTCCTTCCAATTGGCTCAGGGACAATCTCTTAACATCTACACAGACTCTAAATATCCTTTCATATTCTTCTCTCCCATACTTCCATCTGGAGAGAAGGTGGGTTGCTTACAGCAAAGGGAGTATCTGTAACCAATACAGGCCAAATTATGGCCATGCTAGAAGCCTCCCACCTTCCCAAGGCCATCGGAATAGTCCACTGCCAGTTCCACCAGACAGATGATTCCATCTTTTCCAAAGGAAATAACCGGGCTGATGAGGCAGCTAAGGCTGCAGCTCAGAAAGGCCTAGATTCATCTCATCCACCACAGGACATCTTTACACTACAACCCACATCTCCCCTGTCATCTCCTGACTTTTGTCAGATTCTGTCCTATCTACTCCAGCTCTTTCATTCTAACAGTCGAGCTTGTCTAACTTTGTCAAGACCCATCTGCAGCCCAGCCCTGAGGACTTGCATTTCTTAAAAACTATTACTACCTCTTGTAAGATTTGCCAGACTTCAGATCCTAACTCAGGATATCATAATTCCCCTTTCCCTACCCACCAGGCTAGAGGCTCTCTCCCCGGGACTGACTGGAACTTGATTTTACCCACATGCCAGCAGTCAAACGTGTCTAGAACCTCCTGATCTTGGTGGATATGTTCATAGGATGGGTGGAGGCATTCCCCACTACTAACAAAAGAGCTGAGACAGTTTCTGATCTCCTTGTCTGTGAGATTATCCCATGTTTTGGACTCCCCACCTCCCTCCAGTCAGACAATGGCCCTGAGTTCACTTCTCAGATTTCCCAGACCTTATCTAAAGCTCTTAATATTCCTTGGTATTTTCGTATCCCACACCATCCCCAGTCCTCAGGAAAGATAGAACAAACTAACTGATCCTTAAAAAATACTCTTGTTAAACTATCACAAGAGCTTCACCTCTGTTGAGTAAAACTCTTCCCCTTGGCCCTTTTCAGGCTACAGGTTCTCCCCAAAAACCTTTGTCTATCTTGCTCATCCATGTATGAAGGACCAGTCCTAACTCTGGGTCTTTCAGCTAAGTGCTTGCCTCTCCCTGACCACACATTTAGTCCCTTACTCTGTCATCTCTGTTCTTTTCTATGGACCTTTACTGACCACTGTATACCATGGCCACCCACTAACCCCTGTCCATCTCTTACTAACATTTGGGTACCAGGTCCTTCTCTCCCCTCCAGACCAAACCCCTCATCTCTTTCTCTTAAATGGCAGGACCCTTTCAAGTTGATCTTTGTAACCCCCACAGCTGCCAAGCTTGAAGTCTTCCTTCACTGGATTCATCTATCTCACCTCAAGCCTTTTATCCTTCTCTTTAAGATAATGCCCCCTCTTACATACCAACTCCAACAGGACCCTGCTCCCTCAAGCTTCAGATGCCAAGATCAACCACTTTGTCTCTGGTTCCAGAGGAATGAGGCCTAGCTATAACAACTGTGTTCAACCCTACTGCATTGGATATGTATTTTTCTTCCTCTCTTGTCTGTTTCTATCCAGGGTAATCCCTATGGAGAGTCAAGTTTCAAGAAACAATCAATGATAATAAAGTCTCTTCAAATAGGGTTGGAAAACTGTGTTATCGGAGGCTGTCAGAAGCCAACTTAAATAACCATCACTCCTACATCTATCTCTCCTCTTATTTGATGGAATTTTTGTTTGTTTCCTCTTTGATCAAACAAAAGATTATGGGAAGAAATAGCCAGACAGATACGGAGGCTGCCCATACTGGTCTTGCCGAGTCCATGTACTGGCACAAATGAAACTCCTTCACCTGTATAAAAAGACTCTCTACTTCTACATCTGAGACCCTTGGGATCCCAGATGGGAAACACGCATTCTTGGAAAACTCTACCACAGCTACAAACCCAACTTACTAGAGAAAATACATCCCAATTACCCAATACCTGGGGATGGGAGAAGTAGAGAAGGTAATTAAACATTTCCCTAAAGTCATTTCCTCTCTGACATCCCTCCTCCTAAATAATACAAACCTGTCATTTTGTTTTCTACTTCAGACTCTGACCTCTGCCTACAAGCCCCTTAATATGACCAAACAGGACTGTTTTAAAGTTTAGTGGCTGTGTGTCCCACCTGGGACCAACTCAGAACTACTGCTAACAGCTTCTCTGGAGACTCTTTCAAGTATCCTTACTTCACCATTACTTCACTAACTGCCCTGACTCTGATGTTGCCAACCCCCCCCCACACACACACACCTTTCTCATATGACCCTATTTGGCATGGCAGGCTGTTTCAAGGCATTTGGGACACACTCTGTAGGAATGCTAAGTTCCTTAGACTGTAATAAAACTGTAATCCTTGATACCTCATCTCATCCCCAATGCCCTACTGCTAATAATACATTCTTTGTGGCACTCAGGTCTACCGTCATCTGCCTGCTGGCTGGTCAGGAGTTTGCATGTTGGCACTCCTTTTCCCTGAGCTGGGGGTAATAAATGAAAAGGAGCCCCTAACCAGTCCCAGTCATGTACTCAATAGCTGCCCGGCAGGATAAGAGGGCAATTCAAATTTTGCCCCTCTTGGCTATTGCAGAAATCACAGCAGCTGTCCAGACCGGGATAGCAGGACTAGCCACTTCATTAACTTTGTATTTTCAGTTTAGGACTAGCCACTTCACTAACTTTGTATTTTCAGCTTTCTTCCCAGTTCATCCAGGACCTCCAGCAAGTGACTCAGACAATGCTAATTCTCCAAGGACAGATTGGCTCACTGGCAGCAGTAGTACTTCAAAACCGATGAGGATTGGATCTCTTCACAGCTAAAGAAGGTAGCCTTTGCATCTTCCTCCAAGAAGAATGCTGTTCTTATGTCAATCAGTTGGGTGTAATGAAAGCCATAATCCAGCAACTCCAGACAAATCTACAAATGTGAAGGGAAATGCTCAAAGCCTCTAGTTCTTGGGCCTTCGAGAACCCCATATGGAAATGGATTTTGCCCTTCTTCACACTTCTGCTCATCTTTCTGCTTTTGCTTTTTCACCCTGCTTTATTAACTTCCTCTCTACATTCTTCCAACAACAAATGCAAAAGTTCTCTAACCAAACCATTAATCAGTTACTCTGACAGGATTATCAGCCTCTGCCCACAGAACCAGATGACAATAAATGACCTTCCAATCAACCCTGATGGTGAAACAGGAATATACCCTGAGAATGACAATGCCCATACTCAGCAGGAAGTAGCTTGAACAGTAAAGCTTACCCCTATGCCCTCCTCAACATCAACCCCTTCCTAGCTCCTCATTTTTTAACAAAACCAAAAGGGAGGAATGTTGGGATCCCTAAGCAGGTATCTCTAAGGCCAGCCCCAAAGGACCTGACAAAGGGGATATCAGGCTTCTGTGAGGCCACTTGTGGACCACCTGCAGACCACCTGTGCATGCTGTGGGTCATCTTATAAGAGAACTCACACCACCTCCTCTCTCTCTCCCTCTCTTTCTCTCTCTCCTACCCTGCCCAGAGACAGTCTCTGTGACCCCCTTCCTCTTTCCTTAATAAAACCTCCTACGTGGAACCAGTCACGTTGTGTAACTTTGACACACAATTCTAACAACTATGATACAAATATTATATTATAAATATGAATATATTATATTATAAATCTTGCTCATGTTTGCTCTACACTTTCCTCTCATTAGTACGTAGTTCACTTTCTCCCCAAGTAGTCAGCATTCTGCTTTCAAGTCTCAATCTCTTCATTACCACTCATAGTCCTCATTTGCTTTCATGCTCTATATGCATTTATATTTAATTCACATTTATTCCAAATATGAGAGAAAATGCTTATTTTGTGTAACACGATAATCTCCAGTTCCCATCTATTTTTCTGTAAAGGGCTTAATTTTGTTCTTTACAACTGAATAAAACCCAATTGTGTTTTTGTAACAATTATTTTTATTTTTGTGTGTGCTTGCTTGTCTTTGTATGCACTGCATTCATGCAGTGTTCACTGAGGCCAAAGAAGTGCCTCAGATTTCCTGGAGCTGGAGTTACAAGCAACGGTGAGCCTCCATGTGTGTGCTGGGAACAGAACAAGTGCAGCAAGTGCTCTGAACCACTCAGCCGTCACCCCAGTTCCCAAGAAATGCTTTTTGTAAGGTTAAACTTCTACCCAGTTTCTTAAAATGTTGGTAAACAGGTCTTTATTTTGTTTTAGGTCACAAGAACTGTTCTAGGTCCTTGAGCATAGAACACTATCACTTTACCACTGAGCCACACCCTCAGTCTAAGTTCACCCTTTATATAATCACCGTGTGTGTAAAATTAAATAAACCTGTAGGCAGGCTCCAGCTCAGGTCTCCTGTTTGTATCCTCCAACACAGACCCATGCTAGTGGTTCCACCGAAAACCCTATTTCCCACAGTTTTGTCCAGCATGGGAGAAATCAAGCATGATTCCTCCTCCAAAACCCTTTTTAAGCCTTCAAAGTAAACATCCTGACAATTTAGTTCTGCTCTCAAGTAGAACACAACTATTCTCACTGCAATGGAAAGTGTATATTTCTTTACCTTGGTGATTACAACCTTCTGCTGGGAGCGATAAAAGCGAAGGAGCCTTTCAAAGATATACATGATGAATGGTGCCAGGATCCACTTCCAAAACTATACAAAAACAGGGAAAAGAATGATATTACCCTTAAATCTCTCATTTAGGACTTATTTGTGTAGTAGTTCATTTCTTCATTAAGTGAATATGTATCAAGGTCTCTATGTGTATCAAGTTTACCACTGTGTAATACTAGCAAGTCACTAATTTCAGCAAAGTTTAGAATGGAAACAATTACAAAATAATAGTTTTCCTTGTCAATTTGTCATTAATAAAATAGATCGTTCATTTAAATTTACAAGTTGTATCAGGAAGTAAATGGCAAAAATAAAGCATAAAGGTGGATGTGTGTGTTTTAAATTTTATTTCAAATTTTAAAATTTGAAAATCTAGGACACCTTGTCCATTCTGAAAAAAAAAAAAATGAAAAAGTAAGTCCACAATAGAAACAAGTGATTAAAAATACAGAACTATCAAAAAGGAGAAGTAGAATACATACACACACACACGTATATGTATAAAATTAACGCTACTAGTAGGAATACAGCAAACTTGACTTCCATCTCAGCACCACAAAACATCAAAAGTAACAAAAATAAACAGATTTTTAATATAATTTTTAATTTATTACAATTTATTCACTTTGTATCCCAGTTGTAGCCTCACCCTTGTCCCCTCCCAACCCTGCCTTCCCTTCCTCCCTCCCTCCCTCATCTCCTCCCATGCCCCTTCCCCAGTACACTGATAGTGGAGGACCTCCTCCCCTTCCATCTGACCCTAGCCTATCAGATCTCATTAGTACTGTCTTTTATAGTCTTCCTCTGTGGCCTGGTCAGGCTGCTCCCCCCCTCAGGGGGAGGTGATCAAAGAGATAGCCACTGGGTTCATGTCAGAGACAGGCCCTGCTCCCTTTTTTAGCAAGCCCATTTGGAGACTGAGCTGCCACAGGCTTCCTCTGTGAGGTTCTAGGTTATCTCGATGAATGGTCCTTGGTTGGAGTATGAGTCTCAGAAAAGACCTCTAGGCCCAGAAATTTTTGTTCTGTTGTTCTCCTTGTGGAGCTCTAGATCTTTCCAAGTCTTTCTATCTCCCCCTTCTTTCATAAGATTCCCAACTTACTTTGTGTCTGCTTTCTTGTTTATCTTCTTTAGGTGTATAGACTTCATTATGTTTATCATATCTTGTAGGTCTATATAAGCGAGTATATACCATATTTGTCTTTCTCCTTCTGGGATACTTCACTCAGAATGATCTTTTCTAGATCCCACCATTTGCCTGCAAATTTCATGATTTCCTCTTTTTTGATTGCTGAGTTGTATTCCATTGTATAAAAATACCACAATTTCTGTATCCATTCCTCCGTTGATGGACATCTGGGTTGTTTCCAGGTTCTGGCTATTACGAATAAAGCTGCTCCAAACATGGTTGAGCAAATGTCCTTGTTGTGTACTTGAGCAAATTTTGGGTATATACCTAGCAGTGGTATAGCTGGGTCTTGAGGAAGCGTTATTCCTAATTGTCTGAGAAAGCGCCAGATTGACTTCCAAAGTGGTTGTACCAATTTACATTCCCACCACATCAATCCTCACTTAGACAGACAAATGAGATGGGCATTGGACATATGACAGGAGTCTACTGCAGAAGGCATCTGAAAGACCCTACCAAGCAGCATTTCAAAACAGATACTAAGACTCATAACCAAACCTTCGGCAGAAGGGGAGTTAGTATGATGGGGAGAGGATAGGAGTCCCACAAGGACCAAATATATCTGGGCACAGGGTTTTTTTCTGAAACTGTTTCTCCAACCAAGGACCATGTATGGATATAACCTAGAACCTTTACTTGGAAGAAGCTCGTGGTAGCTCAACAACCAATTGGTTTTCTATAGTAAGGGGAACAGGGATTATTTCCGACAGGAACTCAATGGCAGGCTCTTTGACATCCCCACCCCCCAAGGGAGGAACAGTCCTGCTAGGCTGCAGAGGAGGACTTTGCAGCCAGCCCTGAAGATACCTGTTAAAACAGGGCCAGAAGAAAGGGGAGGAGGTCCTCCCCAATCTATGGACTTAGAAAGGGGCAGGGAGAAGCTGAGGGAGGGAAGGAGGGTGGGATTGGGAGGGAATAAGGGAGTGGGATACAGCTGGAATACAGAGTTAATAAAACGTAACTAATAATTATAAACAAAAAAAGGTCAATTAAAAAAAAAAGATTCCCAGCATTCTGCCCAAAGTTTGGCTGTGAGTCTCAGCAACTGCTTTAATACCCTGGTGGTTAGAGTCTTTCAGAGGCCCTCTCTGGTAGGCTCCTGTCCTGTTCCTTGTTTTCACCTTCTTCTGATATCTATTCTGTTTACCTTTCTGAATGAAGATTGAGCAACTCATCCAGGGTCCTCCTTCTTGCTTAGCTTCTTTAGGTGTACAGATTTTAGTATGATTATCCGATATCATATGTCTAATATCCACTTATGAGTATATACTATATATGTCTTTCTGCTTCTGGGATACCTCACTCAGGATGATCTTTTCTAGTTCCCACTATTTGCATGCAAATTTATGATTTCCTTGTTTTTGATAGCTGAGTAGTATTCCATTGTGTAGATGTACCACAATTTCTGTATCCATTCCTCAATTGAGGGACATCTGAGTTGTTTCCAGCTTCTGGCTATTACAAATAAGCTGTTATGAACATGGTTGAGCAAATGTCCTTGTTGTGTATTTGTCAATATTTTGGATGAATGCCTAGGTGTGGAATAGCTGGATCTTGACGTAGCACTACTCCTAATTGTCTTATAAAGCGCCAGATTAATTTCCAAAGGGTTGTACAAGTTTACATTCCCACCAGCAATGGAAGAGGGTTCCCCTTTCTCCACATTCTCTCCAGCATGTGTTGTCACTTGAGTTTTTGATCTTAGCCATTCTGATGGGTATAAGGTGAAATCTCAGGGTCATTTTGATATGCATCTCCCTGATGATTAAGGATGTTCAGCATTTCTTTAAGTGTTTCTCTGCCATTCTATATTCCTCTATAGAGAATTCTCTTCTTTGCTCTGTACCACAATTTTAAATTGGATTACTTGGTTTGTTGGTATTTAACTTCCTGAGTTCTTTATATATTCTATATAGCTGCCCCCTGTCAGATATAGTGTTGGTGAAGATTCTTTTCCCAATCTATAGGCTGTCATTTAGTTCTGATGGCAGGGTCCTTTTCTTTACAGAAGCTTTTCAGTTTCATGAGGTCCCATTTATTAACTGCTGATCTTAGAGCATGTGCTGTTGGTGTTCTGTTCAGGAAGTTGTCTCCTGTGCCAATGAGCTCAAGGCCCTTCTCCAAATTTTCTTCTAACATGTTCAGTGTGTCTGGTTTTATGTTGAGGTGTTTGATCTCCCTTGGACTTTAGTTTTGTGCAGGGTGATAAGTATGGATCTATTTGCATTTTCTACATGTAGATATACAGTTAGAACAGCACCATTTGTTTAAGATGTTTTTTTCCATTGTATGGTATTGGCATCTTTGTAAAAAATCAGGTGTCTATAAATGTGTAGATTTATTTCTGAGTCTTCTATTTGATTCCATTGATCCACCATTCTGTTTCTATGCTGGTACCATGAAGTTTTTATTACTATTGCTCTATAGTACCGCTTGAGATCAGGGATGGATCTTTTATTGTAGAGGATTGTAATAAACAGATTAAAAAAAAACACACAATAACATTTTAGCCTATCAATTTGGAAGGAAACTTCCAGCAATAAATGTCCAGAATTAACTGGGATCAGAGCATTCCACGTGTTCGCATGTATAGCTAATGGATGTTGGCAGCACCTTCCTAGAGGGCAATTGACCACTGCATCTTAGCAATGTCAAAAGCATTCCCTCTTTTTGATCCTGGGATTTCACTTCTAGAAGATAAGGATTAAAAAAAAAAGATAAGGAAGGTGTGTATGAAGCCCATGACAACTATATTGAACAAAAGTTAATAAGAAAAAAATGGCTAAAAAAGGACATTACAGATGTTTTAAAAACAAATCTTTGAAAGGGTATTTGACAATACAGGAAAGACTCCATGGCATACATAGAGGGGTTGCTTCAAGTTGTAGAACTATATGAATTCTTAATTCACTTCTATTTTTATGTTTTTATACTGTCTCTAATAAATACATGTTATTTTTCTAATTTTAAAATAGTGAATGTGCTAAGAGCAACGTTTTGTAAATGTCTGTGAAAAAGAGCAATATATTTGGGTGGCAAAACTGGTAATCCCACCATTAGAATATTATATGGCCAATCAAAGTAATTCCTGAACTTGAATATAGTTCAAAATAGGCCAACCTCATGTGTCTTCAACACTATATGGAAAAAAAATACACTGATAAGCAATTTCCTCACCTGTATTCCATAAAAACTAGGACATCTAACAGGGCCCACCATTGATGTGTCATCTGACCATTGCATATGTGCATGAAGGGACTGAAACGTAGAGAAATCCCAACTTTCCCAGAGGCTTCAACTCAGTTAAACCCCTACTGCTGATAGGTCCACTCTAATCTCAGCCAGCTCTCCATCCACACATTTATCTATCTAGGCCTCATCCTGCACTTGACCTCCACAGCCTCCATGGTCCTGCACCTAGCAACTTCTTATAGACTCAGTGCTGAAGTTCTGCTCAGCTATAACCTTGTGGTTTTGCTTGAGCCATCTTCAGCAGCTCTCCAACTGGATTTATTACCTAGATACCACAGAGATCTCTTTGTAGCAGTATCAGCCTTTTGCTTCTGCTTCCAGTAAAGCCACCTTGAAATTCTCGAACTATTCTGTGGCCTTTCTACCCCTCTGTAGCCATTCTATAATTACATAAATAGATGATAGATATTTTTAAAAGATATTTTTAAATTACTTAGCATATTACTATGGACACAAAAGTCTCCTAACAGAATGCATTGACCAGATTGTGGCAAAATACTCCTATGCACTGCTGGTGAGAATACACACATTTAAAAGTATGTGTTGAGGATTAACAGGCAGTATTTGCCAGACTTGAAAATTCTGATTCTGAAAATTTATTCCATAAATTTACTTCTATATATGTTTAAGTACAAGTGTTAAGCTGTTAATTACATTGTTACTTGATAGAAATTTATTGGAAACAGGTGCCTAGCAATAGGACTAATTCATACAGTGGAATGTCCAATGGCAAAAAAAAAAAAAAAAAAAGAAGAGGCATCTGATAGGTACTTGTCATTAGTGTACTATGTCAGAATCACAGACGGATACATTTGTGGTTTTCTTTTTTTTATATAAGGTTTTCTTTATTTATTATGTATACAATGTTCTGTCTGCATGTACACCTGCATACCAGAAGAGGGTACCAGATCTCATTATAGATGGATGCGAGCCACCATGTGGGTGCTGGAAATTGAACTCAGGACCTCTGGAAGAGTAGCCAGTGCTCTTAACCTCTGAGTGCTCTCTCCAGCCCACATTTGTAGTTTTCTACAATGTAAGAATTCACTGAATAACAATACAATCACAAGCTCCTGTTGTGATTTGAAGAATCCTGGTTTCCCTTGATACCAGGCTATCGACAAACACTGATTCACATATTCTAATCTTTGTTATCAATATTAACTCTTAGATAGCATAATACATATTGCATATGCTATGTTTGTCTGTGAATATTATTTAATGATTTTCATCATTCTCAATGTACTTTGCTGCAACACAAGTTGGTTTTCTAGTTCTATTGACTCCTCTATGTAGCAAACATTATGAGCAAGCAAAGGTAAACTGTATCTATGATAATTACCATAACATATACATTACACTTCCTGACTGTATTTATTTATTTATTTATTTATTTATTTCTATTTTTTATTTACTTATTTTTGGTGGTGTTGAGAATCAACTCTAAGGCCTTGTATGTGTGTCCTCCACCACTAGCTATATACAAAGCCCTTAGAACATACACACTCACACATTCCCTCTCTTTGTCTGTCTCTCTCTCTCTGGTGTGGTGTTACTGTGTGTGTGTGTGTAAGCACACACGTGTATATGCATAGGCATATGGTGGGCAGATATCAATGGGGTAACTTCCTCAATAATTTCCCACTTTATTGCTTAACACAGAGTCTCTCACTGTATCTGAAACTCACTGATTTGACTAGATTGACAGGCAAGCAAGCACTAGGGATCCTCTTTTCTCTACCTCCCCAGCTCTGGGATTACAAGTAAATGCTATGACCCTCTCTTTACATGGATGCTGAGAATCTGAACTCCTTTCTTAATGCCTGTGTAACAAGCACTTTATATGCTTTCATAAAAAATGTGAAACAATAGTTTCAAGTATGCTATAGCATTAAAGACAGCCTGCTTCAAGGATGCTTTGATTTTTCACCATGAAAATTTGACTGGAATTTCAAAGCTTAGCTTTGTAACAAAACAAAGGTTTCATCATTATATCCATAAAAAAATGGAGTTGAGTGCAAGATCCATTAATTAGTCATTAGATTGTGACTTTAATTTATCTTATGAAAGTCTAATCCTTTTTTCTCCAAAATGGATATGAAAGTAGATCTCTTACCTCAGAGATCATCTATCTATCTCAGGCAGCAAATCTGAGGCACAGTAAATATTATCAATATTTTTACCTTTGTAGGGAGTTCCCAAAACACGTAGCAAACATTAATCCTTTCTCTTTCAAGAGTCCCTGTAGTTGCCTGTTACAGATGATTTTGTAAAATTGTAGATATCTTTCATAGGAAGAAACCAACACTGAGTTAATAAGAATTTGACAGTACTAACAAGGATAACATTCAAATAGGAGTCAGTCTTTCTCTCATAGCATTCATACCTCTAGGGGGTGCCCCACAAAATGAGGATGTCTGCAACTCCACTCATACTTGTCCCACTCAAGAAAAGAATTTGAACAATTTTGGGGATGACTTTCACCCATGCTTTCCTCTGTTTGGCTCCGAACAATCCCACTGAAACATACAAAGTAGGACAGTTTATGATAATGGATTTATACAATATCAGTGGTGTGGACATGAGGATAGCGATAAGAAGACCTTACCCCAGGCCATGGATCACTAAGCAGATGATATAGACGATAAAAAGGTGATGGGTATACCAGAAGAGCTCAAAGTAATTCCTACGGATAAACTCCATAGCTGAAGTTACCATGAGAACCAAAGCTACTGTGGCAATCACTCCAGTAAGACCAGCAATACTGGTAAATGCAGCATACATCACTGTCTGTGAAAAAGGAAATGTCAACATGGCATAAAATCCACCAAGAATACCATGATTCTCCTGATCATGACCAGATACCTATACTTTGCCATAAAAATAACCTCACCATGTTTGGAGACTTTATGGGATTTAGCCAAGAATTCACTTCTTTCTCCTGATGAGATAGGCTGGAGAGAACAGAAGCAAGAGATCCATCCATGGCCTGTTGACTTTTATTGTACCGTTCAAAGTTAAATAGGTGTGCAATGATATGAATAGCTAGGTGGAAAGATGGTAGGTGTCAGGAACATTATGGCAACCATACCCCCACTGAAAATAGAGACCTCCGCCTATAGTGCCTAGCAGAATGCTGAGTCCACAGTATGCCCAACAACACAGAAAGATCCAAGACCTTTCCCCCCTACCCATTATGTTCCCAAAGGAATAGAATATATACTCCATGAATATGAGTGTCTCATAAATAGTTCCAGGAGCTCATCAAATATTTTTAATGTTTATATGCAAATGACACTACAACCTGAATTACCTATTGTCCATGGCTGCATGCTTTGCCCAAGTTACCTGTGAATATGCAGATCATATATGCCACCAGCTTATGGAAGATGAGGTTGTGATCCAACGGCTTTTTCAGTGTGCGGTTGCAAAACTACAAATGCAAAGTCACATTGGTCAGGTATCACCAGCTAGTCTTAGGAAACACACTAATTCACAACAACAGCTCTTAGCCACAGTATTGCAATACCCAGCCATCCTCATCCACCAAAGGAGACCTCTGGGCTCCATTCCTAGGGGACTCGGTGCTGAACTTCAGCTACTCTTTCTTTTTTTATATATAATTTATTTAATTTTCATTTTATGTGCATTACTATGAAGGTGTCAGATCCCTTGCAATTGGTATTACAGACAGTTGTGAGCTGCCATGTAGGTGTGCTGGGAATTGAACCTGGGTCCTTTGGACGAGCAGATAGCGCTCTTCACCACCAAACCATCTCTCCAGCCCCAGGTACTCTTGCTTTAATGAGAAAGTTGAACTAAAAACAGCTAGAACTCACTGAGCAGGCACCCCTCAAGAAGGACAGCAGATTCCGACACACAGGGATCAAGATCATCATGCTATTAAAATTCAAGCAGAAAGCTGATGCTCTGGCAAAAGCTAAGGTAGTCTGGAACAGAAGAGAAAAGAGAGATTCTATTTTATTTCAGCATCTAGCAGATGAGCACTAGTCAGGTCAACTTTTCTAAGATGAGCAAGTGGACACTGGAACAGCTTCCTGCACCTCTCAGTCATCCTATCCCAGTAATCAGCATACCAGGCCAATTTCTCCGTTTACCAAATGTGCTGAACTTAATTGAATTGAGAAATTCCTGTTACAGTAGTTTAGAAACGTTGGGGGATGTATTTACTAATGTGAACGAGAATAAGATTCAGTAATTCCACATAAGCAAATTCTGTCTATGGATGTAATATTTTGCAGTGGATATTTTTATTTCATGCATTTAATTTTAATTGTATTGTTTGCCCTTCATAAAACAGCCTTGGAGATCATATATACTTTTATATATTTTTAACTGAAGCTTACATTTAAAGGTATGTTCATGGATGATGACTATTTTATTCTCTTTCCTACATTTTCTAATGTTGACATTATAAGAAAGAAGTGCTTGTGTGGAAAATAAAAATTTATCCAGTTATGTAATACAGCTTTAAAATGGAACCCTTTGAGCAATATTCTTAAACATAGCTAAAGATAGATGAGAGAGCCTTTCTTTGTTGAGTACTTGGCATGGGACATGGGGCCTTTTATATGCTAGGTAAGCATTGTTCCCTGAGAAAGTCTAATTTCTACCTTCAGAATTTCAGGATAATTTCCTTGAGTGACCAGGGAACATAAATAAGTAAAAGGTCTAGGATCATGATATGCTCAATTCCATGGCAGCTAATCTCTCAATCTCTCAATCTCTCAACTGTATACAACTGGTCTCCAAGTTGCTTTATGTTTTTTGGACTGCTAGCTGTGAATGTTGACAATCTTATTGTAGTAGTTGAGTGGGAAAACAGCCAGTGTATTTTTTCTTGCAATTCAGATAATTTCTTAGTCTTATATGTGTGCCTGTAAATTGCTAACCAAAAAGACAAGTATGGGTGAGAATTCACATTTTCTCAGCTCTTTTAAATAATTATTAAGACATACCATACCTCTCATGCTCATGGATTGGGAAAGTCAATATTGTTAAAATGTTTACATTAATGAAAGTAATGTACAGATTCAATGTAATTCCCCCCATTATTCCAATGACATTCTTTGGAGAACTAGAAAAAAAATAATCTGAAATTCATATGGAAGTACAAAGAGATTGTGAATATCCAAGAAAATCCTTAGTAGAAAGAATAATGCTATAGGTTTCACAAAACCTGATCTCAACTTATACTACAGAATCATAACAACAAAAGTGTATGGTAATGACACAAAACACATGTAATGGAGAGATTGTGCAGCAGATAAGAAGATTGTTATGTAAGTGTGAGGACCCGAGTTCAAACCCCCAGCACCCATGCAGAAAGCCAGGCATGAAAGTCACACCTGTAACTACAATGCATGGGGAGTATGGGTAGAGACATGAGTATTACTGGGGTTGGCTGGCTACCTGCCTGGCTCCAGGTTCAGTGAGAGACCCTGTCTCAAAGGAATAATGTGGAGGGTGATAGAGCAGAAAACCTGACATATCCTAGTTTTGCATAGAAGTACACACATCTACACACACACATGCGTGTATACCACACACACAAAGTAAATAATTATACAAAACAGATACATAGTCTGATGGAATAGAATATAGCAACAAGAAATAAACCAATATACCTATCCCACCTAATTTTTGACAATAGTGTCAGAAAATCTCATTGAGAAAAAAGCCAGTCTCTTCATGAAATGGTGCTAGGAAAACTGGATATACATCTGTTGAAGAACAAATGTAAATCCATGTTACTTTGTACAGAAACAATCAGTGCAGAATGGATTATGAATCTGAATGTAAGACCTCATACTCTGATTGTGCTAGAGGAAAGCAAAGGGCAAACTTCTTCAATATTTATAACCATGGGCTTTCTGCAAAAGACCCTGATAACACAGGGTACCCCCAAAAATTTGAAAAGTGAGATTGTATGAAATGTAAAGGTTTCTCAGGGGCTAGTGAGATGGCTCAGCTGCTAAAGGAGCTTGCTTCCAACCCTGACGATCTGATTTTTATCTCCAGGACACTATGATGAAAATGGGAGAAATTGCCCTTGTTGTAGTGTGCATGTGTCTCTGTGTGTGTCTGTCTATGTGTGTATGCAGGCAATGAATTTAGAAACAGGACCATGGGAGGAGAGGAAGAGATCTTAAGTGGTAGGATCATGGAGGTAGTAGGAAAGAGATCATGGGGGTAGGAAAATGAGAGAATAATAGATTACATGTAACATGAAAGCAGAAGAGGAAACATTTCAGGAGTTAGGAAACAAGCAAATTAGGGATAGGGGAGATTGGGAGAGGCACTGCAGAAGGAAAATAAAATAACAAAGTAAACCTGACATATGTGTGTGAAAATGCCATAATGGGAACCCTTTACTTTATATGATAACTTGAAAAAGGAAGGAAGAGAGGAAGGGAGGAAGCAATGTAGTCAACTATTTTTAAAAAAGAAAGAACAGAAGAAAGAAAGCCATTTCCCCCTTAAAACCTAGACTCAGGACAATGTGACCTCAGTGAAGGAGCCAGGATGATATCTCTTAGCATCCATAATGGCTTTCAATGTTGGCAGTGCAGTGAACAAGAACTTTCCTACTGCTGTCCCTTTCGGACTCTTTACATGATCTGTGTTTTTTCCCTCTGCTGAATCACACTCTGGCTGTTTTGGGTAGAGACATCCTGTTCCGTTGCAGAAGAAAGTTTCTCTGTTCATGTGAAAAATCTTGCATTTCCACATTGGCTCCCACAGTGTACTTATTTGAGTCACAGAGGATTCTTGAAGCTAAAATTGGCAAGTGAATTGAAAGTATATAACGAAAATTTTAAAGCTCCACATTCTGTGGCAGTTAGCTGTCTGGGACAAATTCTTTTTAGGAAAGAGAAAAAAAACTTTTCTCTGTTGCAGCATGTGGAACTATCCCAATGTCTATTCATTTCTCTATATCAACTAACATTATTGAAATCCTGTGGTCACAATTAGGAATAGTGCTTCCTTGAGGTCCAGCTATACCACTCCTAGGCATATATCCAAAAGATGCTCAACAAGAACATTTGTTCAATCACATTTGTAGCAACTTTATTCATAATAGCCAGAATCTAGAAACAACCCAGATGCCCCTCAGTTGAGGAATAGATACAGAAATTGTGATACATTTACACAATGGAGTACTGCTCAGCAATTAAAAACAAGGAAATCATGAAACTTGCAGGCAAATGGTGGGATCTAGAAAAGATTGTCCTGAGTGGGGTATAACCAGAAGCAGAAAGACACACATGGTGTATACTCACTTATAAGTGGGTACTAGACCTATAAGATAGGATAAACATACGAAAATCTGTATACCTAAAAAAGGATGACCCCGGGTAAGATAATCAATCTTCACTTAGAAAGACAAATGGGATGGACATTGGAAATAGGAGGAAACAAGAAACAGGACAAGAGCATACCATAGAAGGTCTCTGAAAGACTCTACCTAGCAGTATATCAAAGCAGATGCTGAGACTCATAACCAAACCTTGGGCAGAGTTCAGGGAATCACATGAAAGAAGGGGGAGTTAGTAAGACCTAGAGAGGACAGGACCTCCACAAGCACCAAATATGTCTGGGCCCAGGGTTCTTTTCTGGGACTGAGTCTCCAACCAAGGACCATTCATGGATATAACCTAGAACCCCTGCATAGATGTAGCCCATGGCAGCTCAGTGTCCAAGTGGGTTCCCTATTAAGGGGAATAGGGACTGTCTCTGACATGAACTCAATGGCTTGCTCTTTGAACCGCCCCCCTCCGAGGGAGGAACAGCCTTGCTAGGCCACAGAGGAGGACATTGCAGCCAGTCCTGATGAGACCTGAAAAAGCTAGGATCAGATGAAAGGAGAGGAGGACCTCCTCTACCAATGGACTTAGAGAGGAGCATGGAAGGAGATGAGGGAAGGAGGGTGAAAGTGAGAGGGAATGAGGGAGGGGGCTACAGCTCGGATGCAAATCGAATAAAATTAATGTAAAAATATGAATTAATTAATTAATGTAAAAAATAAAAATTTAAATAAAAAAACCCAAAATCTTGTGGTCACTAAGGCCTCTTTTACTATGCATTTAAACTCCTTCCTCTGCTCTTCATTTGCTATGATTCATACTTAAATGAATGGTTCTCTGTATTCTCCTAAGGTGAACATAAATTTTAAAAATACTCCATATAATGCTTAAAGCAATTATAGTCCATCAATATAAGGGTCTGATATTTTCTTCAAACAATAAAACAGTGGTGTAAGCATTATAGGTACTTTAAAAGCCAATTTGATTGGTTTTTTGTTTTTTTGTTTGTTTGTTGTGTTTTGTTTGCTTGCTTAGTTGGTTTTTTTTGTTTTTTGTTTTTGTTTTGTTTTGTTTGACACAGGGTCTCTCTATGTAGCCCTGGCTGTCCTGAACTCACTTTGTAGAACAAGATAGCCTGGAACTCACTGTGATTCACCCATGTCTCCCTCCCTGAGTGCTGAGATTAAAGGTGCGCACCACCATGCTCAGCTTAAAAGCCAAAACCATACAATAGAAAAAAAGATAGCATCTTCAACAAATGGTGCTGGTCTAACTAGATGTTTACGGGTAGAAAAATGCAAATAGGTCCATGCTTATCACCCTGCACAAAAGTAAAGTCCAAGTAGATCAAAGACCTCAACATAAAACCAGACACACTAAATCTGTTGGTTGCTTTCCTTTTTTTGGAAGCTTGCATGGCACTTTTTGATACTATGAAAGCTAGTCCATAGTGAGCAGGCAGTTCCAACACAAGGGTGAGCTCTGTGTCTTAAATGCATTGAATCTGTAGATTGTTTTTGGTAAGATGGCCATTTTTACTATGTTAATCCTGCCAAGCCGTGAGTATGGGAGGTCCTTCCATTTTCTGATATCTTCTTCTAATTCATTCTTCAGAGACTGGAAGTTTTTTTCATACAAGTCTTTTGACTTGCTTGGTTAGAGTCACACCAAGGTACTCTATGTCCTTTGTGGCTATTGTGAAGGGTGTTGTTTCCCTAATTTCTTCAAAACGGCAGCCTACAGATTGGGAAAGGATCTTCACAAATCCTATATCTGACAAAGGGCTAACATGCAGAATATATAAAGAACTCAAGAAGTTAATCAGCAAAAAAATCAAGCAATCCAATTAAAATGGGGTACAGAGCTAAACAGAGAATTCTCAATAGAGGAATATCGAATGGCAGAGAAACACTTAAAGAAATGCTCAATATCCTTAGCTATCAGGGAAATGTAAATCAAAACAACCCTGAAATTTCACCTTACACCCATAAGAACGGCTAAGATCAAAAACTCAAGCGACAACACATGCTGGAGAAGACGTGGAGAAAGGAGAATCCTCCTCCACTGCTGGTGGGAATGTAAACTTGCACAACCACTTTGGAAATTAATCTGGCTCTTTCTCAGACAATTAGGAATAGTGCTACCTCAAGATCCAGCTATATCACTCCTAGGCATATATCCAAAATGTGCTCAAGTATAAAACAAGGACATTTGCTCAGCCATGTTCATAGCAGCTTTATTTCTAATAGCCAAAAGCTGGAAACAACGCAAATGTTCCTCAGTTGAGGAATGGATCCATAAATTGTGTTACATTTAAACGATGGAATACTACTCAGCAGTTAAAAACAAAGAAATCATAAAATTTGCATGCAAACTAGAAAAGATCATCCTGAGTGTGGTATCCCAGAAGCAGAAAGACACACATGGTATATACTCACTCATAAATGGATATTAGACATATATTATAAGATAAACATACTAAAGTCTGTATACCTAAAGAAGCTAAGCAAGAAGGAGGACCCTTGGGTAAGATGCTCAATCCTCATTCAGAAAGGCAAATGGGATGGATATCAGAAGAGGAAGAAAACAGGGAACAGGACATGAGCCTACCACAGAGGGACTCTGAAAGTCTCTATCCTGCAAGGTATCAAAGCAGAGGCTGAGAATCATAGCCAAACTTTGGGCAGAGTGCAGGGAAACTTATGAAATAAAGGGAGAGATAGAAAGATTTGGAGGGGCAGGAGCTCTGCACGGAGAGAAAAAAATTCTGGGCACAGGGGACCTTTCTGAGATTAATACTCCAACCAAGGACCCTTCATGGAGCTAACTTAAAACCCCTGCACAGATGTAGCCTGTGGTAGCTCAGTGTCCAAGTGGGTTCCCTAGTAATGGGAACAGGGACGATCTCTGACTGGAACTCAGTGGCTTGCTCTTTGATCACCTCCCCCTGAGGGAGGTGGCAGCCTTAAAACAATGCAGCCAGTCTTTATGAGAACTGATAGACTAGGATCAAAAGGAGATGAGGACCTCTCCTATCAGTGGACTTGGGGCAGGGCATGGGATGAGATAGGGGAGGGAGGGTGAGGTTGGGAGGGGACTAGGAAGGGGGCTACAGCTTGGATACAAAGTGAATAAACTGTAATTAATAAAACAATAAATAAATTTTAAAAACTCAAATTTGTTCACTTTTAAGTTTTCTTTTGTAGAAGTATAGTGTATGTTGGTCATATTCCCATACCGTACTACCTTTCTTTTTCTCATCCTTCTCCCTGCCTTTTATTCTTCTTGCCCCCTACCAGAGAGTAGACAGTTTTTCTTCTACTTTCATGTCATATATGCAAGTGTGCTTTTATTTATGCACATAAAACTTGAAACCTGCCAATGAATGAAAACTGCACATATGCCTTTCTGAGGCTGATGTGATTTACATAATATAATTATCTTCAGTTGCATTCATTTTTCTGCAGATAATCCAGTTCTGTTTCTCCTTTATGGTTGAAAGAAAAATAAAAGACATTCTCTTGTGTATATACTACATTTAGTTTGTCTCTTTTTCTTTTTTCTTTTTTTTAAATCTTATTTTTCTTATTAGTTACATTTTGTTAACTTTGTATCCCAGCTGTATCCCGTTCCCTCATTCCCTCCCCAATCCCACCCTACCTGCCTCATCTCCTCCCTGCCCCTTTCCAAGTCCACTGATAGGGGGGACCTCCTCCCCTTTCATATGACTCTGTTTTGTCAGGTATCTTCAGGACTGGCTGCAAAGACCTCCTCTGTGGCCTAACAGAACTGCTCCTCCCTTGGGAGGTGGGGAGGTCAAAGAGCCTGCCATGAGTTCCTGTTAGAAATAGTCCTTGTTCCTCTTACTATAGGAAACCAATTGGTTACTGAGCTATCACAGGTCACATCTGAGCAGAAGTTCTAGGTTATATCCACTCATGGTCTTTGGTTGAGTGTCCATCTCAGAAAAGACCCTGTGCCCAGATATGTTTGGTCCTTGTGGAGCTTCTGTCCTTTCCACATCAAACTCCCCTTCTTTCATATGATTCCCTGTACTCTGCTGAAGGTTGGGTTATGAGTCTTAGTGTTTGCTTTGAAACACTGCTAAGTAAAGTCTTTAAGATGCCTACTGTGGTAGACTCCTGTCATACATTCAATGCATACCCCATTTGTCTTTTTAAATGAGGATTGATCATCTTACCCCGTGTCCGCTTTCTTGATTATCTTCTTTAGGTGTATAGATTTCATTATGTTTATCATATCTTGTAGGTCTATATAAGCGAGTATATTCCATGTTTGTTTTTCTCATTTTGGGATACTTCACTCAGAATGATCTTTTCTAGATCCCACCATTTGCCTGCAAATTCCATGATTTCCTCGTTTTTGATTTCTGAGTAGTATTCCATTGTGTAAAAATACCACAATTTCTGTATCCATTCCTCCATTGATGGAGATCTGGGTTGTTTCCAGGTTCTGGCTATTACAAATAAAGCTGCTACAAACATGGTTGAACAAATGTTCTTGTTGTGTACTTGAGCAAATTTTGGGTATATACCTAGCAGTGGTATAGCTGGGTCTTGAGGAAGCACTATTCCTAATTGTCTGAGAAAGCGCCAGATTGACTTCCAAAGTGGTTGTGCTAGTTTACATTCCCACCAGCAATGGAGGAGGGTTCCCCTTTCTCCACAACCTCTCCAGCATGTGTTGTTACTTGAGTTTTTCATCTTGGCCATTCTGATGGGTGTAAGGTGAAGTCTTAGGGTTGTTTTGATTTGCATTTCCCTAATGGCTAATGAGGTTGAGCATTTCTTTAAGTGCTTCTCTGCCATTCGATATTCCTCTACAGAGAATTCTCTCTTTAGCTCTGTTCCCCATTTTTTAATTGGATTACTTGGTTTGTTGCTTTTCAGCTTCTTTAGTTCTTTATATATATTGGATATTAGCCTTCTGTCAGATAAAGGGTTGGTGAAGATTCTTTCCCAATCTGTAGGCAGTCGTTTTGTTTTGATGACGGTGTCCTTTGCTTTACAAAAGCTTTTCAGTTTCATGAGGTCCCATTTATTGATTGTTGCTCTTAGAGCCTGTGCTGTTGGTGTTCTGTTAAGGAAGTTGTCTCCTGTGCCAATGAGTTCTAGATTGTTCCCCACTTTTTCTTCTAACCGATTTAGCGTATCTGGTTTTATATTTAGGTCTTTGATCCACTTAGACTTTGGTTTTGTGTGGGGTGATAAATGTGGATCTATTTCCATTTTTCTGCATGTAGACATCCAGTTAGACCAGCACCATCTGTTGAAGATGCTATCTTTTTTCCATTGAATGGTTTTGGCTTCTTTGTCAAAAATCGAGTATTCATAGGTGTGTGGGTTTATTTTTGGGTCTTCTATTCGGTTCCATTGATCTTCCTTTCTGTTTCTATGCCAATACCATGTAGTTTTTATTACTGTTGCCCTGTAGTACAGCTTGAGATCGGGGATGGAGATACCTCCAGATGATATGTTGTTGTACAGGATTGTTTTGGAGATTCTGGATTTTTTGTTTCTCCATATGAAGCTGAGAATCTTTTTTTTTTTGTCACTTTTTCTGCTAAGAGTTCACAGACTGTTTAGGCCTGTTAAATGAAGCCTCTCCAGTTCCATTATCTGCCTCTTTGGATAATGAAAATAAGGCATATTTGAAGATACCAGCTTGATGTAGTTAAATGCAGTGTTGGGAAGAGATATTTTCGATTGTAAGCTGGGATGAGGTGGCTCCACTACACTCACATAAAAAGACATCTAAGACACACTGAGTGTATGAAGTGATTTCTAACCAGTATCTGTAGTGTGGTCACCTTTCTGACTGAATTAAAAAAACAATATGTGTATTTCACTTTATTTGTATCCCCATATACTAAAAATAGAACAACTTTCATTACATTAAAATTCAAAAGTAAGTTTATCCTATACTATAGGGCTAATATCCACTTAGAAGTGAGTATATTGGTAGATAAATGGGATGAAATAGAAGACCTAGAATTAAACCCACACATTTATGGACACCTGAATTTTGACAAAGATGCTAAAACCATACAAAGGAATGAAGATAGCATCTTCACCAAATGGTGCTGGTCTAACTGGATGTCTACATGTAGAAAAATGCAAATGGACCCATACTTATCACCCTGCACAAAACTAAACTCCAAGAGGATCAAAGACCTAAATATAA
Organism: Psammomys obesus; assembly: GCF_907164565.1. Classification (NCBI taxonomy): domain Eukaryota; kingdom Metazoa; phylum Chordata; class Mammalia; order Rodentia; family Muridae; genus Psammomys; species Psammomys obesus. The sequence continues at coordinate 7,790,905 of NW_026590677.1, forward strand.
AACCAGACACACTAAACCTGTTAGAAGAAAAAGTGGAAAAGAACCTGGAACTCATTGGCACAGGAGACAACTTCCTGAACAGAATACCAACAGCACAGGCTCTAAGAGCAACAATAAATGGGACCTCATGAAACTGAAAAGCTTCTGTAAAACAAAGGACACTGTCATCAGAACAAAACGATTATCTACAGATTGGGAAAGGATCTTCACCAAACCTATATCTGACATAGGGCTAATATCCAGTATATATAAAGAACTAAAGAAGTTAAAAAGCAACAAATTAAGTAATCTAATTAAACAATGGGAAACAGAACTAAACAGAGAATTCTCAATAGAGGAATATCAAATGGCAGAAAAACACTTAAAGAAATGCTCAAAGTCCTTAATCATGAAGGAGATGCAAATCAAAATGACCCTGAGATTTCACATTACACCCATCAGAATGGCTAAGATCAAAAACTCAAGTGACAACACATGCTGGAGAGGATGTGAAGAAAGGTGAATCCTCCTCCCCTGCTGGTGGGAATGTAAACTTGTACAAACACTCTGGAAATCAATCTTGTGCTTTCTCAGACATTTAGGAATTCCTCAAGATCCAGCTATACCACTTCTAGGCATATATCCAAAAGAGGCTCAAGTACACAATAAGGATATTTGCTCAACCATGTTTGCAGCAGCTTTATTTGTAATAACCAGAAGCTGGAAACAACCAAGGTGCCCCTCAACTGAGGAATGGATACAGAAAGTATGGTACATCTACACAATGGAATACTACTCAGCAATAAAAAACATGGAAATGATGAAATTTGCAGGTAAATGCTGGGAACTAGAAAAGATCATCCTGAGTGAGCTATCCCAGAAGCAGATAATATAAACATATAATAAAACATATAAACATATAATATAGGATAAACCTACTAAAATCTGTACACCTAAAGAAACTAATCAAGAGGGAGGACTCTTGCTAAAATGCTCAATCCCTATCTAGAAAGGCAAAGAGAATGGACATCAGAAGAAGGAGAAAAGAGGGAACAAGTCAGGAGCCTGCCACAGAGGACCTCTTAAAGGCTCTGCCCTGCAGACTATCAGTGCAGATGCTGAGACTTATGGGAAACCTTTGGGCAGAGTGCAGGGAATCTTATGAAAGAAGTGGGAAAAAGAAAGATCTGGAGAAGACAGGAACTCCACAAGGAGAGCAACAAAATAAAAAAATCTGAGCACAGGGGTCTTTCCTGAGACTGATACTCTAACCAAGTAGCATGCATGGAGATAACCTAGAACCCCTGCACAGATGTAGACCATGGCAGTTCAGTATCCAAGTGGGTTCCATAATAATAGGAACAGGGACTGTCTTTGACATGAACTGATTGGCCTGCTCTTTGATCACCTCCCCCTGAGGGGGGAACAGCCTTACCAGGCCACAGAGGAAGACAATGCAGCCACTCCTGATGAGACCTAACAGACTAGGATCAGAAGGAAGGAAAAGAAGACCTCCTCTACCAGTGGACTTGGGGAGGGGTATGCGTGGAGAAGGGGGAGGAAGGGAGGGATTGGGAGGAGAGGAGAGAGGGAACTACAGGGGGGATACAAAGTAAATAAAGTGTAATTAATAAAAAAATATTATGTCCCCTCTGACATAATCTGATTGGCCTGCTCTTTGATCACCTCCCCCTGAGTGGGGAGCAGCCTTACCAGGCCACAGAAGAAGACAATGCAGCCATTCCTGATGTGATCTGATAGACTAAGATCAGAAGGAAGGAGATGAGGACCTCCCCTGTCAGTGGACTTGGAGAGGGGCATGCATGAAGAAAGTGGAGGGAGGATGGGATCGGGAGGGGAGAAGGGAGAGGCTTATGGGGGGGATACAAAATGAATAAAATGCAATTAATAAAATAAAATTTAATTTAAAAAAAGGAAAAGAAAAACAACCCTGGAAAAAATAAAAAAATAATAATAAAAAAGAAGTGAGTATATACTATATTTGTCTTTCTGCTTCTGGGTTACCTCACTAAGGATGATCCTTTCTAGTTCCATCCATTTGCCTGCAAATTGTTTCATGATTTCCTTGTTTTTAATTGCTGAGTAGTATTCCATTGTATAAATGTACCAAAGTTTCTGTATCCATTCCTCTGCTGAGGGGCATCTAAATTGTTTCCAGATTTTGGCAATTACAAATGAAGCTGCTGTGAACATAGTTGAGCAAATGTTGTTGCTGTATGGTTGAGCATCTTTCGGAAATATGCTTAGGAGTGATATAGCTGGATCTTGAGATAGCACTATTCCTAATTATCTGTGAAAGCGCCGGATTGATTTCCAAAGTGGTTGTACAAGGTTATATTCCCACCAACAAGGAGGGAGGCTTACGTTCCCACCAGCAATGGAGGAGGGTTCCCCTTTCTCCTCAACTTCTCCAGCATGTGTCATCCCTTGAGTTTTTTATCTTAGCCATTCTGGTGTGTGTATAGAATAAACATACTAAAATCTATAGTCCTAAAGAAGTTAAACAACCAGGAGTACCCTAGGGTAGTAGCTGAAACCTCATTCAGAAGGGCAAACAGGATAGACATAGAAAGTAGAAGACAGAGAACAGGACAGGAGCCATCCAAAGGGGGCCTTTGAAAGACTCTACCCATCAAGATATTGAAGAAGATACTAAGACACATATCCGAACTTTGGGAAGAGTGCAGGGAACCTTATGGAAGAAGAGGGGGATAGAAAGACCTAGAGGGGACAGGAGTTCTGCAAGGAGACTAACAGAGCCAACAAACCTGGGCCCAGCGAACCCTGCAAAGACTGATAATCTAACCAAGGACCATGCATGGAGAGGACCTAGACCCTCCATTCAAATGAAGCCCATAGCCAGTTCAGTCTTCAAGTGGGTTCTATAGAAAGGGGGAGCAGGGTCTGTCTCTGGCATGAACTCAGTGGCTGGCTCTTTGATCACCTCTCCCTGTGGAGTTCAGCCTTTCCAGGCCACAGAAGAAGATGATGCAGCCAGCTCTGATGAGACCTGATGTGCTAGGATCAGACAGAAGGGGAGGAGGTCCTCCCCTATCAGTGGATTAGGGAAGGGGCATAGGGGGAGAAGAAAAGGGTGGGTGAGACTGGGAGGAGATGATGAGGGGCCTACAGCCAGGATACAAAGTGAATAAGTTGTAATTAATAAACAGAAAGATAGAAAGAAAGAAAGAAAGAAAGAAAGAAAGAAAGAAAGAAAGAAAGAAAGAAAGAAAGAAAGAAAGAAATAAATTCAAAAGTAAGTAAACATTACTTACCTTGGAACAAAAACAGAATGTGTGCCTCACGTATTGGTGAATATGTCAGCATGGCTGTTTACACATACAAGCTATTAATAGTGGTGGTCTCTGGGGAGTAGGATAGGAGGGGTTTTTACATGTTACTGACACACTTTGATCTCATTGAAAACAGCATTATTATAATTCATTTTTATTTTTCCTTTTATTGAAAATGGATTTTCCCTCAGATAATATATTTTGATTACAGTTAATCTTCCCCATACTCCTCCCAGTTCTTCCCCACCTTCCTTCTACTCCAGATCCAACACCTCCTTTCTGTATCTCATTTGAAAATAAGTAGGCTTCTAAGTGAATATGCTATAATGCAATATGATGATAAGATAAAACAAAAACTAATGCAGTGGAATAAGATAAAAGAAACAGATGAAAAGGAGCCCAAGAAAAGCCACACAAACAGCTGTAAACAGGATGTCTCCATCAAATCCCTCCCTTCAGAGCTCAGAAAACCTGGTGGAAGAGGGGGCAAAAAATAGTATAAGAATCAGAAGAGATGGAGGTCACCAAGGAAACAAAGCCCTCTAAAGCAACAGGATCATTACACATATGAACTCACAGAGATTGAGACCGCATGCCCAGCCTCTGAACAAATCTGCACCAGATGGGGTCCTAGAGCTGAAAGCAAATGTGGACACATGTCCCCATCCTTACCTAGAAGCTGTGTCCAACTGATAGCCATTAACAAATGAAGAGTCTCGCTAGGAAAACAAACTACCTTCAAGGGCATTCTGCATCCCCAGCAGTAGATGTCAACAGAAGACAAACTCAGTGTCAGCTTTGAAAGTTCTTTACCTCATAATGACCTGTCAGAACTTTTAAAACATCGTTTTATCTTACTTTTATTTTTTTTAAATTTCTATATGTAAATATATAAATTAAATATATATTAATATATTTCTCTCTTTTTTTACCCTACAGTTACTTTGTGTATATAGTATGGTTTTAAGTTTAGTGTCTTCATGAGATTCCTGAATGGTTCTCTATGTCTATAATTCATTTTCAAAAGGGTTTTAAAAATCAAAACAGCCACAGGATATCAGTATGAATCATTTCTCTGCAACTGACTTTTTGGTCATGAAGTAAGTAAGTTCTTAATAACTAGTCATATTTATTGCATCTTTCTATTAATATAAAGCTATTTTAAGACAAATTAACACTTCTCTTGGAGTTTGAGTTTCTAAACGGGGTAGAGAATAAACTTTTAAAACAGAAAACTGCAGGATGAAATAAGCAATGAACAGAACATTAAAATTCATTGTGCTCTCAGCATGTGTTCTTTGATTATAATGAGAAAACCATTTTTCTAAAGGAGAGCTGCCTAACAACATTGAGTGTGTCTTTGTAGAAAGCTAGTGAAATAAAGATCCATCAAGATGAAAGTGTGTTAACAAATCCCCTATCTGTTACTCCATGATCCAGAGAAGTAGAAAGCGAGTTTGCTGTTCTAAGCAGGCCACGCGTAGGTGTGCCACTCTAGGAAAAAGTGTCTCACTCCAGGTTTCCTCCTGGCCACCTCCACACCTGTGCATACAGCTAGCTCTGTCCCTCTTGTCTGTACTTAATCTGTCACCTTTCCAGCCTTCTCATTTCTGTTCTTACCCTGAGATAATCCAACTTTTCTGTTGGCCTTGGGTTCTGCAACAGCACACACCTCCCTTCCATCCTCTGAAACCCCTAAGTAGCCCTCTTTTTCACAGGAAAGCATTAAACCTGTGCTTTCTAAGTTTTCTTTTAATTTTTAATTACATTTATCTGCCTGTATATGTCTGTACCGGTTGGGGTTCTAAAGCTGAAAGGAGAAGTGGGCACATGCATCCATCCCTAACCCAGAAGCAATCTACATTTGATATCCACTTGCAAATGAAACAAGATTTTAACAGACAATTACAAAAGAAAGAGCAAGCTATTTTGGTAGTAATGGAACTTCAACTCTATAGTTAGCTTTTATTAAGCTCATACTATACGCAAAGCATTGTATAGCCAGGCATGGTGACGCACGCCTTTGATTCCAGCACTCAGAAGGCGTAGGCAGGTGGATCTCTGTGAGTTCAAGGCTAGCCTGGTCTACAAACTAAGTCCAGAACAGCCAGAGCTGATACACAGAGAAACCCTGCCCCCCCCAAAAAAACCCACTGTATTACCTCACATGCCTTAGTTCTTGAGACAACCACAACACTGCTATGAGGTAGATACCTTATTTTACAGGTGAAAGAATCGATACAGAATTTAATAATGTAAGAAAAGGTGTGTGTGTGTGTGTGTGTGTGTGTGTGTGTGTGTGCGCACACACACACACACCAAGGACAACTTATAGGGGTCAGTTCTTCTAACTTGTGAGCCCCAGGTTTCAGACTCAGGTAATCAGATTTAATAGCAATTGCCTTTACCCATCTCCCAAACTCCAACCAAAATTTTCTTTTTAATTTCTCTATTTTCTTTTTTATTAGTCTTTATTTATTCCTTATCATTTTCAAAACATTATTTTGCAGCTCTGGGAATTGAACCCAGGCTTTGAACATACTAGGCAAGTGTCCTACAATTTATATCTATAGTTCAGCAAACTCTTCCTTAAAATCATATGACTCTGATAGCTGCTCTGGCCAAAGTGGAAGCGGAGACAGGAGCTCTATCTGAGTAGCCTTCTGGTACCCTGAAGGATCACCTGAGCTTTGAGAAACCAGCTGCAAATCACCGCCTAATAGTTTTCCTTATTGGATCTGAGAGGTACACCCATTGTCAGATGTAGCAAGTAAAAATACTGCATGTTCACTTAAATTAGAACTTTATATAAAGCCAAGCATGGTGTTATACACCTTTAACCCCAGCCTTCTGAAGGCCAAGAGGCAGATGAGGAGACCCTGTCTCAAAATAAAACAAACAAAACAAAAAACCACGAAACTTTACAAGGATGTTTTTGTATACTTACGCATATAATTGGAGTGTATATCTATCAAAAAGACTCATCATTTACCTGAAATTCAAATTTCAATGAGCATCCTGCATTCCTCTCCCCCACTCCTGGTAAACCTATTCCCAGAAGAAATCAAAGCATTGGGTCGGGAAGAACCAGAAATGAAAGATTTTAACAAACGACAACAAACAATAGCCAGGCCTGGTGACACATGCCTATAATCTCAGCTGTTTGGGAGGTTGAGGCAGAGGGATTACAAGAGCTAGGCCATTATGGACCACATAGTAAAAATACATCTTTAAAAGAAAAAAAAAATGACATCTCCACATCACAGTACAATACTCACCCCAAGAATTTCTCTCGTGTAATAGTATTTGTCAGACTTCTCATAATTCAGAAAGGCATACACAAACAGAAAAATGTTCAGCCCCAACCAAGAAACCTAGAAGAAAAAACAAACAGGGAATATGGAAGAATTGGGAAAGGTGTATTGAAAATATAGGAAATAATATGGACATCTTGAGCATTTTGTGTTCATCTATTTTCACTCTGAATTAATACAACCACACCAGTATCTAATGTCCTTTCATTTCAGAGTAAACAAACTCATACAGTAGATGCTAATGAGCAGGATCAGCAAGTTGAGGCCCATGGCCTACATCTGGTTCATCACCAGTTTTCTATGTCTTAAAAACTAAGTGTTTGCATTTTTCCCTTTAAATGATGGAAAACATCAAAGAATAATGTGTCATGACATAAAAATTATATGAAACTCAAATGTCATCGACTATATACAAAGTGAGGTTGGAAGGTCAATTCTTATCTATAATTGCTTATGGATGGTTCATCATTCTGTGGTGAAGTTGAGTAGCTGGAACAAAAACCAAATAGCTTGCAAAAGCTTAAAATACGTAGCTTGACTTCTTTAAAAACGTTTGCCAATTCCCTGACAGACTGGAGCTTTCAAACTATTGCACCTAAAAGATGGCACTAAGTAAACATATGAATTTTTGAAGAAACAAAGAATAAATTTAGCATCTTTAAGAAATGCCCACTGGAAAAAAGACTAAACCATTCCCAGATGAGCCTGCGTCTTTAATTACACACGGACATATATTTTCCTGCTTTTAGGTTGTGAAACTTTTTGCAAATTAATCTATTGTTTTGGACTTTGGGAGCTGTGAGGATTAGGTGTGCCTGTCCAAACCTCTTCACAGTGGCTAAGGGGACAATCTGGGACACACTGTGTGTTGCCATGGAGATGAACCAACAGAGCTCTACTCCAAATTTGGAGGTGCTAGTCTGCAAAGTAGCAGATCTCTGTAGAACTGGGATGTTTTTTTATATACCCCTGACCCCAAATCACTAAGAATCCTTTCAGCCCACAGGTAAAGGTATTAACCTGGTGTGTGGCCCATTCATATTCCTTAGATACAGACCACTCATAGACCTGTTGCAGTACAGTAAAGCGGTTCTAAGTGTAATGTTAGAGTCAGACACCTGAGACTCAAATTCTAGTGCCATCACTTAGTAGTTCTGTATCCTTAGATATGTGATTTAAATTCTTGGATCAGTTCTTTCACCTGGAAAATGAGGTGTTTACCTCATAGTAGTGTTGTATGACTTGCTAACTGGATATCTAGATGTAGAAAAATGTAAATAGATCCATACTTATCACCCGGCACAAAATTAAATTCTAAATAGATCAAAGGTCTCAATATAAAACCAGACACACTGAACCTGTTAGAAGAAAAAGTGGGGAAGAGCCTTGAGCTCATTGGCACAGGAGGCAACTTCCTGAACAGAACACCAATAGCACAGGCTCTAAGATCAACAATCAATAAATGGGACCTCATGAAACTGAAAAGCTTCTCTGTAGAGCAAAGGACACTGTCATCAGAACAAAGGGACAGCCTACAGATTGGGAAAGGATCTTCACTAACCCTATATATGACAGAGGGCTAATATCCAGAATATATAAAGAACTCAAGAAGTTAAACAGCAACAAGTAATCCAATTTTAAAAAATGGGATATAGAGCTAAACAGATAATTCTCAATTAAGGAATACCGAATGGCAGAGAAACACTTAAAGAAATGCTTAACATCCTTAGGTATCGGGAAAATGCAAATCAAAACGACCCTGAATTTTCACTTTCCACCCAGCAGAATGGCTAATCAAAAACTTAAGTGACAACATATGCTGGAGAGGATGTGGAGAAAAGGGAACCCTCCTCCATTGCTGGTGGGAATGTAAACTTGTACAACCACTTTGGAAATCAATCTGGCTCTTTCTCAGACAATTAGGAATAGTGCTACCTCAAGATCCAGCTATACCACTCCTAGGCATATATACAAAAGATGCTCAACTATACAATCAGGACATTTTCACAGCCATGTTCATAACAGCTTTACTTGTAATAGCCAGAATCTGGAAACAATCCAGATGCCCCTCAGTTGAGGAATGGATACAGAAATTGTGGTACATCTACACAATGGAATCCTGCTCAACAATTAAAAACAAGGAAATCATGAAATTTGTATGCAAATAGTGGCAACTAGAAAAGATCATCCTGAGTGTGGTATCCCAGAAGCAGAAAGACACACATGGTATATACTCACTTATAAGTGGATATTAGACATATAATACAATACAATCATACTAAAATCAGTATACCTAAATAAGTTAATCAACAAGGACCCTTGGTAAGATGCTCAATCCTCATTCAGAAAGGCAAATGGTATGGACATCGGAAGAGGCAGAAAACAGGGAACAGGACAGGAGCTTACCACAGAGGGACTCTGAAAGACTCTACCCTGCAGGGTATCATAGTAAATGCTGAGACTCATAGCCAAACCTTGGGCAGAGTGCAGGGAATCTTGTGAAAGAAGGAGGAGATAGATAGACCTGGAGGAAACAGGAACTTCACATGGAGAGAAAAAAAATGTGAGCACAAGGATCTTTTCTGAGACTGATACTCCAACCAAAGGCCCTTCATGGAGATAACCTAGAACCACTGCACAGATGTATCTCATGCCAGTTCAGTGTCCATGTGGGTTCCATAGTAATGGGAACAGGGATTGTCTCTCACATGAACTGATTGGTCTGCTCTTTGATCACCTCCCCTGATGGAGGAGCAACCTTACCAGGACACAGAGGAAAACAATGCAGCCAGTCCTGATGAGACCTGATAGATTTGGATCAGAAGGAAGCAGAGAAATACCTCCCCTAACACTGGCCTGGGGGATGGGCATAGGTGGAGAAGGGGGAGGGAGGATGGGATTCGGAGGGGAAGAGAGAGGGAGCTACAGGAGGATACAAAGTGAATAAACTGTAATTAATAAAAATAAAAATGTAAAAAAACTAATGCTTCAGAACAGAAAAAAAAACAAAACAAAAAAATAAATAATTTTTTAAAAAAATTAAAAAAAAAAACTAATGCATGCTAACTAATACAATGCTTTGCGTATAGTAGGAGCTTAATAAATGCTAATACAAGGTTTAAGTTCCATTACTACCAAAATCTCTCTCTCTTTCTCTTTCTCTCCTTTCTTTCTTCTTTTGTCTTTTGCTCCCCCTTGCTCTCTTCTTTCCTTCTCTTCTTTTATGTTTGTGCGAGATGTGGTCTCATTGCAGCTGGTTTTGCCCAAGCTAGTCTTGAGCTGCCTAGGCTTAGACTATCCTTTCAGCTCAGTCTCCCAAGAAGCTGGGACAATAGGAATGACATCCATTCAACTCCTTCCTGACTCCTTTGCCCAGAATCCTTTTTCAGAGTTGAATGTCTTTTAGAGACTCTTTGATGTCAATGGAAAAGGAAAATTGAAATCCACAGCTATTTCAAGAATAATTAAAGAATAAGAGATTATGAATTTGATGAGTGCAGGGTGTATGGGAGGAGCTGGAGGGAGGAGAGGGAAATGATATAAATACAATATTTTGGGGTTTTTTTTCCATTTCTTTCTTTCTTTAATCACTTTAAAGCCTAATCCTAGACCCCTCCTTCCTCCCTTCTACTCTGATTCCCTCCTATTCCCATACTCCACCCTCTCCTTCTCAGAGAAGGGGAGGAAAAAAAGGGGGTGCCAAAATGCCCTAGTGCCTCAAGTCACAGCAGGATCAAGGGCATCTGCTAGCAGTGAGGATAGAAGAAGCATCCCAACTAGGGGGAAAGGGCTCCAAAGGCAGACAACAGTGTCAGAGACAGTCCCTACTGAAATTTTCTAATGAGGAAAATGAATTTGGTGAACAGAAAGAAAAGCCCATTTGGGGGGGATCAGAAATATTTCAGGATGTAAAATGGACACAGGAACACAAAACTATATATCAGCCTATTGTCACCTGTAGGCAAGGTAAGTGAAATGCAGAAACATCTAGGAGTCACTGTGGATGAAAAAGAACGTGAAGTGTAAGACCTGGGAAGAAAAAGAAGTCAACATATTTTTTAGTAATTTATTATTTAAAAATAGTACATAGGAGTACATGCCAGAAATAGTAAGAAGTTGAGCCTGCCAGCAGGGCTGAGGAAGACAGGGTGGAAAATAGAAGCCAGAGAGTTAAATATGACTCATCCGTGTAAGTGATGAATCTCCCTAACCAAAAAAAACAATAAAGGGGTAATGGCGGGAGTGGCTTTTAGAGCACCAAATAGCCTTTTTCCAAAGCTAATCAGTTCACTTAGTCACCCATTTTCCCACTAGCTAATCTATCACCACCCACAGTATATTGGACCTGAAGACTGGAAAGAATAAATATTTGGTCAAGGTCATCCAGTAGCAGAACTGAAAGTACTTGCCAGATTTCCTGCCTCCTAAGCTAATGATCTCTCAGTTATAGTGCAGAAGGAACTAAACCAGACACTGAGTATTAAAAATATAAATCAGATAGCCTGATTAAAACAAGCTCTTTGCTTTTCATTAAATGTTAAATAAAAATCCTTCCAAGGGCACTGCTTACTTTTCTTCTGTGGCACCTGAAAAGTCTTATAGGATTTGAAAAAAAAAAAAAAGCAATAGAAACAAAGCAAGAGCCCCAGGAAAGAAATAAAATACTAGAAGAGCATGGAAGGACATGGAAGCCTCATACTTAGGTGTGACTCACAAATGTAGGAAGAATGATACAAGAAAATGGGTGATGGTGTGTGTGCGTGTGCGTGTGGGTTTAGAAAAGGATTTTATGTAAGTGAAATGGTGAACTAGTTCTGGTGTCAGTACCAGTGAACTGGGTTTGAGTCAGTTTTCCAAATCATTGTGTGTCGTCTGGATTGATTTCCTTCATAAGACTCAGGAGATTGTTTTATATGTGCTCTGTGTAATGCAATAGGTAACTATCAGCGTAAAGTTACGAAACACTTGACATGTGGTTAATTTTGATTGACATGTGCTATGCATCTAAAATACATATGATCATCCAAAGACCTAGAAACAATCAAACAATAGAAATTATATTGATATTGTCTATATTGGTAGCATACTGAAGGAATATCTATGAATTACATTGCTCAGATTTCATGTTTCTTTTCATTCTCTTCATTACAAGTATGAGATAATTTAGAAATTCTGCAAGTGACTCACATTTCTATTTTTATTGAGCATTTCTGGGTCAAGATGCACTCAAAGATCACTTTCATCCCAACCATTCAATTATTTTATGAAATCTTGACGGCAGCAATATAGGGAAGATAGAGAGAAATGAAGGCTCAATGTCAATAGTTTGTAAATAAGACAGAAGAGAAAAGAGGAAAAAGAATGAAAACAGGTTTCAACTGCAAGTCCTCATGGTTTGGCGACATGAACAACTGCAAATCATTTGGCTTTGTTCTCTCATCTGGCCTGGAGGTGTTTTTTGTTTTGTTTTGTTTTTTTCTAAATGATAACTAGTTTTGTTAAATGAAAATAATTGCTATAGTCACTTTCTCTTTTGAATAACTCCACAAATATTAACGAACATTATGTCTTCTCACCCTAATATTCATAATTAATAGGAAATGAAATACCACTTACCAGAAACAAAACTGAGAGCCAGTGGTTAACCAGCCAGTTTCCCATTGTCAAGTGGAGGTTTGGAGCCTCCCTAGGAGCAATCTGGATTCTGGAAAGATCCTTCACGATACAGAATTCTGTCCAGCTCAAGATCTATGAATCTTTATGATGCCAAAATACACACCTACTCACAAAGCTTCTAAAAATGAATAAGTGTATTCTGCCTTTCTCCTCTATACGGAACTGTGTTATCAGCTTAGGTAGACAAGCCCTGCCTATGACAACCACAGGGGTTTTCCCTGTGGAGGTTTTCACCCATTCAGGAAATATCAGTCTTCTTGTGTCAAAACAGTCTCTATGATTATCTTAACAATGTGATTTCATAAAGCTCCACTTTCCTTGATAAGACACTTGTTTAAGTTTTTCATGAGAAACATAATTAGGCTGAGACTATACACAGTTCAACTTTAAGAGAAGTAGAAGGGGAAGCATTGTTTTAAGGAAGTTTCTTTTCTTTTCTTTCTTTTTTTTTTTTTTTTTTTTTTTTTTTTTTTTTTTTTTTTTTTTTTTTAGACTAGGTCTCATGTAGCCAAGCTGACCTTAATCATGCTGTGGCTGAGGATGACTTTGGGCTTCTGATCTTCTTTCCTCCTGGGATTATAAGGGTGCACCCCCATACCTACTTTATGCAATAATGGAAGGCAAAAACAGGACTTCGTCCACATTAGGCAAGTACTCTACAAAACTGAGTTACCATTCCCAAACCAAGGAAGATTTTTGGAGCTGAGCCTTCAGAATATCATATCTATCACTGCTATCATAATAACAGTGGCCATCTAGACCACAGTTTGGCTAACTCAGAAATTTCACTGGACCAGTTTCTCTGCAGGACATTTCCTGACTAATGGGTATGATAAGTATGCTAATGAGAGTTTCATTGGCTGGAAGGACCAGCCTTATTTTGGAAAAAAAAAAAAAGTAGCGCTTTCATGACTAGGGGAGTGATTATTCTCTACTATGGTAGGTGAGTTCTGGGCATTGAAATTTTTCCTTTCCTAAAATATTGAGATACACACATAAGAGTACACAGAGCATATATATGTAAATTACAGAGTACTTATAAGGAGTTAATATCTAAATTCTGACTTCCTGGTTTAAAAAAAAAACAGAACAATTGTTTCCAGTATCTTAAAGCTACTGCAGTGTTCCTGTTTATCATATCTCTTTTCTTTCCTTCACCACATGCAACCTAAAATTTGAGGCAATATTTCCATCTTTTCTTTATCTTTTTCATAGCTATAGGCACACAACTAACAAACCCTTCAGTTATTTTATTCTGATTTTTCTTATTTGATTTTTTTGTGAAAGAATTACCGCTGTATTCATGCATTGCATGCTTCCATGTTTTGCTTTCTTCAACAGCTTTTCTTTGGAGAATCACACATGCTGGTATATGTAGTTGCATTGAATGGATCCATTTGTTCATTCTACTATGGATGGAGTAATGATGAGATAGAATTAATGAAGTGCCACAAATATGCCACATTTTGTTCAAAGTTTATACCTGGGAGTGGAATTCCTGACTCCTATAATTCACAAATGCTTTTCACAGCCAAGCTGCTCTAAAGTACTCACATAGCTGACTGTTCCAATGAGCTCTGCAGAAGACTTCCACTTCCGCCATGTGAACGTTTAAGGCTTTTAATTCTAATGGGATTTCTATATTTAGTTTTGCTATAAAATATAATCTAATTACATTCCTTCCTCTAATTCTTTCCTTTGTGATTTCTGTATCTCTGCTTTTTCTTGACTTACTTCACTCACTATAAATTCAAGGAAAATGTTGAAGAATGGAAGAATTTTTGAAGATTTATTTATTTGTGTATATAAGCACTCTATTTGCATGTATACCTGCATGTCAGAAGAGAGCATCAGACAGATGAGGGCATCAGATGCTATTACAGATAATTGTGAGCCACCATGTGGTTGCTGGGAAATGCACTCAGGACCTCTGGATGAGCAGTCCAGAGGTCTGCTGAGCCATCCCTCCGGTCTTGTAAATTAAGCATCTTTTATTTCAACTGTTAGCACTTGCATTTTCACTTTTGATAAGTGTCTACTCTAGTTTGTAGATTTTTTTAATCTATATTCCAATTAACTTATTTTCCCTTGCTTATACATTTTTAGGATTAATTGTAGTTGCAGCTTACATTTTCCTAGTCTTATTATTTTAATGTGAATGATATGTGCATATGTTCAAGTGTGAATACCCATGTATGTGGAAGAGGCCAGAGGTCAATGTCAAGTGTTCTTCTGTCATTCTATTCAATTCTCTCTTGCAATTGCCTTAATTGCTATGGTTTTCTAAGTCTTATGTGATGGGGTGCATTTTTGCACTTGTTCAAAAGTGTGGCTATTCTTGTCCTTTTGAAATTTTATACAAATTTTATTGCTAAGTTGTTTGTACTTTCATAGGAATATAAATTATAAATATAAATATAAATGTTTAAATTGTGGCCATTACATGAAGATACAACTGGTTTTTACATATTGAATGTTGTATTAAACATTACTAGATTTGTTCATAAAGTTATTTTATCATTCTTTTATGTGTAAAAGTGCTTTGCCTGCCTCCATGTCTGTGTATCACATCTGTGACTCGTGCCTATGGAGGTAAAAGAGGAGTTCAGATTTCCTGGAATTGGAGTTATGGATGCTTGTGAGCTACCATGTGAATGCTGGGAACTGAACCCAAATTCTATATAACAGCACAAGTACTCTTAACCACTTCAACCCTCACTTCGAAATTCTGGATGCAGAAATTGTGGTACATCTATACAATGGAATATTACTCAGCAATGAAAAATAAGGAAATCATGAAATTTGCAGGTAAATAGTGGGACCTGGAAAGGACCATCCTGAGTGAGTTGTCCCAAAAGCAAAAAGACACACATGGTATATACTCACTCATATAGACATACAACATAGGACAAACCCACTAAAATCTGTGTATCTAAAGAAACTAAGAAAGAGAGAGGACCCTAACTAAAATGTTCAATCTCCATCCTGAAAGGCAAAGAGGATGGACATCAGAAGAAGAAGAAAACAGGAAACAACCTAGGAACCTGCTACAGAGGGCCTCTGAAAGCCAGAAGAAGAAAACAGGAAACAAACTAGGAACCTACCACAGAGGGCCTCTGAAAGCCTCTGCCCTGCAGACTATCAAAGCAGATGCTGAGCCTGATGGCCAACTGTCGGGCAGAGTGAATGGAATTTTATGTAAGAAGTAGGAAATAGTAAGAGCTGGAGAGGACAGGAACTCCACAAGGAGAGCAACAGAACAAGAAAATTTGAACACAGGGAACTTCCCAGAGACTCATACTCCAACCAAGGACTATTCATGGAGATAACCTAGAACCCCTGCACAGATGTAGCCCATGGCAGTTCAGTGTCCAAGTGGGTTACCTAGTAATGGGAAGAGGGACTGCCTCTGACATAATCTGATTGGGCTGCTCTTTGATCACCTCCCCGTAAGGGGGGGAGCAGCCTTACCAGGCCATAGAGGAGGACAATGCAGCCACTTGTGATGAGAACTGATAGACTAACATCAGAAAGGAGAGGAGAACCTCCCTTATCAGTGGACTTGGGGAGGGGCATGCATGCAGAAAGGGGAGAAAGGGTGGGATCGGGAGGGGAGGAGGGAGGGGCTTATGGGGGGATACAAAATGAATGAAGTGTAATTAATAAAAAATTTTAAAAGTTAAAAAAATTCTAATGGGATTTCTATACTTAGTTTTGCTATAAAATATAATCTAATTACATTCCTTCCTCTAATTATTTCTTTTGTGATTTCTGTATCTCTGCTTTTTCTTGACTTACTTCATTCACTATAAATTCAAGGAAAATGTTGAACAATGGAAGTATTTGTGTCTATTTTACTAAATTAAAATCACAAAGGGAATTCATTTTTTTTAAATTTTAAGTAATATCTTTTGTGTGAGTTTAATAGACATCCAGATACATATCCTTGTCCTATTTTACATTATGCACAAACAACACTATTAATTTAAAAGAAGAAAAGAAACCATAGCATGTTTTAACAGTTTTGTTAATGAATAATTTTGTATGCCATAAAAGTTTTTACTCATTATAAGAACATAGCTCAACACACAGCACACTTTATGTTTGTTTTTAAACCTGGAAATCCGTTCAACACCACTAAACCCATAAAAGTAACATTTTCATTAGCTGGATAACACACCTGAACCTTAGTGTTATGCAATACAGAGTGAAATGGAACGGCAGTACTTAGGTAAATAATTCTTACACTAAGGCATCTAGAAATCAGTGAATTTTACACAGAAGTGTGCAAGAACGCACACAATTCATACTGTCCTTAACCAAATATAAATATATCACAGATCCAACATCCCTGTTGTTGTATCCCAGATACACTCATGAGCACTTCAGGTTCATTCAATGTGAAAGGAAGCATGCACAGAGAAAAGTTGAAGTGGAGTGTTGTTTTAATGACTCACCACAAAATGACTTAATTTTGGAAGTTGTACAGAACATTGGAGAAGCCAAAGACCACATCTTAAAAGAGGAAGCCCAAGTCAATGTGTGGGAGGGTGACCAGAATTCAAGACATCCTGTATTAGGAGGAGTTAAGAACTTTAGAAAATGAGTCTTTGAAAGGATATTTGTTATGGATAGGAGTATATGTATAATTCACTCCTGGATTTAGATTGGTACATGTTTGGACATAAGAATAAAGACTCCAAAAACAGCACATTTTGTTTCAATTTAAAGCAAATTTTTGAATTCTGGTATTCAAAGAAGTGAAGAGGTAATACCTTCTTTCTTACTTAAGATGCCTGATGAAGGTCGGACAATTCTTTACCAATTATCTTGTGCAAAAATATCAGAATTGGATGGACTATAAATTAAATATGTTTCAAATATCCAGAAATAAGTACATAGATCTTTAATCATCCTAAACCCAGATGCTGAGACACTGGTATAAGAACACAATAACAGCCAGGACAATATGTCTCCACTATAGCTGAGCTATTCTAACACAGCAGGACCTGAATATTCTAACAAAGCTGCAACACAAGAATAAGACCTTAAAACCAACTATATGAAGATGATAATGTCCTTAAAGAGGAGAAATCCAGAAAAATATAAACAAACAATTGGAAGAAATTAATAAATCCCTTTAAAAAACCACAAACAGTTGAAGGAAACAAAATTGTTCAAACCTTGAAAAATGAAAATAGAATTAATTAAAAAAACAAACAAACTGAGGGAATCCTGGAAATGAGAAATTTAGGAATTCAAACAGGAACTACAGAGGCAGCTTCACTAACAGAATACAAGTTATGGAAGAGTGAATCTTAGGCATTGAGGATACAATATGGATCTTTGGTCAAAGAAAATGTTAAATCAAAAAAAAAATCCTAGCACAAAACATCCAGGGAATATAGAACACTATGAAAAGACCAAACCTAATAATAATAGGAACAGAAGAAGAAGAAAAAGAAACCCAGGCCAAAGGCACAGAAATATTTCCAACAAAATCTTAGAAAAAATATTCCCTAACTCAAAGCAGGAGATACCTGTATATTATGCAACATCAAATACACTGGAACAGAAAAGAAATTTCCCTTGGCACATAATAATCAAAACACTAAACATACAGAATGAAGAAAGAATATTAAAAGCTGCAAGAGTAAAAAACCAAGTAACATATAAAGGCAGACCTTTTAGAATTACATCTGACTTCTCTATGGAGACTCTAAAAGCCAGAAGTTCCTGGAAAGATGTCTACAAACGCCAAGGAACCACAGATTCCAACAAAAACTACTACACCCAGAAAAACTTCCAATCCTAAATAGATGGAGAAAATAAGACATTCCATGATAAAACCAAATTTTGGCAATATCTATCCACAAATCCAGCCTTATAGAAGATACTAGACGGAAAACCCCAACCTAAAAAGATTAACCACACTCAAAAAATAAAATGAAAAACAAAACAAAATAAAAAACATGAGAAACAAATAATCCCAGACAAGCAAATCAAAAAGAGAGGAAACACACACCACCACCACCACTACAACCACCACCACCAGTGCTGCCACCATCAACAACAACAACCAAACAAACACAAAAACAACAAAATTACAGGAATCAACAATAATTGTCATTGGTACCTCTCAATATCAATGATGGTGCAGAGGTCTCCCTGGGAGGGAAAAGTAGAATAGATTTCATGGTTAGATTAGTAGTGGGTAGATTGAGAATAGTGGGGAAGTTAAGTTGGGGTGAGGTGAATTGGAGAGTCCACGAAGAGAGATGGATGGAATTGGGAAGGCACTTGTGATGTGGAAGCCTAGCATAGTGCAAAGTTCCTAAAATCTAAGAAGGTTGTCCTAATGAGGATTCCGAGTAATGGAGGATACAGGATCTCAAATGGCCATCTCTTGTAGCCAGGTGAAGCTTCCACTGGTGGGACAAGGTTGCATTCAACTGAGTTTTTGGCCAGGGTATTGGTACAACAAAAGGATGTTCTTTGAAAACTTACACTAGGGCCCCATTGCTGAGGACAACACCACACAACCCACGGAGAGGGAGAGTTGGTGTCTTTACTTCATGGAGTCTTCACTTCTACATTCTAATCTCTTTGGTGAGGGAAGATACTCTTTAGGCTACTGGAAGAGAAATGTGGACACCAACTCAGCCACAAAACCTTTGACTTTCAGTCTTTTCTGTCTGAAAATTATGCTAGGGTAGTGGTAGCACAAAATGTATGATAGTAACCAACCAACGTCTGATTTAATCTAAGGCACACTCCACAAGAAGGAAGCCACACTCAGTCCTACATGGATAGCAAGGACCAGAGACTACACAGCCCAGAAATCTAGGGTAAAATCAAACACCGCTGGTCTGAAATATCAATAAAATAATTCCTAATGATATTCTGCTATACTCATAGATCAGTGACTTATTCAGTCATCATCAGACAGGCTTCCTCTGGCAGCAGATGGGAACAGATTCAGAGAACCACAGCCAGACATTACACACAGAGAGAGGATAAATGGGAGGTATCCACGAATTCTCTCTTCTTGGAACTCAGAGAGTACTGTGGAAGAGGAGGTAGAAAGAGTGTAAGATCCAGAGAGGATGCAGACACCAGGAGAACAAGGCCCTCTCAATCAACTAAACAAGGTGCATCTGTGAGCATTGAGTTCACAGATGCTGAAGCAGCAAGCACAGGGCCTACATGGTTCTGCACCAAATCCTCTGCATATATAACACAGCTATTAGCTTAGTACTTTATGGGACTCCTGACTGTGAAAATGAGTGGGTCTCTGACTCTTGTGCCTGCTCTTAGGAATCTTTTCCTTCTATTGGTTTGCCATGTACAACACCAATATTATAGTTTTTGCTTCATCATATTTTTATGTTGTCACGTTTGGTTGTTATACCTTAGAAGCCTGTTCTTTTCTATGTGTGACAGAAAGGGCACAGATCCAAAAGGAAAAGGAGGTGGGGAGGAACCGGGAGGAGTAGAAGGAAGGAAACTGTCATCAGGATATAGTGTATGAGAAACAAATCTATTTTCAGTAAAAGAATAAAATTTAAGAATAAAATTCTTAAATATTTATGAAGTTGACCATAAGAAAACAATTTACTTAGCTAACTAAGTAAAGAATAACATCTAAAATTATCATTCCGGTTCTGCTAAGTACAGAATTGTTGTTGGGTTCTCAAAAACCTGACTATAACCAAAGTTGATTTGTGAGTATTTCACTTCAGGTTATAGTTTCAAGAATGCAAATGTGGAACTAGAGAGATGGCTCAGCAGTTGGTAGTACTGACTGCTCTTCCAGAGGATCCAGGTTTTATTCCCAGCATCCACTTGGCAGCTCACAACTATAACTTCAAGATCTGACACCCACAGACATACTTGCAGGCAAAATACCAATGCATGTAAAATAAATAAATTCAAAAAAAAAATCCAAATGTGAAGGAAAAGAAAACTGAGACTGGATGTGAGTGAGAAGATGCAAAGTGTCTTGGTTGCCATTTGGACCAGTAGTGACTCTATCTGTGGATTTCTTTCAGAGAAACCAAGCAACTTCAGAATGTAATGACTATCATGACTGCCCAATAAACATTCAATTAATAGCTGTTCTTAAAGAGTATTCAATTCTATTTGGATGACTTTTAATTTTCTAATTTAACAACTTCATGTAAAGCCCAATAAATAAATTCAATAACAACATCAACGAAGAACATGATTGGTGGTATATTTTAAAAGAAGCATTTAAATAGTCTTCATGCTGAAACTAGTGATACCTTGTTGTATTTATTTTGTTGTTTGCTTTTATTTGAATTCACAGAAGATGATGTTAGAAGATAATCCTTTTGTTTTTTAGGTTATAAGGTTTTTAAATTTTTTTTTAATTTTTTTTAGGTTATAAGGTTTTTAAAGGCACAATCTGGCCTTGGTTGCCATGAGGGGAAAAGAAAAAAAAAAAAAAAGATGACTCAGCACAGAAAGATAAGAATGAATGAGGGATGTGGAATCATTTAAAATCAGCTTTCTTCACTACATAGAAACAGAACAAAATCTCATCAAATTAGTACTCTATTAAAGTCTATGTGACATGGTAAATATGATTTTGACTCCCAAATAAGCCTAATTTCTGTAGGTCTTAGTTTCTTCTTCTGTGACACAGAAAACCATATCCTGTGGATAAAGAATCCATCTCAGTTGGTAGAGTGCTCACCTAGTATCCTAAGGCCCTGGGTTTCATACTCCTTGGACTACCACATAAATCAAGCATGGTAGCACATAGGTTAAGTCCCATCACTCAGAAGATATAGGCAAAAGGATCACATGTTCATTGTCAATCTCAGCTACATAACAGTGAATTCAAGATCATCCTAGGATGCGTGAGACCTCACCTCCAAAAAGAAGTGTACAAGATTTGCTGAGCTCAGAAATAAAAATGATGTGATTATATTTAGTTTTAAAATATAATAATAATAATAATGTAATGTTCTAGTCTTATACTGTTTTTTGAATTTTATTTTTTTCTTATCAGTTACATTTTATTAACTCTGTATCCCAGCCGTGTCCCGATCCCTCATTCCCTCCCAGTCCCTCCCTCCCTCCCTCCCTCCCTCATCTCCACCGTGCCCCTTGCCTTATACTGTTTTTTTAAAGAGTAACAGTTGGAAATATAGCCCAGTGGGTTAGGTTTAGGCCTCAGATTCAATACACAAACTCCCCCACCAAAATAACTCTAAACATTGAACCAGTTCCTTCTCTTCTAGAAATCCTTCTGTGATCACCTCAGTGGCACACTTATTTTTTCAAACCAAAAGTTCCTTTTTTCCTTTTATATCTCTGCACCAATTAAAACTTCCATTGTTATTTTCTCTTTTCAAAATTACCCCTGTTTCATCCAGAGCACTCCTTATGTCTGAACATAAAACTCTCTATTGTTGTAAATGTTCAAATAAACATTTTTTAAGTAGTGGTATCATAGGCAGGAGTATGTTCCCTTTCCCGTGAAGATGTGTTCATCTTAAGTAAGTATTGGAACCTATAAGTATGTGGCCTTCTAAGACAAAAAAAGGAATGAGGGTCACAGGTGACCTTAAAATAGACTAATCATCTGAGTTCAAAGTTAGGTGATGACTGTGGACTAGACAGTCTTCTAGTACACAGTAAGCACAAGAAGCCTTAAAAATGAAAGATGGAATCAGAACAGCTCAGAATTCTGGGATATGAAAATAAACACTGTTATTGCTGACTTTGAAAACTATGGAGGGAATCCAGAATCCAGAGAAAATAGGCCACCTCTCAAAGCTGGTAAAGAGAGTGAATTTTTCCCAGCAGGCATGCCCAATCTTTTGACATTGCCACAAGACATTGTTATCTCCAAAGTTCATGCTCAATGATCATATAATCAAGTTACCAAAGAAATATAAAAAATTACATTATGTTTTAAGTACGTTTATAGTTTTTATGTTGTACCATCACATGCATAGCTGTCCTGGGGTTCATGTAGTCCATGGGCTGGACATACCTCCAGCAAAAAACACAGTCTACTAATACTTTTTGTTTTTAACCCTATGAGATACTCTGCAAACTTCTGGCATAGAGACACGTGAGATGATAAATGTGTATTGCATCAATGGCTGCTTAGACTTGTTATGCTGGTGATAGGAAAGGAAGCTCAGATGGTAAGAAAGGACTTCTCTACAACCATATTTATGAGCATGGGATTTCTTGCTTTGTCTGGGACAGAAGATAAAGCTGCAAGTGTTCAGAGCTAAAAGCTGACAAACCACACCCTCTACCATGAACATATGTGAGGTAAATGATTCAGATTATATATTTGTCATATACAAAGCAGAATGTAAATGAGTAGCCTTTTAAATAAGGAAGGGCAAAGATCTTTCAAAAGATCTTTGCCCTTCCTTACAGTATAAGCACTCAGCTCACACAGAAGGAAGAGTGTTCTGCAAACTAAAAGCAAATATGTATCCTCCCTTATCAAGGGTATATAAGATTGTCTGAATTTTGAAAACAGGAATATGATTTGAAGCTTGTTACATTCAGTTGATTTTTTAAATAGTTTTTTATTGTCATTTTTAAAAGGGAGATGGAGAATTGGCCTTAGGATAGAGAGAAGGTTCTTTGAAATCCAGAAAAGATTGGGAGTTTGGGAGAAGAAAAAGACAATTACTGCATGTATTAGGTGACCCAGGTGCATCAGAGCTGAAGCCCATAATACTGTCTTCACAGTGCCCATGGACAGGGCCTGTATTCATAAGTTCTGTTCTGCTTCAGTGTTTTACCAGTTGACTTGTGGGGTCGAGCAATGTCTATATGTTAATAAGATTTTTATGAAGCACAAACCAAAGAACATGCATGGACTACTTTTGGAGCTGATGAACAGCTTGGTCTTCATGTGGTTCCCCTAGCAAGAGGAGCAGGGGATAAGGACTCAGTTGCTTGCTTTTGGAACCCTTTTCTCAAGCTGGGTTGCCTTGTTTGGCCTCAGTGGAAGTGGATGTGCTTAGTCCTGGTGTAACTTGATGGGCCAGATGGGTTTGTAAGAGGGAAGACTCCCCTTTTCTGAGAAGGGGAGAAGGAGGAAATGGATGAAAAGGTGGGTGCAGGAGGAGAGAGAGTACTGTGATTGGGATGTGAAATTAATAAATTTAAGAAATGAATAAATTTAAAAATAAAATGAAATACACATAGCATAAAAATTTCCATTTTAACCATTTAAAAATGTACAGTCTAGGAGTTGGAGTGATGGTTCAGCGGTGTAGGAGCACTTTCTGTTCTTGTAGAGGACTCATATTTGCTTCCCAGGAGCCACATGACAGACAGATGACAATGACAGGAACTCCAGTTCCAGGGCATATGACCACTTCTCCTGGCCTCTGAGGGCAACAACACCACCACCACACACACATACACACACACGGCTCACTTACATATACACATAAAAATAAGAATAAATAAATAGAGGTTTTTTTTTAATGTACAGCTTGGTGTTATACAGCACATCCCAGCATTGTGCAATTATTGACATAGCCAGTTACAAAATATTTTCATCACCATACTGGAAAAACCCACTTCCATTCACCTCCCCCAAACCTTAGAAATAATTGGTAGCTTTATGGTATCTATGGTATCTGTAGATTTGCCTGTTATGAACAGTTTATATAAGTGGAATCATCATATATGACCACTTGTGTCTAGTTTTTTTTCCTTATTAGAAGGGTCTCAAGATTTATCAATGTCAGTGTATGTATGTGACCTTCTTACATTTTCTGTCCCCAAAGAAACTCCATGTATACTGAATTTTGCTTATTTGTTCCCTGATGGATGGCATGTTTCAGCTACTTCCATCTTCTGGATGTTATGGATAGTGTTGCTATGAAAATTTAAATGCTAATTTTTGCTTGAACATCTGTGGTCCATACGTTTGCATATATACATATATATAGGAGTGAAACTAATAGATCATATGGTAATCCTACACATGATTAAGGGCGAAGAATTTTTTTTTTGGAGGTGGTCTGATGTTAACTACTGGCCCTCTATGTAAACCTGCCTAAATCATTTTACCTGATTGGCTAATTAAACAGCCTATATCTGGGCAGGGCAGAATGGGGTAAGCATGGCTAAAGTTCACAGGCTATATAAACGCATAACTGCCCATTCCATATATAAAAAGGGATAGGACAGAAATAGCCACAACATATATAAAAACCCAGGCCTAAACCTCTAACAGATACACAATGCCTAGGGCATGCTAAAACTCTAAATTAAAAAGGAGTTTATATAAAGTTTACTTAAAACATGCCTTTTCTAGTGCTGAAGGCACCAGATTGTCTCTCTGACTGGAGGCCTTCTCTCAGGAGACAAGTAGTGGCTTGGCCTAAAACAACAGGTACCCAAGAGCCCAGAGAGGATATTTAGATCCATATAACTTGTTTCAATTTCAGCATGATAATGACTGTATATTTAATAATAATGGTAACTTAGATTGCTGATCCAGTTATATGGGACTAACTCTGAAACTGACTGAGACATAAAAATGTCTCCAGCCAAAACTTCAACAATACCAACAAAACTTCAACAATGACCAACAAAATTCTTGGCTACAATATTCTCAGAATTTATTATGCCATTCTTTTAAATGGTATAGATAAAATTGGTTTATAGTTTGGTTTCATCCTGCACATCTCATACATTTACAATTTTGGAACTGTATAAAGCTTATGAAAATTTATATATTTTCAGAACAAAAGAACCAGACAACAGTGATGCTGCATCAAACCTGACAGCATCCTTCCAGCATGCTAAGATGCTGACACAACTGTTCCAGCATCCTGCATGTTCCAGCATTCTGCTTGTTCCAGCCTCCACTGCTTCAATTGCTGTTTTTCATCAAAGCCTCCTCCCAAGAGAGCTTTGAAGAAAGCTACTAATCTCAAATGGTCCCACATTGTAGACTGTTCCATACAGGACTTCTAGTAAGCCTAAAATTTCTCAACGTTCAAAGACTGGACCACAAATGCTAATGCTTGCTTAATTAACCATTTTTTCCAATTTCTTCTGTGCTCCCAAACAGAATTTCTTTGCCCCAAAAATCAGCTAGAAGAAACCCGTGAGCTCTACACTCCATTTCCTTTAAAGGGGGAGTTAGGTATGTTTTTTTAGTTGTTTTCTGGAGCTATAAATGTTTATTGTCACTGGTAGATGGTTATAAGTTATTAATGGTCTTATTTAGAGAGAAAACAAGATTAAACTTGGGGATTTCTCTCTTTCCCTTTTTCTTTTCTTTATCTTTCTTTCTTAGATAAGAAAAAGGGGATTAAAAATACAAAAATATTTTATAAAAATAATAAAACAAAAATAAATCATTAGATCTACTCAAATTAAAGCTTTATTTTTTATTTTCAAATAAGGTTATTTTTAACTCATTGGTATAAGATTTTATATATTGATGCAAAAATAAGTATTTTTAATACATTGATTTAAACTGGTATATTGATACAAAATTCACTTCCCACTCATCTCTATATTGTGTTTTGGTCCTTCACAGCCTTTCTTCTCCTGACCTCTACTCAAGATATCTTTTTACATTCTGCTCTACTGGACATTTCCTATTCCTGATAATAAAATTTGCTTAGTCTAGTCTTTCTTAATAGGAAGCCAGATGTGATTACTAGCTGATCTATTTGATGGAGTTGTATATCCCTGAGTAATGTGATCATCCCTTGGCTTAGCCAGCTAATGTGAGTATTAATTAGTGAAGTCTGTGTTCAATGGGGCAAGAAAGGGCTGTGAAAAACTTTGGAATGAAAGGGCCAGGCCTGACCCCCTCCCCAAAAAAATGTCATCAATCCCAGGAACTAGGCCATAGGTCACCAACTCCAGGAATAAGAAAACCATAAAAATCCCTACCCAAGGAATAGCCTGGAGATATAACCACAAGAATGAGAAGGTATCTTATCTCAAAGTGAGACATCTGTGCTGGACAGCCCACCGACCTAACATTCCTGAGGTATATAGATAGCTCACTCAATTTTAGTTATGTTACTTAGCCAATCACTTTGTAACAAGCTTGCCCTTGCTGGAATATCATCCAGTCATGTAACTGCTAAGCTGGGAATTCCGGGTTCTCGCTCATACCCAAAGTAAAAACCCTGCCATGTAGCGGCTAGGGGCTATTCCTTCTGATCCACTGTGTTGGTGATGATGGAGAGACCTAGCTTAAGCCCAAATAACACTCTTTGTTCTTGCATACATGGTCCAGCTCCTAGTGGTCTTTGGGAACCTTAAGATCTGGGCATAACAGTATAGTGTATGATCAATTAAGCAGTCATTTACATCTTTAGTTTGGCAAACTCATCTCTTATGAAACTCTTCCTTGTGTAAATTGCATGCCAAAAATATATGGATAGTTTTAGGTCTACAATGATGAGTTATAAAAGAAGTACTAAATAAATATGTATCCAATAGTGTCAGAATATTTAAAGCTTCATTTACTACTATACAATGTACTACTATCTTTAAGGAAACTGTTACTCAGATCTGTGCTGCTTCCATTGCTTTATAATTGGCACTCCATTGGACAAAACAATGAAATAACTATTTGAAAGTTCCAATACTTCACTTATAAATTAAAGCAATGCTGCTTTTAATAAATAATTAAGACAAAAGCGGACAATAGGCAGCTCAAGGAGTTAAATAGGTAAAATTAGAAGTCTCTTAAATTATATGAATTTTTTATTTTATTTTATTTTATTTTTCTTATTAGTTACATTTTGTTAACTCTGTATCCCAGCTGTATCCCGCTCCCTCATTCCCTCCCCAAACCTACCTTCCCTCCCTCATCTCCTCCCTGCTCCTTTCCAAGTCCACTAATTGGGGAGGACCTCCTCCCCTTTCATCTGACCCTGTTTTATCAGGTATCTTCAGGGCTGGCTGCAAAGTCCTCCTCTGTGGCCTAGCAGGACTGCTCCTCCCTTGGGGGTCGGGAGGGCAAAGAGACTACCATTGAGTTCATGTTAGAAATAGTCCTTGTTTCCCTTACTATGGGAAACCAATTGGTTACTGAGCTACCACAGGCCACATCCGAGCAGTGGTTCTAGGTTATATCTATTCATGGTCTTTGGTTGTGTGTCAGTATCAAAATGACCCTGTGCCCAGATATGTTTGGTCCTTCTGGAGCTCCTGTCCTTTCCACATCATACTAACTCCCCTTCTTTCATATAATTCCCTGTACTCTGCCGAAGGTTTGGTTATGAGTCTTAGTATCTGCTTTGAAACACTGGTAGGGAGAGTCTTTCAGATGCCTTCTGCGGTAGACTCCTGTCATACATTCAATGCATATCCCATTTGTCTTTTTAAATGAGGATTGATCATCATACCCCATGTCCACTTTCTTGATTATCTTCTTTAGGTGTGTAGATTTCATTATGTTTATCATATGTTTTAGGTCTATATAAGCGAGTATATACCATGTTTGTCTTTCTCATTTTGGGATACTTCACTCAGAATGATCTTTTCTAGATCCCACCATTTGCCTGCAAATTCCATGATTTCCTCGTTTTTGATTGCTGAGTAGTATTCCATTGTGTAAAAATACCACAATTTTTGTATCCATTCCTCCATTGATGGAGATTTGGGTTGATTCCAGGTTCTGGCTATTACAAATAAAGCTGCTACAAACATGGTTGAGCAAATATCCTTGCTGTGTACTTGAGCAAATTTTGGGTATATACCTAGCAGTGGTATAGCTGGGTCTTGAGGAAGCACTATTCCTAATTGTCTAAGAAAGCGCCAGATTGATTATCAAAGTGGTTGTACCAGTTTACATTCTCACCAGCAATGGAGGGTTCCCCTTTCTCCACAACCTCTCCAGCATGTGTTGTCACTTGAGTTTTTCATCTTGGCCATTCTGATGGGTGTAAGGTGAAATCTCAGGGTCGTTTTGATTTGCATTTCCCTAATGGCTAATGAGGTTGAGCATTTCTTTAAGTGTTTCTCTACCATTCGATATTCCTCTATGGAGAATTCTCTGTTTACCTCTGTTCCCTATTTTTTAATTGGATTACTTGGTTTGTTGTTTTTCAGCTTCTTTAGTTCTTTATATATACTGAATATGAGTCCTCTGTCAGATAAAGGGTTGGTGAAAGTTCTTTCCCAATCTGTAGGCAGTCGTTTTGTTTTGATGATGGTGTCCTTTGCTTTTCAGTTTCATGAGGTCCCATTTATTGATTGTTGCTCTTAGAGCCTGTGCTATTGGTGTTCTGTTCAGGAAGTTGTCTCTTGTGCCAATGAGTTCTAGACTGTTCCCCACTTTCTCTTCTAACCGATTTAGCGTATCTGGTTTTAGGTTGAGGTCTTTGATCCACTTGGACTTTAGTTTTGTGCAGGGTGATAAATATGGATCTATTTTCATTGTTCTGCATGTAGACATCCAGTTAGACCAGCACCATTTGTTGAAGATGCTGTCTTTTTTCCATTGAATGGTTTTGGCTTCTTTGTCAAAAATCAAGTATTCATAGGTGTGTGAGTTTATTTCTGGGTCTTCGGTTCCATTGATCCTCCTTTCTGCTTCTATGCCAATACCATGCAGTTTTTATTACTATTGCTCTGTAGTACAGCTTGAGCTCTGGGATGGAGATACCTCCAGATGACCTGTTGTTGTACAGGATTGTTTTGGAGATTCTGGGTTTTTTGTTTCTCCAAATGAAGCTGATAATCTTTTTTTTCAAGGTCTGTAAAGAATTGAGTTGCTATTTTGATAGGAATTGCATTGAATCTGTAGATTGCTTTTGGCAGGATGGCCATTTTCACAATGTTAATACTATCAATCCATGAGCACGGGAGATCTTTCCATCTTCTGAGATCTTCTTCAATTTTTTTCTTCAGAGACTTGTAGTTTTTCCCAAACAGGTCTTTCACTTGCTTGGTTAGTGTCACCCCAAGATACTTTGTTATTAGTGGCTATTGTGAAGGGTGTTGTTTCCCTAATTTCTTTCTCGGCCCTTTTGTCTTTGGTATACAGGAGGGCTTCTGATTATTTTAATTTGACTTTCTATCCAGCCACTTTGCTGAAGGTGTTTATCAGCTGAAGGAGTTCTCTGGTTGAATTTTTGGGGTTGCTCATGTATACTATCATATCATCTGCAAATAGTGACACTTTGACCTCTTCCTTTCCGATTTGTATCCCCTTGATCTCCTTTAGTTGCCTTATTGCTCTGGCTAGGACTTCAAGTACTATGTTGAAGAGATATGGAGACAATGGGCAGCCTTGTCTTGTCCCTGATTTCAGTGGGATTGATTTAAGTTTCTCTCCATTGAGTTTGATATTGGCTATAGGCTTGCTGTATATTGCCTTTACTATGTTTAAGTATGTGCCTTGTATCCCTGATCTCTCCAAGACTTTAAACATGAATGGGTGTTGGACTTTGTCAATTGCTTTTTTGGCATCTAAGGAGATGATCATGTGGTTTTTCTCCTTCAGTTTGTTTATGTGGTGGATTACATTGATGGATTTCCGTATGTTGAACCACCCTTGCATGCCTGAGATGAAGCCTACTTGGTCATGGTAGTTGATATCTTTGATGTGTTCTTGGATTCTATTTGCAAGTATTTTATCGAGTATTTTTGTAACAATGTTGATAAGAGGGATAGGTCTGAAGTTCTCTTTTTTGTTGGATCTTTGTGTGGTTTAGGTATCAAGGTGACTGTCACTTCATAGAATGAATTTGGTAATGTTCCTTCTGTTTTTATTTTGTGGAATAGTTTGAGGACAATTGGTGTTAGTACTTCTTTGAAGGTCTGGTAGAATTCTGTGCTGAAACCATCTGGCCAAGGGCTTTTTTTGGAGGGGAGACTGTTAATGACTGCTTCAATTTTCTTGGGGGATATAGAGCTATTCAGTCTTTCTACCTGATCTTGACTTAATGTTGGTAGATGGAATCTATCAAGAAATTTGTCCATTTCATTTAGGTTTTCAAATTTTGTGGCATATAGGCTTTTGTAGTATGACCTAATGATTGTTTGGATTTCCTCAGTGTTTGTAGTTATGTCACCCTTTCATTTCTGATTTTGCTGATTTGAATAGATTCTCTCTGCTTTTTAGTTAGTTTGGCTAAGGGTTTGTCTATCTTGTTGATTTTCTCAAAGAACCAGCTTTTTGTTTCATTGATCCTTTGAATAGTTTTATTTGTTTCTAATTGATTGATTTCAGCCCTGAGTTTGATTATTTCCAGCCATCTGCTCCTCTTGGGTGTATCTGCTTCTTTTTTTTTTTTTCTAGGGTTTTCAGTTAGGCCATTAAGTTGCTTGTATAAGATGTCACAAATTTCCTCTTGAAGGCACTTAGTGCTATGAATTTTCCTCTGACCACTGCTTTCAATGTGTCCCATAAATTTGGGTATGTTGTGCCTTCATTTTCATTGAATTCTAGGAAGTCTTTAATTTCTTTCTTTATTTCTTCCTTAACCCAGCTGTCATTGAGTAGCAAGTTGTTCAGTTTCCTTGAGTGTGTCGCCTTTTTGTTATTTCCGTTGTTGTTGATGTCCAGCTTTAGTCCATGGTGGTACGATAGAATACACGGGATTATTTCAATTTTTTGTATCTGTTGAGGCTTACTTTGTGCTCAACTATATGGTCTATTTTGGAGAAGGTTCCATGCAGTGCTGAAAAGAAGTTACACTCCTTTGAGTTTGGGTGAAAAGATCTGTAGATGTCTATTAGGTCCAGTTGATTTAGGGACTCTGTAAGTGCTTTTATTTCCCTATTTGTTTTCTTTCTAGTTGATCTGTCCCTTGGTGAGAGTGGGGTGTTGAAGTCTCCCACTATTAAAGTATTAGGATCAATGTGTGATTTAAGCTTTAATAATGTTTCTTTTACGAATGTAGGTGCTCTTGTATTTGGGAGATAGATATTCAGAATTGTGATGTCTTCTTGGTGGATTTTTCCTTTAATGAGAATGTAGTGCCCTTCTACATATTTTTTGATTAGTTTTTGTTGAAAATATTTTTATTAGATATTAGGATAGCCACTCCTGCTTGTTTTTTTTGGGTCCATTTGCTTGAAAAACTCTTTTCCAGCCTTATACTCTGAGGTAGTGTTTATCTTTGTTGCATAGGTGTGTTTCTTGGATGCAGCAGAATGTTTTATCCTGTTTCTGCACCCATTCTGTTAGTCTGTGTTTTTTACTGGAGAGTTGAGTCCATTGATGTTGATAGATAATAATGACCATTGAATGTTATTTCCTATTATTGTGGAGTTGGCTATGTTACTGTGATTCATTGCTTGTTTTCTTTTGATTTTTGTTGGAAATTATCTTTAACTTATGTTTTCTTGGGTGTAGTTGTTTTCGTTGGATTGGAATTTTCCTTTTAGTATCTTCTGTAGGGCTGGTTTGCCGTTCAAGTATTGCTTAAATTTAGTTTTGTCGTGGAATATTTTGTTTTCTCCATCTATGTTGATTGAAAGCTTTGCTGGGTATAGTAGTCTAGGTTGGCATCTGTGGTCCCTTAGAGCCTGCATGATATCTCCCCAGGCTCTTCTGGCTTTTATGGTTTCAGATGAGAAGTCCAGTGTGAATCTGATAGGTCTACCTTTATATGTTACTTGGCCTTTTTCCCTTGCTGCTTTTAGTATCTTTTCTTTGTTCTGTAGATTAAGTGTTTTGACTATGATGTGGCGTGAGGAGTATCTTTTCTGGTCTAGTCAATTTGGTGTTCTGTAGGCCTCTTGTATGTTTGTGGACATCTCTTTCTTTAGGTTGGGGAAATTTTCTTCTATGATTTTCTTGAAAATATTTTCTGGACCTTGGAGCCTGGAATCCTCTTCTTTGTCAATTCCTATTATTCTTAGATTTTACCTTTTCATGGCGTCTTGATTTCTTGGATGGTTTGTGTTTGGGATTTTTCTGATTTTACTTTTGCTTTGTGAGAAGTATCAATTTCTGCGAGTGTATCTTCAGCACCCAAGATTCTCTCTTCCATCTCTTGTATTCTATTAGTGATGCTTACCTTTGCGGTTCCTTTTCTTGTCTCTAAGTTCTTCAGTTTCAGGGTTTTCTCGGTTTGTGTTTTTTTTTTTTTTATTGATTCTTATTCTGTTTTCATGTCTTGCAACATTTCTTTCATTTGTTTGAATGTGGATTCCTGTGTCTCCAAGATGGTCTCTATTTTTTTGTTTGTTTCCTCTCTTAGTGCCTCTACTTCTGCCTCCATTTGTTTGGCTATATTTGCCTGTGTTTCTTTAAGAGCTTCGTTCACTTCGTTTTTCTTTGTTTCCATTTGGGAGGCCAAATCTTTGAGAGATTTATTTGTTTCCTCTTTAACTGTTTGAATCTGTATGACTATTTCTCTGAGAGATTTGTTGGTTTCCTCTTTATGTGCCTCAAATAACTGCATAATCATAGCTTTAAAATAATTTTCTTGTGTTTCTGATGAGTTGGAGTGTCCAATAATTTTGGGGGTTGCCGGTGAAACCGTGATATCTTGATTTACATTGGTTGTGTTGTTTTGCCAACCCCTGGCCATTTGGTTATCTGTAGTGTTCACTGTCTTTTCCTGGATTCTGCAGATCAGACTGGTCTTTCTCTGGTGTCTAGAGAATTCTTCAGGAAAATGGGGGAGGTCTAGTGGTTTCAATGTGTGCATTGGTGATTCAGCTATACCTGTAAGAGGAACGTTCGCAGGCACAGAAGGGCAAATGCAGGGTAATGTGTGTTTGAGCATGTGCTTGTGGGTGTGTCCTAAGGGATAGGGTGTTGGAGAATGAAGAGGCCTTCAGTGTGTGAGAGGGGTGCTTTGCAGGCACTGAAAGTGTTGCAGGCACTTAAGGGATCGCAAGTGCTATTGAAGATTTCGGGCGCATATTGTTTTTTTGCAGGTCTACGGGACTTTGGTGGCTATTCAGCTGGTTTTCTGCCACTGAGGGGTTGGATGGCCCATACAATCAGTAGCTGGGCAGCCCTGTGTAGTCAGTGCTGCCACTTGCAGACTTGGGATCTGGGAAGGATTGGGCATGCACCCTGGCGGGGTAGAGTTTCTGGCAATGCGTGCACTCCGGATGGACCAGGTGGTGGTGGTAGTGTGTGTGTGTGTGTGTGTGGGGGGGGGTGATCCAAGTGTCCAGAGCTCAGCAAGAGGACATTAGGTGGGGTGTGGGCTCCTCAGACGTGTGTTCTGAGGGCTGGCGTTCAGAGGGCGGTTACAGCTCTCTGCTGCAGCTGTGGGGTCTGGAGCCCCCTGCCTCCGCCGTCTTGGGTCCCAGGCACTGAGTTTTGTGGCTTTGGGATCCAGGAAGGATTGTATTGCGGGACTGAGTCTCTGAGGTTGGCGCTCTGTGGTCTGGCCTGCACTCTGGCGCTGGCAGTGGGTGTGCTCTTCTGGTGTAGCGGTTTCCGGGGTTGTGTGCACCTTGGCCGCTTGGGATGTGAGCTCCGCTGCGCTTCTTGTGGAGGGATCACGTTAGCCGGATGGGAGGAGAGGGGACACTCTGTGGGTCTGGAGCTCGGCAAGCCCCTGGGCGGGGTCCGGGGTGGGACATGTGTCCAAGAGGTGGTGTTCATAGGGTGGTTACAGCTGTCTGCTGCGGTAAGGGGCCCGAAGCTCTGTCTCTGTTGTCTTAATCCCCAGGCTGTGAGCTTTGCGCTCAGTTGCCTGGTGCTGTGTGCAGGTTTCCCCGAGGTAGGACTGGACAAAGGAAGCACCTTACTTCCTTCCCAGAGAAGTCCACGCCCACCCGATTTAACTCTACAAGCACTTCAAGCTTCTGTGGTGTCCCCTCTCCTTTAGGAATTCCAAAAGTCCAAAATCTAGTTTCAATTGTCTCTCCACTCACCAATTCCGGAGATTCATGTCCTCTGCCTCTCCAAAACCGTGCACTCTGTTCGCTGCCATCTTGGAACTCCCAAATTATATGCATTTGTTGTTGGGAAATTTGAAGTTATTTCCCCCCCCCCACCCTCCTACTAAAATAGCCTTTTCTTCCTCAGTCTTCTTAGGTGGTAAGAAATTCTCACCATAATCAGTCCTTTGAGAAAAACAAACAAACAAACAAAAAAACATTTGTCTTCAGTGATTAGATTTTGTTCTTAGCTGATGCTGCTGGTGGTGGTAGTAGTCCAATAGAGTGGTGGGGTAATGACTTATCTGCCCACTGCCATTATTTCTGTTACTCATAGTTTTTTCCCTCCTATTACTCATATTTTCACAGAGACCGTGACCAAAGAGAAAGAATACCACATCCAGTGTGGCTTGGTCCTGGAAATCTGACTTGGGCAGTGAGGTTAATGAAGAAAGTGTTAGGATTGTGCATCAAAGTTACCAGGTGGGTTCACAAATCATGCCACACAACTGGTTCCACATGGGAGGTTTATTAAGGGAAGAGGGAAGGGGTCACAGAAACCATCTGGGTAGGGCAAGAGAAGGGGGGAGGTGGTACAAGTTTGCTTATAAGGTGACCCAGAGCATGTACAGGTGGTTTCAGGTGGTCCATGGGTGGTCCTTAGGTGGCCTCACAGATGCCTGAGATCCGATCTGTCAGATCCCTTGAGGCTGACCGTAGAGATGCCTGTTTATGGATTCCAACAGAAAGGACACACAGAGAGACACACATCCAAAACAATTAGGGTTGGGTGGGCTGTGATCACTGTGATGGAAGGCATCAATTATACAACAGCCCACAATCGCAGGGCATTTTTTACTTGCAGTACAGGGAGGAGGAGACAGCTACTCTCTGTAATAGGTCTTTGTAGGTGACCAGTTTCAGGAGAAGAAAGCTGCCATTGCTAGTTTTTGCACACATGGCCAACATTTACACTTGGACCAGAGGAAGGCTTTGCCATCCTTCTGAGCCCGCTCCATGTGTCTGAAGCACTGGTCCTTGAAATGAACACACATTCACTCAGGACTTCATCCTCACTTTACACATTCATTCAGGACTTCTTTGGCATTCCAAGAAGGGAATCCAGGGGAGGTAAATCTGAAGGTAGGATAAGAACAGAGGCATCTGACAAGAAGCAGTTGTTAAGATGTGGTACTTCATCTGAGTACAGTGAAACACTGTGCATTACACAGCTGGATGGGCGAGAGGTCAAGTAAATGGCCAAATGACCCACTTGGTTGACTCCACTGTAGCCTCCACAGATCTACAAAATAAGAATTCTCATTTCAACAGTATCAGCCGTTGATTCATGTGTACATTAATTTAAGATGCATTGCTCAAAGGGTTTACAATGCAGAACGATTTAAAAAATCACTGTATAAGTAGGTTGGGAAAAAGACTAAATGTAAATAATTTGGGAACTGATCTCACAAAATGGTTTCAATTCCTTCCTCCTTTTATTCAAAGATTTACCTGGTAGGAAATAGTTTTTAAAAATGAATTTTCTTTCCTTCATTTCCTTGAATCTTCACAAAGCACAATACAACCACAAATGACCTCTCTCCTTTTATTGCAGGATAAACCCAATTTTAGTTAGATAAACTTCAAAGATGCCGACCAGAGTCCTCTTCTGTTAGGGAAATTCAAAAACAATTGGAAATTCCAGGGAGTCTTTCCAATTTATCTTAGCACCTGTCACTGGTCCTACCTCCTGGAGAAGGGTGGGAGGGCATTAGGCTCTTCTGCTCTGCTATAGGAAGCTCAGGACACAAACGGACCAATTCTCCACTGACAAATGTGAGGAACATTATAAAAACCAGTGCTAAGACTTTAGGTCTTAACATTTAGAAAACATTTAAAAACATTTAGAAAGCTGAATTTCCTTGACTTTTTCTGAGTCAATTGATCTATGAAAAAGGATTCTCATGTCTTGTAGGTCTATATAAGTGAGTATATACCAAGTTTGTCTTTCTCCTTCTGGGATATTTCACTCAGAATGATCTTTTCTAGATCCCACCACTTGCCTGCAAATTTCATGATTTCCTCCTTTTTGATTGCTGAGTAGTATTCCATTGTGTAAAAATACCACAATTTCTGTATCCATTCCTCCATTGATGGACATCTGGGTTGTTTCCAAGTTCTGGCTATTACAAATAAAGCTGCTACGAACATGGTTGAACAAATGTCCTTGTTGTGTACTTGAGCAAATTTTGGGTATATACCTAGGAGTGGTATAGCTGGGTCTTGAGGTAGCACTACTCCTAGTTGTCTGAGAAAGCGCCTGAAATCTACACACCTAAAGAAGATAATCAAGAAAGTGGACACAGGCGAAGGTGATTAATCCTCATTTAGAAAGACAAATGGGATGTGCATTGAACTTATGACAGGAGTCTACCACAAAAGGCATCTGAAAGACTCTACCAAGCAGTGTTTCAAAGCAGACACTAAGACTCACAACCAAACCCTCGGCAGAGTGCAGGGAATCATATGAAAGAAGGGAAGTTAGTATGATATGGAAAGGATAGGAGCTCTACAAGGACCAAATATATCTGGGCACAGGGTCTTTTCTGAGACTGACACTCAACCAAGGACCATCTATGGGTATAACCTAGAACTTCTGCTCAGATGTGGCCTGTGGTAGCTCAGTAACCAAGTAGTTTTCCAAAGTAAGGGGAACACGGACTATTTCTAACAGGATCTCAAGGGCAGGCTGTTCGACACCACCCCCCAGGGGAGGAGCAGTCTGTTAGGCCACAGAGGAGGACTTTGCAGCCAGCCCTGAAGATACCTGATAAAACAGGGTCAGATGAAAGGGGAGGAGGTCCTCCCCTATCAGGGGACTTGGAAAGGGGCAGGGAGGACCAGGGAGGGAGTGTGGGGTTGGGGAGGGAATGAGGGAGTGGGATACAGCTGGGACACAGAGTTAACAAAATGTAACTAAAAAGAAAAATAAAAAAAATAAAAAAAAGAAAAAGGATTCTCAATTTCCTAATATGTAGTCTGGTAGAGCTCACCAGCATGTGCTACCCAGAAAGAGCTTGGAATGCTGAAGAGAGCCATAGAACCATTCCCATCTGAGTAAAGCACGCAAATGCGTCTTGGAACTGACCTTTTTTTTTTTTTTTTTTTTTTTTTTTAGTTGGCTCTGATTTTTACTGCCATCAGGTGGTTTACTAGTAGCATGAGGAAATGGAAAATGGGGAGCTTTAAAAGACAGAAATATACTTACTTTATTGTTTTATAATTGGTCCCTTGATGAGATTAAATTGTTTCAAAGAGAGAAATAAGTGGCTTTAAGAGTTTGAAATAAGCCCTATTTTCCTAAGAGAAAACTTTCTTCTACTGTTCTTTCCAGAGACTCAGACAACAAAGTGAGTAATCATTTATTTAATGTTCATTCAACATACATTAAAATTCTTTTCAATGGAATACAAAATTTTCTATAGCAATTGATTATATTATAAAAGTAATAAATTCAAATATATAACTTAAAGTCTATACTACAGAAATATTCGTAAAGCTTAGATGATCTAATTTATATCTATTTCTTTTTATTGATATATAATTACAAATGATAAACATTTATTAAAAATTTGCTAGCAGTCAGGCACTGTGCAAAGAAATGATAAGGAAAACAATGAGAATGAGATGGGAAAGCTTGCTGTTACCAGGGAACTACTTTATAGGAGAGACAGATAAATAAAGATCGGTAACAGAGGTCAGAGTTAAAGGCATAACCCTGATTTACTAGTGCGACAAGGTGAAGGTTTCTCCATCTTGTCTCTTGGATTCTACCCTTTGACCTGAGAAGTCTTTTATGGGAAAGCACCCAATCTTGTTCTCAAGATCAAAATGCCCCAGCTAACTGCATGTTCTTGGTTCTTGTTAAACTGCTTGCTTGCTTCCCCAAGCAACTGCCAACCAGGATGTAGTTTTTCTGTGTGTTTTTTCTTTTAACACTCCCTATAATATGCATGTGGAACTACTCTGTGAGAAGTGTTTCTCTCTAGGCAATCACCAGCATGCATAATACAAACTTTGGTCCTGCTAGTGGTCTCTGGGTTTTTACCTCACAATACTAGTATGGAAACTTATTTGGAAATAGGGTGACTGTAGATGCAATTAGTAAAAATGAGATGGGGACACCTGATTGATACAACTGGTATCCTTACTAAAAGGAGAATGTGAATGTGAACACATACACACATAGAGGCAGACAATCATCATGCAAAAGGGAAAGTAGAGGTCAGGGTAATGTTTAGTCTCAAAATGCCAAAAGGGGCTAGCAGATTTACTCATAGACATTGGCCTGCCTCTGCCTCTGGAGTGCTAGGATTATAGGCATTCCCCACCATGACTGGCCACCTTATTTTTTGAGACAAGATCTCTCATTCAACCTGAAACTCACTGATTCCGCTAGACTGCCTGGCAAACAATCCCTAGGGATCCTCTAATATCCATTTCTGGAGACCTGGGATTACAGACTCATTGCTACTGAAACTGGCTTGCTTTCCTTCCTTTCTTTTTTCCTTCTGTCCTTCCTTATTTCTCTTCCTTCCTTATTTCTCTTCCTTCCTTATTTTCTTCCTTTCTTTCTGGATCTTTCCTTACTTTCTTTCTGGAAATGCCAAATTTACTACTATAGAAGCCAATTAGGGAAAGTCCAGCTTTCCTCCCAAGTTTTAAATCTTTGACAGATTCATTCATGTATATACTGAATTTGAGTCATTTTATCCTTTCCCCTCTCTTTTTCTCCCTCCCTATCCTGCTGAAACTTTTCTTCTTTGCAACAAGTCCCTTTTACT
The DNA here is from genome assembly GCF_907164565.1 of Psammomys obesus. Classification (NCBI taxonomy): domain Eukaryota; kingdom Metazoa; phylum Chordata; class Mammalia; order Rodentia; family Muridae; genus Psammomys; species Psammomys obesus. Next base: position 7,829,887 of record NW_026590677.1, read on the forward strand.
TTCATGCCTTCTTTCTCTGTCTAACCTACAAACTTTAATTATGAATACAAGCGTGGCTGGGAGGTCATTTAATGGAGCAAGGGCATCTTATTAGTGACTATACTGCTAAAGAAAATGACAACTCTGCCGCAACCATTAACTGCATTGCCAATTTCCTCAGGAAGGAGGAAATGGCCCGTCTTCAATTTATGAAAATATGTTGATGAGCCAAATTTTGTCCTTGTCTTGTACAAATAACCACAGCTGCCGTGAGCTCATGAGTGCAATGGCTATGTAGTGTCCAGAAGACATTTTTTTTTTTTTTGCAGCAAAACTCCTTTTATTCTGGCTCTTACACTTTTTTTCTCTCTCTCTCTTTCCTGATATTCTCAGAACCTTGAAGAGTGTGATATAGATGTCCCATTTAGACCAAGTACTCCAGCATCACTTATTCTTGGTACTTCAGCTAGTTATGAGCTTCTCCATTAACTATCATCTACTGTAATTAGAAGCCTTCTGGTTGTTTTGGTATAAGGATAGCCATACACTGCTCTTTGATCACCTCCCCCTGAGGGGGGAGCAGCCTTACCAGGCCACAGAAGATGACAATGCAGCCACTCCTGATGAGAACTGATAGACTAGGATCAGAAGGAAGGAGAGGAGGACCTCCCCTATCAGTGGACTTGGGGAAGGGCATGTGTGCAGAGGGTGGAGGAAGGGAGGTATTGGGAGGGAAGGAAGGAGGGGCTTATGGGGGGATACAAAGTGAATAAAGTGTAATTAATAAAAATTAAAACAAAAACAAAACAAAAAGTATAATAGCCACACAAAGCACTCGGACTCCAGTCTCAGTTACATATATATGGTTTATTGGAATGCCTTTTCCCAAACTGATGGATCAGGGTCACAGGAAGGACTCAGGAGCCTAACTGTGACATTCACAAGTTCTCACAGTGGGGTTTCTATAGAAAGAACCAAATGCAAAAGACACAGGAGGGCAGTAACACATTTTAGCTAACTAGACAATGTATTATCAGCTAACCTTTAAGCTGATCGGCCCTAAGTGAGGTAAGTGAGGTAAGTGAGGCAGGGCTTAGGGTTTTCTAGAGTACATCCCAAAGTATAGCCAGGTATATAGATAAGAAGGGTGCAACCAGAGTGTAGCCAAGTGAATAGACAATAATATGACTTATGACACTATTGAATCATAGTAAAATATAAGGTCAACTCTACCTTCTGGCAGGGTTTGCTAGTGCCAGCTATGAACAACCACTTCCAAGAAGCAGAGTTGAAAAGTTTAAAAATTTGAACTTAATTCACCTTAGAAATAAAATGGAAGCTGAATACAAAGATGGTTGCAGTTTTGTCTCAAATAGCAGGCAACAACACTGATAAAGGCTGAACACAATACTAAAATAAACTGTATTTAGAAGTCGGATTAGTATGACCATTTACCAAAACAATAGTTGTAGATTTCTCCCTAGTGCTTATGATAGTCACAGTCAGGGGCTCTTGAACAAATTTATAGAAACAAGCATGAATCTCCTTTTATAGAGTGAACCTCAGATCTAATCAGAAAGTAGTCAGTTACACCCTGTAACAGTCATGACAATACTGCATCAGAAGGTAAAGTCTTGCCTGGAAGACCACTGTTGTAGTTTTCAAGATTCACAGCTGAGTAAGACTGATGATGACCTACCTTTCTTCCTCAGCAGCCCACATAGCACCTTCCAGCACTATGAAGGGAGAAAGTTTCCAGTTTGATACCAGCTTGATTTCTCTATGTCTTGTGACTAAAATGTGTGGTATCTTCAGCAAAAGGACCTTACAACCCAGTTCTGATGTGCATCAAGAGCAATGGCATTATCCAACACTTTTTGTGGGGCCTCTGGGACCTTCCTGACCAACAACTCTAAGGCCGGTAACATATACCTGGCACTAGGATTTTTGTTTGATAGCTCATGGCTTCTGGGAAGAACATTAAACTATCCATAGAAGGTACCTTCATTCACCCTACCTCTCTCTCTCTTCATCTCTCACCATATACACACATATACATATAGAGAGAACTTTTATTTATAAACCTGTCCTGAATTTGGTCTTTGATATGTCACATATGAAGTGCATTCTGATTACTGTCATCCCTCACCCTCTTGTATTGCCCTCCCACTCCTTTTACCTTCCATCCTCCCTAAAAGTTGCTTTCCCACATTCGTGATTTTGTTTTGTTTTAAGACTTACAGTACCACAGAAACCTCTATCAGAAATCCAATTAGATATTTTGACAGAAATAGGAAAAAAAAACTAGATAGAACTGCAAAAGTCCCTGAGTAGATAGGTCAACTTTGACCTAAAAGTACAAAGTTGAAGATACTGCAGTGTCTGCATTTGAAATATTCTACAAAGATATGTCAATTAAACAGCATGATACAAGTATAAAAATAGAGATCCAGACAAATACAGCATAAGAGAGACTATGAAAATGAGTCCACATATTTGTAGTCAATTGATCCTCAACATAGGTACCAAGAACACATAATGAGGAAAGGACAGTCACTTCAATAAATGGTAGTGGGAAAATTGCATATCCACATGCATAAAATGAAGTTAGGACGTTGTTACACTGCTGTATAAAAATGTCAACTCAAAATCAATTGAATACTTTAATCTAATATCTAAAACTGCAAAATAATTAGAAATAAGCTTATAGGAAAAGCTCCATGACATTCAGGATTTTTAAAAATTTATTTATTTTTTATTCACTTTACATCCTGGTTGTAGCCCCATTCTCCTTTCCATCTCAGGCCCATCTTCCCTTCTTCCCTCCCTCCTCTAGTCCTCAAAAACAGGGATCTCCCTTTCCCAACCAGCCAGGTTCATCAAGTTGCATCAGGACTGAACATGTCCTCTTCCCCTGTGGCCTGGCAAGTCAGTCCCACCAGGGGGAAGTGATCAAGTGAAAAGAGAAGAATGTCATTATATCAAACTTAAAAAAAATCTTTTCTCAGTGAAGAAAATAATAGAATGAAAGAAACATTTACACAATGGGAGAAAATTTGAAAACAACATATCAGTAAAGAGTTAATAATCAAAATATGTAAAGAAACTCAATCACAAGAAAACAAATAACTAGTTTAAAATTTTAACAATATCAACATTTCTCAAAAGACATTTAAATGTTCATTCAACATTCCTAGTACCTTAAAGAAATGAAAATCACAAGTACAGGATGATGTCACTGTACTCCAATAACAAAGACTATTATAAAAAAATACAGAAGACATGAAATGGTGGTGTGGAAGGAAAGAAAAGGGAATCTTGTGCACTGATCTGAGGATATGAATTAGTATAGTCATGATATAAATTAGTATAGTCATTATGAAAAGGAAATTCCTCAAAATGTTAAAAGCAATGCTGCTGTATCCAGTGATCCTACATATATATATATATTCAGACTTTGTGTATATATATTCAGAATATATATATTCAGAATATATGTATATATTTTCAGAATATATATATATATCCAAAGGCAATGAAATCAATATATTGAAGAAATATCTTCATGCCTGTGTGTGTTGCAGCATTATTCACAATGGCCAGGGAGTAGAAAAATAACTGTTGCTCAACTGATGAATGGATAAAGAATATACAACACGGAATACTATATGGCTTTTAAAAGGAAGGGAATCTTGTCATTTATTGTAAAAATAATATATACCATGGAATCTATATATCCTTTAAAAGGAAGGAAATTTTGTCATTTACTATGAAAAACAGAACCTCAAAAAAGCCTTTTAAAATGAGGTTGGAAAGACACATGGAGACTGGGGATCTGCTGTGTCACATTACAGCTGTAGATCATGCTAATGTATGATATACTTGAAAATTGTTAAGATGTAGAGCTTAAGTGTTCTCAAGCAATAATAATGTAATGTGATGAGTAAGTTAATTAGCTTAATTGATCATTTTATGATGAATAAGTTACATAAAAACTTTTTTCCTATACTGTTAAAAGACATCAATTATACTGTATTATTTTTGTGGGGAAAAATCACACATTAATATGTCACAAGTTTTTAAAAAATATTTTTATGAATGGCTGGGCATGAAAGTACATGTCTTTATTATCTACACTCTTGAGAAGAAGAGGCAAGTGGATTTCTGTGAGTTTAAAGCCAGCCTGGTCTACATAGAGAGTTCCAGGCCAACAAGAGGTACATAGTGAGGCCCTGTCACACACACACACACACACACACACACACACACACACACACACACACAATCTCAACACTTGGACAAAGGAATACAGGTCACACAAAATTGATTTAGTGTAGGCTTCAGATAGGAGAATGCAACTATCCTAAGGTGTATCTACACTGGGATGGTGAACACCTGGGAGGGCTATTTCAAATGCTAAGGAACTACTTCTTAGTGTACATTTTTGATTAAGACAAATCAAATAGTGATTAGTCATTCCCAGATGATGGATTAAAACCAAATTAAAGTGAACTACAAAAATGGTTCATCAATATGAATAAATATAGATAATCCTTCCTCCCCTTCAAAATATATTCCAAATATAACCCTTCTTTCTACCTCCACCACCTCAACCCAAGATAGAAGTTCAAATGATTATTTTGTAGGTAAATGAAATATTTTATTAAATAATTGCTTCTCTGAGGACAATATAGTGTGGGTTTATAAGATTCATCATTCATTAATGCACCAAAACAGAAAAAAATATTTGCTGTCAGTTGAACTTTGACATATTAATGGCAAAATTCCCACCACTCTCGGAGGTGACAAAAGTGCAAAAAATATACATCTTAAGTAAATTAAGATATGACACACCAGTGAAACTGAAGTAGTTTGAAGTAAAGACAATGTAAAATACCACACATACACAAATATAATGTGGTAAAGAATATTTTCTTGTGCTCTTAGAAGAGTTCACAAACCTGCTGTCCTGCCACAAGGTGGCGAAAGCTCCAAGGAAACTCTGAGCAAGGCTGTGAGGAAGTGAGGGCAACAGTCCAGGCGCAAGATCAACAGGGAGAGGTAAAAATCTGCACAGTGTAGACTCTTGTCAGTCAAGGTTGTTTCATATGTTCCAGAACATTCTCCAGACCCAGGCAGGCAGTTTGGTAAGTGGCTCACAACAAGTCAAAGCTTGCCACCCAGGTATCCATACTGTTACCAGGCAACACACTGTTTTTAGTGCAAGATATGTCACAGGGAAAATAATGAGAGTAATCTCTGAATATGTCTGTGAAATGAGTGAGGAAAAAGGCTCAAATTACCATTATGAGTCACACTGGCTGTATAGAGAGTCATTAAGAGGTCTGAAGTGAGAATGCAAACTGCAACAAAATTGCAAGAAGCAAATTTTCCAGTATCTAATACAAATTAAATAAGTATATATTACTCTCCAGAAGCTATTGCAATGACATGCTGGAAAAACACGAATCACATATATTCAATGCTATGTACTAACATCCTTTTAATGTCAATACACTAAATAAACATAATATGCCCACATAATAGAGTAACAGAAAGTTATAAAAGGATATGAAACAATCTTCCCATATTGATGTAGAATGAGCTTCAAGATACATTAAGTGAATATCAGAAATGTGAACCAAAATCTGGAGAAACTAAAGAAAAATAGTGAATTGATAGGAAAGGAAGCTGAATTCCTCTCTACCTTGTTATCTAGCTGTGATTTTGGAAATAAGGTTGTGGACAAAAATAAAACCAAGTCAAAGAGAACAACAGCAACTCCTAAAATTGTGACCAACTGAAAAAAAAAAAGAAACAGAACTGTATGTCTGGTAATTGTACAAAGAAAAGAACAGCTTCCAACATTTTTAAGATACATAATTTTGATTATATATCTTTAGTGGTGTGTGGTCTAAAGACAAAACTAACCACAAAAATCTTAAACTGCTCTAAGCAATAAGTATGAAGTTAATGCAACTATAAATTTAGGTAAAAGACAAACATAATGAAGTTAGCTAAAGCTCTGTTGTAATAAATTTAAAATTAGAAATAACATTACTCACGCATTTCTCCACTTATCCTTCTACCTTCTCTCTCTCGCTCTCTCGTCTGGCTTGGTCACTAAGTTTATGGCCTTCATCTAAATGGCCTTCACAGAACATTATTGTTTAGGTTAGGTCTATTGGCACTCCAAGGAAGCTTCTTTCAAGCTATTTAATCTCTCTTGTGGACAAGAGGCAATTGAGGACCATTCCACCTCTTCTTGACTCCTTTATTAAGATCCCCCTTGTTATAGACTAGATTCTTTTTATTGAAAATGTATTTTAATACAGTGTATTATGATTATATCTGTCCCTCGCCCAACTCCTCCCAGATCCTCCACCTTCTCACCTGCCCAAATTCTCAACCTTTCTTGTCTTCTATCACTATAAAACAAGCAGGCATCTAAAAAAGAAAATAATAATAAAAACAAACAAACAAAAAAAAAACATGAACAGGACAAAACAAAGGAACAAAGGGGAAAAAAGGTCAAACAAAAAAAACACAAGAAACAATATAAACACATTGGTAAACACAGAAAACCCATAGAAATACAGTATCAGAAACCAAATATGTAAGCTAAAGACCTATAGGGTAAGACAGAAAAGGAAAATGTCTAGACAAAGCATTATGAGACAAAACAAACAAACAAACAAAAAAAACTCTAAAAATATCATTAAGTTTCTTTTGTGCTGGCCTTCTGCTGCTGAAAATGGGGCTTGGCCTCCCTGGTTTACAAAGTGAGTCCAGGACAGCCAAGGCTACAAAGGGAAACCCTGTATGGAAAAAAAAGTTGGTTATTGACATCTTTACAAAATATAAAAATCTGGAGCTTGTGGAGAGATGTCCCAGAAAATGATGGCAGAGAGAATTCCTTGATTCTGACCCTCCTCAAACACAAAGAGTTGGTTATCAAAATACTAGAACCAAAGACAGGAGAGCTTAACGGAGGAAGACCACTACAGGGCAGCAAGAGAAAACTTTGGCATTTTCAATTGCCTCTTCCACATCTTCGCTCACTATGAAAGAACACGCAGCTGGGAGAAAGTCAGCCCACACTTGAGGCAGGTTGGTTGTGCCAGAGAAAGTAATAGAGACTTTATTCACAAAACATTGTATGTGTGCACTTTACCTATCTGGAAGAAAGATACAAAGGCTATGCAGTGTTTCCAATGGATTGGGCAAGTTACTGGGTAGCATTTGCTGAAAGCTTTTTAAGGCGGAGTTATGGGTTACAGCAGCCTATGACAAGGGACAGTAGTTGGTACAAGCAAAGGACAAATTTAAACCTTTGGGAAGGAAGAGGCCACAAAAGGAAGACAAACACGAAAGAGAGATTTTAATGTGACTTCTGTACATCAAGGAAATAAGAAGCCATGCACATGCCCAGAGCTGAACACAGGCTCTGTAAAGGTCTGCCAAGATTCTGGCTTAACTTCAGAGTTCACACAAGTAGAGAATGAAGGCTGAGGCACAGTTGTAAAATGGCCAACTGAAGCACTAAAGTTCTAACCAGACATCCACTGGCAAAAAACAAAACAAAATAAAACAAAAAAACCTTGAGACTTAATATGTCTTGATTTATTCCTAATAAACTGGTCAAAAGAAAAAAGAAAGCATTTATCCTGCCTTTTCTGTAATACATTGTGATTTAGAGTAAGGAGATAGCTGATAAAGGGGTAGTATCTATTTACAGAAGAATCCCAAAATAAAAAAAAAATAGCGTTAAAAATATCACCATGTTGCAATTCCTTAATGAAACAGTGGGTCTAGGCAATGATTAATTTGGTAAGTTGATAGAAATATTTTTATTTATTTTAGTTAGTTTGTTTGTTTTTTTTGTTTTGAGACAGGGTCTGGCATCCCAGACCTGGCCCAGCCAAGCATGAACTTACTAATCATCCTGCTTCTATCTCCTAAGCTCAGAGGTTGCAGGCTTGTATGCCCAACTCCTCAATTTATGCAGTGCTGGGATCCAACTCAGTGCTTCATGCATGCTAACCAGGCACTCTACCAACTGAGCTACATCCCTGATGAGGATCTCTACCACAGGGAAATGGACAAGTATCCCCTGATCCCATTGATGAACCAGACTATCAATCAAAATCAAGGAGGCAGAAATAACATGCTACCATGCACTTCAGGAGGAAGTCCATAGCACTATCTCTTGGATATCTGTATTAGTTACTCTTCTTGTTGTAATCAAATACCTGGCAAGAGAAACTTCAGGATGAAAGGTTTATTTTGACTCACAATATTAGCGTAGAGTCCATTCAAGGAAGAAATGTATGGTGGCTAGAATGTGAGATGGCTTGTAACACTCAGGAGTGTGAGGGGAGGAAGAAGAGAGGAGGGGAGGGAGGAGAGGAAGGGAAGAGGGGGGAGGAAAAAGAGGAGATAGAAGGGAGGGAGGGAGAGAGAGAGAGGAATGTTGGTGCTCTGCTTGCTTCCTCCTTTTACTTCTGCACAGGACTCCCATGGAATGGTTCTGACTGCATTTAGATTGGATCTTCGTACATCAATTAATCTAAACGATATCACCCTGCACTGTTGTGGAAGTTTTTGTTTATGGTACATAAACATGATTTTGTTTTAATCCCCAGTGTGGGATTTTAGTTTGTCCACAGCTGATAATTGTCTAGTGCAGGGGGGTGGTCTTTGCCAGCTGGAATTAGTTGAATTCTGTGGACTTTGGGGGGGTTAAATATGACAGGCCAGAGTCGAAGAAGGTGGGGCAGCTTGGAGGAGGCCAAGGAGGATGGCTTGCTGCATTTGCTGGTTTGCTAGCTTGCATGTTACCTGGACTTTTGGATATCCTAACAACTGAGATTGGTATTCCCACCCCTCCCCCAAATCCTACAATCCTATCAAGCCAGAGGAAGTAAAAAGGGTTATGTCACTCCCCCTTCCAACCTTCTTTTTCCCCTATCTGAGGTTTGGGGATGGGGGGGGGGGTTGGAAGGGAAGTATAAGCTTTAAGGAACCCCCAAATAGAGTTTGAAAAAGTAATGCCAACATTTCACTCTCTTCCCAAATCCCTCTTTGTTAATCCTTGTGCTTAAAATCTGTATTAAAAATGACTTTTCATAAACCTTAACTCTTCCTCAAAAATGTAGAGGACCCAGATTTTTAAAAATACATCAGTAAGGAAGAGAAGCTGGGTGGTGATAGTACACACCTTTAATCCCAGCACTCAGGAGGAAGAGGCCACCAGACCTCGGTGGTTTCAAGGCCAGACTGGTCTAGTTAGAAAATTCCAGAACAACCAGAGATACACAGAAAGACTCTGTCCCCAAAAGTCAAAAGTAAAAAAGAAAGAAAGAAAGAAAGAAAGAAAGAAAGAAAGAAAGAAAGAAAGAAAGAAGGAAAAGGGAGTTTTATAGAATAAAATTAAATTGAGACTTCATTAACCAAGTTCAGTTGGTAGACCTTGTTTAGAGCCTAAGTTAAATAAGCACACTGTGCAAAGAGAGCTTGAAAGCAACTATGAAAATTGGACGATTGACGGGCAAATAATGAACTATTGTTAAGTTCCATTGGCCTGTTTACAGCAAAATAGCTAGTGTTTAAAGAACAACAAATTTTTATTTTCAGATGTATCCCAAAGTCTTTTTTTGGTGAAATTTTATTTAAATCTTCTAGGTATGGGGAAATGAAATAGTAATTGATGTCTAAGTGAAATAATATGTACAAAATAAAGTTGAAGTGTAGCTCATGGTTTATGTGCTTGTCTAGCATGCACAAGGCCCTGGGTTCAATCCCTAGTACTTAGAAAAAATTTAAATTAAGGGAACATTTTGAAGAAAAAATATTATTGATGCCAAGGAATGGTACATGGAAGTCTACTGTATTATTCTTTCATGTAAGCTTGAACATTTTTGATGATTAAGAACTTGACAAAAAGAAAAATGAGCTAGGGATACAAGCCTTGGATTTTATTCTTTGAATTACCTTTAATTAGCTGTATAATCTTGCTCAAGTCACAATACCACAGCTCTCTCCTCAGTAATAAAGAAATAATAGCTGGTTGTTAAAATGTGCTGTGGCAACCATATGCCCAGGATTACAGGAATGAAAAAAAGTATACCCATTTCACCTGTTTTGCTACTTACTCCTGAAGTATCAGGGTTGGGAGAGAGGAGAGGCAGGAGAGCAAATAGAGCTGTTTAAAGTGTAGAAAGTTAGAAAAGAAAATCATTGCACTTAATTCCACTATGCAGCAGTAACAATTTAAGTTCTTGGTGTACATTTCTATACCTTGTAGACATTTTCTGTGTAAACAAAATATACATTGTTTTTAGAAAATAAAATGTGGAGTATAATGTATGTGTTCTTTAGCAGCCCACTGTGTTCTGTGTGTGTATGTGCTATTATGTACCTTTGGTAATCATACAAAAATGTATGAAAGCAATATAGAGATGTCAACATGAACTAGTTCCATTTCATTTTCTTCCCACAGCTGTTTCACTTGAAAGACCCCAGCCTCACACTAAGTTAAACATAGCTAACGCCATTTTGTGGGACACCACTGTTTTGTAAAACTCTGAAGGCCAGATGAGAAACTGGAAAATTACTGAGAAATCCTAGCTGTGTCACCCACTTGGGATATCTGTGGTCAGGCTGCGCCAGTCATACTAAAAACAGTTTGTGTTAATCACTCTCATAGATATCTGTGAGACTGTTTCAGCTAAGATAGAAAAAAACAAAATAACAGGTGGTGGGCCACGTCAAGGGGTCATCCTACCCCCCTTGACCACCCAGTTCCTGGAATCTTGGTGCCCCTGCCAAACTTTGACGCAAATCGTGGTCTCATGAAAATGTACCAATCAGCCCCCTGTAACCATGCCCTCTCGCTTCTGTACCAGTGCTTCTGCTCTAAAACCCTATAAAAACCCCAGTTTTTCCCCAAGGAGGCGCGCAAGGTTCTCCCGAGTGACCTTGCTGCCCCGAGTACTCATGAATCAAAATAAAAGCCTCTTGCTGTTTGCATCCGAATGGACTCGTTGTTCTTTGGGAGGGGGTCTCTCTGACGGAAGATACCCTCTGGGGATCTTTCACTTTTAGTTTGATGTTATCTCTAGGCTTGCTGAATATTGTCTTTACTATGTTTAGGTATGTGCCTTGTATCCCTGATCTCTCCAAGACTTTAAACATGAATGGGTGTTGAATTTTGTCGAATGCTTTTTCAGCATCTAAGGAGATGATCATGTGGGGTTTTTTTTCTCCTCCAGTTTGTTTACATGGTGGAATACATTGATGGATTTCCATATATTGAACCGCTCCTGCATGGCTGGGATAAAGCCTACTTGTTCATGGTGGATGACATCTTTTATGAGTTCCTGGATTCGGTATGCGAGAATTTTATTGAGTGTTTTTGTATCAATGTTCATAAGAGAGATAGGTCTGAAGTTCTCTTTTCTGTTGTGTCTCTGTGTGGTTTAGGTATCAAGGTGACTGTGGCCTCATAAAATGAATTTGGTAATGTTCCTTCTGTTTGAAGAGAATTGGAGTTAGCTCTTCTGTGAAGGTCTGGTAGAATTTTGTACTGAAACCATCTGGTCCTGTTTTTTTTTGTTTGTTTGTTTGTTTTGTTTTTTGGAAGGGAGACTTTTAATGAGTGTTTCTATTTCCTGGGGGATATAAGACTATTTAATCTATTTACCTGATCTTGATTTAATTTTGGCAAATGGAATAAGTCAAGAAAATTGTCCATTTAATTTAGATTTTCAAACTTTGTGGCATATAAGCTTTTGTAGTACAACCTAATGATTGTTTGGATTTCCTGAGTGTCTGTCATTATATCCCCCTTTTTGTTTCTGATTTTGGTGATTTAGATGTTTCTCTCTGCCTTTTATTTAGTTTGACTAAGGGTTTGTCTATCTTGTTGATTTTCTCAAAGAGCCAGCTCTTGGTTTCATTGATTCTTTGAGTTGTTTTCTTTGTTTCTAATTCATTTTTTTCAGCTTGTTTCAGTTTGATTATTTCCAGTTCTCTACTCCTCTTGGGTATGTCTGCTTCTTTTTTTCTAGTGCTTTTATGTATGCCATTAAGTTGCATGTATGAAATACCTCAAACTTCTTTCTGGAGGCATTTAGTGCTATGAACATTCTTCTTAACACTGATTTCAAGTTTGGGTAAGTTGTGCCTTCATTTTCATTGCATTTTTTAAAAAGATTTATATTTATTTATATGCATATGGGGGGCATTTTCACTGCATTTTAGGACATCTCTAATTTCTTTTTTCATTTCTTCCCTGACCCAGCTGTCACTAGGTAGAGAGGGGTTTAGTTTCCAACATCTCTAATTTCTTTTTTCATTTCTTTCCTGACCCAGCTGTCACTAGGTAGAGAGGGGTTTAGTTTCCATGTGTATGGAGGCTTGTTGTTATTTCTGTTGTTGTTGAGGTCTAGTTGTAGGCCATGGTGGTTTGATAGGATACAAGGTATTATTTCAGCCTTCTTGTATCTATTGAGGCTTGCTTGTGCCAACTATATGGTCAATTTTTGAGAAGGTTCTGTGAGGTGCTGAAAAGAAGGTACACTCTTTTGGTGAAAAGTTCTGTAAACATCTATTAGGTCGATTTGATTTAGGACCTCTGTAAGTGTCATTATTTCCCTAGTTAGTTTCTGTCTAGATGATCTGTCCCTTGATGAGAGTGGAATGTCTTCCACTACTAAGTCTCCCACTATTAAGGTATAGGGATCGATGTGTGATTTAAGCTTTAATAATGTTCCATTTACAAATGCAGGTGCTCTTGTATTTAGGGCACAGATTTTCAGTATTATGATGTCCTTCTGGTGGATTTTTCCTTTGATGAAAATGAAGTGCCCTTCCTCATCTTTTTTGATTAATTTTGGTTGAATGTCTATTTTATCAGATATTAGGATTGCTATGCCTGCTTGTTTTCTGTGTTCATTTCCTTGAAAAACGTTTTTCCAGCCTTTTACTCTCTTTGTTGCAGAGGTGTGTTTCCTGGATGCAGTAGAATGTTGGATCCTGTTTTCACAACCATCCTGTTAGTCTGTGTCTTTTTATTGGCAAGTTGACCCATTGATGTTGATAGATAATAGTGACCCATGAATGTTAGATCCTTTTATTGTGGAGTTGGTGGTGTTACTGTGTTTCTATGCTTGTTTTCTTTTATTTTTTTGTTGTGATGTTATCTATATCCTGTGTTTTCTTGGGTGTATTTGATTTTGTTAGATTGGAGTTTTCCTTCTATCTTCTGTAGGGTTGGGTTGTGTAGATATTTTTAAGTCTAGGTTTTTATGGAATATTTTGTTTTCTCTATCTATGTTGATTGAAATCTTTGCTGGGTATAGTAGTCTGGGTTGGCATCTGTGGTCTCTTAAAATCTTCATGACATCTGTCCTGGCTCTTCTGGCTTTCATAGTTTCTGTTGAGAAGCCTGGTGTAATTCTGATAGATCTACCTTTATATGTTACTTGGCATTTTTCCCTTGATGCTTTTAATAGATTTTGTTGTTGTTGTTGTTCTGCATATTTAGTGTTTTGACTATTATGTGACTTTAGGAATTTCTTTTCTGGTCTAGTATATTTGGTGTTCTGTAGGCTTCTTGCATGTTAATAGACATTCTTTTAAGTTGGGAACATTTTCTTCTATGATTTTCTTGAAAATATTTTCTGGACCATGGAGCCTGGAATCTTCTTTTTCATCTTTTCCTACTATTCTTAGATTTTGTCTTTTCATGGTGTCCCAGATTTCTTGGATATTTTGTGTTTGGAACTTTTCCAATTTTATTTAGTCTTTGAGAGATGTATCAATTTCTGCAAGTGTGTCTTCAGTGCCTGAGATTTTCTCTTCCATCTCTTGAATTCTGTTGGTGATGGTTACTTTTGTGGTTCCTGATCTTTTTCTCTAAGTTCTCCAGCTCCAGCGTTTTCTCTGTGTTTTCTTTATTGATTCTAATTCTGTTTTCATGCCTTACACCATTTCCTTCATCTCTTTAAATGTGGATTCCTGTCATTTTATGATGGCCTCTATTTTTTTGTTTGTTTCCTCTCTATATGCCACTAATTGTGCCTCTATTTGTTTGGCTGGATTTGCCTGTATTTCTTTGAGAGCTTTGTTTGTTTCCTCTTTATGTGCCTCTAATTAAAGTGGATAAGCATAGATTTGAGATAATTTTCCTGTGTTTCCATTCATTAAAATGTCCATTGATTTGGGGGTTGCTGCTGATGCTATGATTTTTGTTTGACATGTTCTTACGCTGACCTCTAGCCATCTGCTTGTCCATAAATTTTGCTGTTTGTTCCTGGAGTCTGTACTTCAGACTGGGTCCATCTATCTCTGGAGTCTGGATTATTCTTCAGGAAGATGAGAGAGGTCCACCAGTCTGAGAGTGGATGTTGATTTTTAAGCTGTAGCTTAGGGAGGAAGTTCGCAGGTGAATGTGCACAAGCGCAGGAGTGTGTGTGGAAGTGTGCCTTGAAGGATAGAGTGGTAGAGTATAAGCCAGGCGAGGCTGCTGGCCCTGTTCATGGGTTCAATGCACATGCCCAGGTGCCCTGAATGCCTCAGTGGCCCACAGGCCTGTGGTACCATCCTGCAGGTATTCAGCTCTGTCTGGGTTGCACCATCTTGGCTCCAGGAACTGTTTGCTTGGACTCCACTGGGAGACCCACAGAATAGAGGCTTCAGTGTTGAGAACACTGACCCAAGGATCCCTATGTTGCCCACTGTGGGGCTTTGGGTGTGAGGGTTTCAATGTGTGGCTTCTAAAATAGAGGGACCCTGGATCTGAGGCTCTGCACACAGTCACTTGAAGGTGCACTCACTGGCTCCTGGACCTTTTCAGAAAGCACATAGTTTCCCTCTGTTCTCTACTCTCAGATTTGGACCCATAGTGGCAAATGAAAGTATAGGAGATCTGTCAGCTCAGAGGTATCTGCTGTTTGGCCAACGAGTGGGGAGACCCCTACTTGGGGCAGCCTCTGCTACAACAGAGAAGCTGGGAGTCCCATACTGCAGCCACATCTGCTGCCTCAGTCACCGAGAATGGGGGATCCTACTTGGGCCAGCCGCTGCTGCAGCAGAGGAGCTGAGACACCTGTACTGCAGCTGTCTCTGCTGTCTCAGTCGCCAAGCATGGAGACTCATGCTTGGGGCAAACACTGCCGCCTCTGCCAAGCAGGGGGGCCTGTGCTTGGGGCAAGGGGAAATGCAAGGGGTATAAATATTTGTCACTCTCAGACCCCAGAGATGTCCATGGGTGACCTGGATCCAAACTGTCCCAGTTCACAGGTTGTTACCTTTTGCCCAGGAAGCCTCAATGTCGATGTTCTGGCTTCAGCCACCCCTTCACTCACCAATTTCGGAGTTTCGGATCCTCTTCCCCTCAGATATGGTTGCCGCCATCTTGGATCTCTCCAATTTCAACTTTCAATTTCACTCTCAATTAAATAAATTACTGCCTTTCTGCTCTGGTGTTGAATTCTGGTCTTGCTCCACAAGCACATGGGTTCTTGCATATCACTCCAAGGAAGGATAGTTTTCTGACTATCCCTGTTCAGGATCCCCCTCCTGTCTAGGAGATAAAGAAGCTTGTCAAGCCAGTGTGAGTACTTTTGGGTTGAGGCTGTTGGGAGGAATGTCTCTTTTCAAAGTGGGTCAATGCAATGAGAAAAAGTAAGCTGAGGAAACTAGTGAGTCAGGCAGAGAAGTTGGTTAAACCAGAGATGTGGAGCCAGTTGGGTCAGGAAAGCAAGGAGGATGTAGAGAGAGGAGATGCTTCTAGAGTAAGCTAAGCCACATCTGGGTTTGGATAAAGTTTCACAGAAGTCTCATGTGAAAACAAAACAAACAAACAAAAAACAATTGTCCCAAGTGGAAGTCACCAAGAGATCAAAGAAAGGGAAAATCCAGGTTACACAAAATGTGATGTATTAAGGACTTACAGAAAAAAAAATCTTAGGAAAGATGGGGAACCCCTACAACTTTAAACAGGAGGTTTATATCCTAAGTTTAACCAAAGTGAAATGCTGTGTTCATCGTGGCATCAGGGATTGACCTGAGTGGGGAGGCAAGATAATGAAGAAAAAGTGGGATAGGGTGGACTGTGATCTTTGATGGAAAAGCCACAATCCCTCTCAACCAGAAGCAGAGCATGTTTGATATATATAGTTGAACAGAAAGGCAAGGTTATGCATACAAACAAATCAAGAAGGCAGAGTTTGTGGTATACAGCTGAGTCAAGGGGAAGGTTTAGCTAATCTCAGTAGGAGTAGTCTCTGTACGGGACCAGTCTTTGGGCCATAAACATCTGGAGGGAGAAAGCTACACTGGGCATTCTGTGCACATGCTTTGAGTATCTGAATACAGACACGGCCCCTACATGTAATTATTGAAAAGAGACCCTTTGCGTCTTATGAGCTATGTGAATGGGCCCACCCTATTTAAAGACCCAAAGATGAGTATAAAATGCTCACTGCCTTCAGTCCTACACAGTCCAGATCATGACAATGAGAGGCAGTGTGGAAGAATAGGAAAAACTCGAATCTTGGGGTCAAAAAGTGTTGAAGTTGAAATGGTGTGACCTTGGACAAGTCATTCTTGGCTTCAGTGTCTTTATCTGAAAACAGAGATAGAGAACATCTACCTCATAAGAACACTGTGATAATAAAATGAAAGCCTATAAATGATGGGTACCTTAGTATATCTAGTAAGAACTCAGCAGATGACAGCCCTTTTCCTTCAAAGGCAGATACCATAATTTGCCTCCTATTTCTAGTTCATTCTATGAAGCATGTGCCGCTCTTCATCCAGTCCTTAAAGCTGTTGTGGAAGCAGGTTTTGTGTAAATCAATTTTCATACTTTTCTTTTACTTTTCTTTTATAATTAGCATGCTCTTCTAATTATAAATATTATGTGAGGTATTATAAAAATCCAAATATCCCAAACTAGTTAATAAAATCAGCCAGGTGTGGTAACGCATACCTCCAAGCACTCCGGGAGGCAGAGGCAGACAGATCTCAATAAATTCAAGGCCAGCCTGGTCTACAAAGGGAGTCCAGGACAGCCAAGGCTACACAGAGAAACCCTGCTTCAAAAACCAATAAATAAATAAAGATAGATAAATAACTAAATGGAAAAATCTCCAATAATCTCCCTTCTAACTGAGAATTGATAAAAAGATTTTGTAACAATTCATTCTACCCACATTTTTGCTGTGTTCACATACGGGAGTCATTGTTCAAGTATGATTCTCAGAATGCAAAACAAGGGAGTAGGAAGAGGAACAAAGGGAGGATGTGAAAGAAGGAAATGTTTCATAAGAATAATATGTGTAAAAAGAGAACAATGTGTGTAAAATTATCTTTAACTTACTGAAAAGGAAACCAGCAGCATAGCAAAGCCAACTCAAAAAATAAAAGTACATGAAAATAACGATGCTAAGTTAGAATCCAAGGTGGTTAATGTGCTCCAGGTGAATGAGAACCAAACAGCACCTTTTAGGATTATTTAGCATATAGTTAATATATAGAATTAGTTTTCTCAAGACTCATTTGAAGTGATCATTTTAGGCTATTGTGTCAGTTCAGTTGTCATACTACCACAGCTGGCTGTTACTATCAACATTGTGGTCTGAGTTTTTTAAAGGACTTTATTTTTTAGCAGTTTTAGGTTCACAGCAAAACTGAGATGACAGGACACAGAGATCTAGTATTGGGCCAGCAAAATGGCTCGACAGATAAAACATTTGTTACACAAGCTTCATGACCCAAGTTTTACATCTGAAACTCATGGAAGAAGGAAAGAACTAAGTCCCAAAAGTTGTCCCCTGACCTCTACAAGTACACTATGACACTTGTGCACACACATACACAAAACAAACATAAAGAGAGTTTCAGTGTACTCTCTGTTCAGACATCTGCATAGCCTTCCCTATTATCATGATGCTAATAATCCATCAGTGGCAGTATGATTGGGAGTTCAAGACTAGCTTAGGCTACATAGTGAGATAGAGGTCGGCTTAAGCTCAGAGCAAGATCCCATCTCAAAGTCAAATCAAAACAAACAAGTAAACCCCATAACTGAGACAAAGTTTTGAAACTAGAAGGAGACTGAGCTTCTTTACCAGCCATCCTCCCACACTTTTGTCCCAACCTGCAGGTGCCAGTGAACACACATTCTGTTTTCATCTCAGGCTCTTTGTAGATGGAATTGGGTGTTGTCTTCTGATAAGACGTCTTTGTAGAAAAGAATGCTTGGCATGGACCTAGATATATCTTCAAAAAGAATCATGAAACTACAAAGGTAATTTCACAGATACTTCAGACATACAGGCCTAGATACTGATTGAACCCTGGCTTTGATACTGGCTTCAACCTTGAAGGTATCATTTCGCCTTGCTGTGCCTTAAATTCTCCTTGTGATGTAGGCTTGGTATAATAGCAAATACTTTACAGTCCTGAGATAGTTGTGAGGACTGAACATATAAATACAAACAGAATATAAAATTACATATAAATCTTTTGGGCCTAGTTAAGTGGTGCTTACCCAAGTACATAGTGAATTCCAGGCCATCCAGGGAGCCAAGTGAGGCCATCTCTCTAATTAAAGCACTTGGTACTATACTATACATAGTGTGTTTATAAATATAAGCTATTATTTTCATTTTTCACATTATTCACAGTTCTGTGTCCATAGTATTTAAAATACTTGTGGAGCAAGTGAAATAATAAACTATACTTGTAAAGTAGGCTTGGTATAATAGCAAATACCTTACCATATTGAGATAGTCGTCAGAACTGAACATATAGTATAATAAAAATAAAATATAATGTACTTATATTACATTAAATTTATTTACTATACCTTCCTCTATTCTGACTTGCCTATGCTTAGCCTACCAATATTACCAGTAGTATGAGAATAGTTGTTGAGAGCATGTTGACAACTAGAAAGAAATTCTTGCTTCAGTAGTTCCTTTTCCCAAAACTCATGGTTCTGTCTTCCTTTCCCAGAAACCCTTTGCTGGCCTAATCATTGTGTCCTCTTTCATTCAGCAGGACTTGTCCATATACCATACCTTGTGCTGCTTTAAGATTTCAGAGAATATAGTTGGGCCTGGTAGTACAGGTCTGTTAACCCTACTACGGGGAGTCTGAGACATGAGGAATGCACATTCAAAGTATATGTACAATACACAGTGAGTTCAAGACCAGCCTGAGCAACTTACTAAGACCCTATTTCAAAAAAAAAAAAATTAAAAAGGAACTGATTATATAGCTTAGCGGCATACTGTGTGTCTAGCAGGTGTGAGGCACTGAGCGCAAGCCCCAGTCCTAAAAATAGAACTTCATAAGGCAACAAGAGAGTGCATACAGATGTGTTTGCAAATGGAAGTGGACATTTCCCCCTGCCCACCCTCTCATATTCTACACTTCCTCTCTGTGTATCTGGAAGATAGATATGCAACAGAAAGACTACCACAGAGGAGCATCTTCGTGTTCATTTCCATAACGTATCAATCACAACTCTCACTTCTCTGAATGAGGGTAGCAGGTTATTCAGGTTAGGAATTACTCCACACCCCTGACCCTAAACTCTCTTCATTCCTATGATATTAAATCACCATTGCTGGGAAGACACATGGTGGAAATTTTTGCCTGATTTGGCATTGAGGTATTTTTCTACCCTGTGCCTCTCTGTTCCCATAGTTTCTCCCAAAGTAGCTGATTCACATGCTTTTGTGCACCAAATTGTTGTTCCAAATATCATCCCTGCTTTTAACTGAGGCACAATAATCATTGGGCAGAAGAAATTCTTGCTTGGGATCTAAAGAGTCTTTTTTCTTTTGGAATTGATAATGTCCTTCATATTCTCCCTAAATAATTGTTAGAAGTACATATCAATCTTATATGACAACCTGAGACTCTGTCATGATAAAATGGTATGAAGGAGTTGAGGCTATATAAAGAAACCTCTGCTGTCTCCAAATTACTATGTTCTTCCCCCAAACTAAAAAGCCAATCTTTTTAAGTTGGTAAAACTATACTAGACATGTGAAGAAATTGGATAGTTCTAGTGAACAGCTCACTATTTAGAAGATGGAGTTCTTCCAACATAATAGTAAGCAGGTAGGTGAGTTAAAAGCAAAGCTTTGGTAAAAATAAAATTGGACAGTGTTAGAAGACTGCATATCAGATTGTTTACAAGTTCTTGAAACACGGTAGCCACAACTAGTCCATACTCTAAAATTTTCTATTCAACTTTAATGATTTTAGAAGTAAATTATCAAACCTACCCCCATTCCTCATTCCCTCTATTCCAAATTTTCCCCTACCCCCTCACCACTATTCTCTTCCGAATTCAGGAACTCTCTCTCTTTTTTACTTAAAACCCAATGAGTTCACTCAGTGTTCCCAGTATGTGCACGGCATAGAGGCATCTCCTGGAGCATCTCAGTGGTTGCATCCATGAAAAAAAAAAATGACTCTCCCTCTCCAGGCAGCAGTCATTTGCCAATAGCTCCTCAGCTAGTGTGCACTTCTAGGAATTTATCTCTTTTTCCTGGTCTGTGAGGAACAATAATTTGTTATATAACGCTGAGATAATTTTTTCCAGTAGGCAGTGGCTATAACAACATCAATTGTTTTGTTACCTTCTATGCATCCAGCTGAGAAGTCCACCAAAGCATGCAACTGGTATGAGATATAAGGATGATGGTACATGAGAAAAAAAATTGGACTACTAGAACCCCTGCACAGATGTAGTCCATGGCAGTGTAGTGTCCAAGTGGGTTACATAATAATGGGAAGAGGGACTGCCTCTGACATAATCTGATAGGCCTGTTCTTTGATCACCTCCCCCCTAAGGGGAGAGCAGCCTTACCAGGCCACAGAAGATGACAATGCAGCCATTCCTGATGTGATCTGATAGACTAAGATCAGAAGGAAGGAGAGGAGGACCTCCCCTATCAGTGGACTTGGGGAGGGGCATGAAGAGGGAGGGAGGGTGGAATCAGGAGGGGAGGAGGGAGGGGCTTGTGGGGGGATACAAAGTGAATAAACTGTAATTAATAAAAAATAAAAAAATAGAAAAAAAATTGGACTACTGGAGTTTGTTGTGACAAAAAGACTAAAAAACAAAACAGAACCCTATGTTCCTCATTTGCAAGTAGAATCCTTCAGGAAGAAAACAATGTTGACAATCTCATGTGATTTGTTTCTCTCTTGCACTTACTGAGGAGTACTTCACTGAGGAGTTACCCAGGCTAATACAAAACACCATGAATGTGGTGTTTTAGCCATTGCTACTTCTTCCCCTAAATGAAAACCAATAAATTTTTTCTTAGAACAGTAGAAGACACAAAGAAATCTTCATTTATTTCACATATCAGAAAACACTTCCAATTACAGTTCAGCTTCTCTGAGGCTTACATCAAGTAACAAAATGCAGAGTCAGAAAAGCTGGATAGGAGGAAATCAGTATTAATGGGGCACCAGGTGAGGAATTTTATTCAAACATATCACTCGGTGGAGCTGGAGGCCTACGCAGTTCCTTAAGAGTCATTCTGGAGGCTGGGGAGGTCTTAGTTGGTAGAGTGCTTCTCTGACCCCAGGTCCAGTGTGCAGCACCATATAAATGGTGCTTGTCTAGCCCTGGGTTCAGTCCTCAGCACTATATAACCAGATGCTGTGGCACACATCTGCAGTCTCAGCATTCAGAAGGTAAAGGCAGAAAGATCAGGAGTTCAAGATACATAGTTTTTAGCTACATAGTGACTTTAGGCCCAACCTGAGACACATGAGATCCTGCCCTGAAAAAACATCATTCTGGTTTATTCCCTGAAGGAATCCTATTCTGCACACAATTCTGAAAGACTGACTATGAAAAGGCTTCTAAAAAGAGAAGTCTTTGCTGAATGATCACTAGTAAAAGCCTAAAAGAATGTAAACCCATTTGGGAAGTAGTTTTTTGTTTGTTTTGGTTTTGGTTTTGTTTTTTAATAATGGGGACTTCCTAGCCGCACTTTCTCATTAGAATCAAAATATCCCAGCCACTGTCATATTTAAAAGTACTGAAACAGCCAGACTATTTTCTGGGAGGTGCTCATTGCTAGTAAGTTGTCACATCCTCTGATCAGAACAGACATGTTGTGGCAGAGTTCAGATCAGCCCATGGAAGCTCAACAATACCTCAAACAAATGAACAAAGTTGGGAATGTAGAGTCTCAGTGAAGTACCTGAAGGTTATTCCAATTGACTAGGAGAACAAACTAAATAAACAATGACTAGTGCTGGTATCCAAACCTACCAGTCAATCATAAACAGTAAAGCCTATTTGGAAGTTACTTTTTCTTTTGTTAGGCTTACTAGATGAGTCAAGAAAACAGGCCTGTGAGTACTCACATACAGGAGTCTCACCCTCTCTTTCAATTTCGCACTTGCTCCTGTCAAGCCCAAACCCATGCTATAATGTTCAGAAGAATAAAAATAATCAGACAATACTTTGTCTTGTGTCAGTCTCACCACGTGGCTCTGAGTTCTCAACCCTTTCCCGATGTTGTCTGCGGCAGCAGATACAATGGAGGTAGTCTACTATATTATGAGTGAAGAGTGAGCGTAATGGATGCAAGTATTGGAAGAAAAGGAGCATGAATCCAATGGAAATCAGATAAGCAATAATAAGCTGCACAGCAATTAAAGAATGGCAGTAATTCAGTAACACTTTGACTCCAAAGAACTTAAAAACCAAGACCATTATCACATTCTCTACCAGCCTCACACTGTAGTGCAGTCCCATATGTCCCCAATTCTGACCTTTGTCAACAAGGTCTCTGTCTGCTAACTTCAACTGCATGGCTGACCAGCAAGAGAAGTTGATACCAGCATAGAGGATGGTGACAGAAATCAATACCACCAGAGTGCCAACTCGGCTGAAATTTTTCTCAATATTGTTTGGCATTTGGGCACCACTCCTCCAAAATTTAACCCAGGGCTCAAAAAGGATGATCAAGAAGTTGAGCACTAAGAAGGGCACAGCCTTCAACTTTAAGGTGGCAGAGAAGAGCACCAAAATCACAAGGCGGGAAGTAATCTCCAAAGTCCTCCAGATGGTGATGCAAAGGACTTCCAGTGGCCCAAGGCGAATCTTGTAGTCATCGTACTTGATCTGGATAGCCAACATATTACAGAGGGTAGCCCCATAGGTGACAGATATCAGGGAAAAAACCATTAGCACAACTGCAAAATAAGGAATAAGACAGAGAAGCAATCAGTCGATGTTTGTGGTAAAGCCTGTATTCAGAACCAGAGGTTCAGAGCTGATGGACAGGGCTTGAGGCATTCTTTAATTAAAAGCAGACTTACATATAATCATAGCTACGTATACAAATAGCATGGACCTGAATAAACATTTTACAAGGACATATAAATGTCTAGCAGATATAGAAAAAGATATTCAATATCACAGACCATTAGAGAAATGAAAATGAAAATCACAGTAAGAGCTGGTAGTAGAGGTCAGTGGGCATGTCCTTGCCTAGCATACAAAGAATGACCACAATAAGATGCTACCTAATAACTATTAAGCTGAACACAATTTTTTTAAATCTGAAAACAGTATGGATAAAATGAAACTTTTATACATAGTTAGAATGTAGATTGATATTGCCATTGTGATAAACAGCATGAATATAACTAAAAAACATAAAAACAGAACTAACATATGATCCAGCAATTCCATATGCAAAGGGAAGGAAATCAGTACCTCAAAGAAATGTTTTCCCTGCTATGTTGTTCATTGCAGCAAGACACAGAACAGCTATTATATGGAAACAATCAAAATGTCTATTGGTGGGTGCATGGGTAAAAAAAAAATGGCATAAATATGCAATGGGATATTACCCAACAATAATATGAAGGAAATTATATTGCTGCAACAAAATGGATGATTATCAAAGACTTTATGCTAAGTGAACTGAGCTAGACTAAGAAATAATAATGTATTACCCCATTTATAAGTAAAATCTCATAAATAGACGGATTTAAGGAAACAGAGGAAGGCAATCGTTTTCGGGGGTAGGGGGAAAACAGGAGAATTTTTGCCAAAGGGAACAAACTTTCTGTCACAAAATGATTACATTTGGAAACCCTAATGTACAGCTTGGCATTATATTTTACTTGGACTGAAAGAGTTCACACACAAATAGTAATTATAGGAAGTATCAAAACTTCCCAGTGTAGACCTGAAATATATACAGTAAAACAAAATATCACACACAGGAAGAAAAATGTAATAAATAAACCCAAAATATCTTCTTTAATGTTGATGGTGTTTGAACTCAGTAGCAGAGCTCTGGCTGATCATGAAGAAAGCCACAGATTCAAGCTCCAACATCATATAAATAAGCAAATAAAAATAATAAAACTATTCCTGTATGCTTTTGTTTTCTTTTTAAATTAAAAAAATATATTCACTTTATACTCTTGTTGTTGCAGCCCCATCCCTACTCCCCTCCCAGTCCTATCCTCCCTTCTTAACTCCCCCTTTCCCATCCAGTCCAGCTCATCAAGTTGCATCAGGACTGAGCATGTCCTTTTTCCTTGTGGCTTGGCAAGGCAGTCCTATGGGCAGGAGAAAGCTAGTAAGTGAGCCTGTGTCTGATGAAGCCCCTCTTCCCTTACTAGAGGACCCACATGAAGTTTAAGCTGCACATCTGCTACAGTTTTGTAGGGGGGGTCTAGGTCCAGTTCATGCATGGTCCTTGGTTGATGCTTCAGCCTCAGCAAGCCCCTCTAGGCCCTGGTTATTTGGCTCTGTTGGTCTTCTTGTGGAGCTCCTGTCACCTCCAGGTCCCTTTCTCTTTCCTCCCACTTTTCAACAATATGAAAGAAAGACCCAGCTATACCTCTCCTGGGAATGTACCCAAAAGGTGCTCCACCACACATTGAGAACACTTGTTCACCTATGTTCATAGCAGCTTTATTCATAACAGACAGAATCTGGAAACAACCTAGATGTCCCTCAACTGAAGAATGGATAAAGAAACTGTGGCACATTTAGACAATGGAATATTACTCAATTATTAAAACCAAGGAAATCATGAAATTTTCAGGCAAATGGATGGAACTAGAAAAGATTATCCCAAGTGAATTAACCCAGGCCCAGAAAGACACACAAGGTATGGACTTACTTGTAAGTGGATTTTTTCCATATAGTATAGGATAAGCATAGTAGGCACAGACTCAAAGAAGATATGAAACATAGAAGATCCAAGGGAGGATGCATAAATCTCACTCAGAAGGGGAGATAGAATAGAGAGAAGCAGTGGCTAAAGAGAGAGGGAACAAGGTAGGAGAGGGGTCACAGAGTGTTAAGAGGGTGGAGAACAGAACTGGAGAGACCAATGGCAAGAGAACAGAAGGACTATAGAGAAAAGAGAAACTGAGGGTGGGACATCAATGTGACAAGCTGGAGACCTAACTCAGGGTAGGTTCCTGAGGGAGGATATGAGGGGTACTTAAGCAGAGACTCCAAGTAGCAGAGGCTACAGAGACTGAAGAGGACATACTCTAACTAGACCGGTCTCCTAGCAGAGAAAGGGGAACACCAACCCACCCACAAAAACTATGACCCAAAATTTACCCTGCCTACAAGATATGCAGGGATAAAGGTAGAGCAGAGAATGCCTAACCAATGCCTGCCCCAACCAAAGACCCACACTATAGGAGAGTGCCAACCCTTTGACACTATGAAAGATGCTCTGCTAAACTTACAGATAGGAGCTTGATGGAGTTGTCCTCTGAGAGGTGCTACCCAGTAGCACCTCAAAACTGATGGCGAGACTCACAGGCAAACATTGGGTGATGTTTTTCTGTTTTCTAAGTTTCTAATTTAGAAATTTTGGATGAACATACAATGCAAGAGTTTAATCATAGAAATATACAAAACAAACTTTTCGAAATGATTAAGTCTTATAAATAATACTGAGAAGAAGTCACTGACATAGGAAGGACATATGTAAAGGTATAGGGCAGGCCTAACTGAATAAACAGTATTCTGGGAGAACAGTAAGTGAGAAAGGAAAAATGAATTATCTGAAAAACAACAACTACTAATCTTTGGAGGCATATATGTTCCTTCCTTCTGTTCCTCCTCCTCCTCCTCTGCTTCTTCTTTATTAAGCAGTATCTCACTGTGTTGTGGCTCTAGCTGGCCTGGAACTTGTGATGTAGATCAATCTGTACTCACAGAAATCTGCCTCTGCTTTGCAAGTGCTGGGCCACTATGCCTAGAAACTGCTTTTTCCAGTTGAAGTCTAATCTTTGTTGTGTATCTTCTTCAAGAAACTAGTCTTCTATGATTCATTCCAGTTGTATGTGCCAAAATGTAGTAGAAATCTCATGAAGGCAAAAGGGACCATATCTATTTTTTTTATCCTTACAAGATAACATAAACTGTCTGAAATAAAGTATGTGTTTCATAAAGGTTTGTGGAATAATGAACATATTTTGATTTACAGAAGCAAAATAGATGCTTGGGATTCAAAATCATTCAAGTAGTCCTGTAGAATCCTTCACAGAGCTTGTGGAAGACACTGAATATCTTTAGGCCTCAGTTTCCCAAGTCTCTGAGATACTATATGGTTACTTGATTTTGTCATTGATAACAACAACTCATCACCCTCACAATTTGATATTTACGGAATTTCTGAACTTACAACAGTGTGGTTCAAAATATTTTAAACCCTATTTAATTTTTGGCCCATGGCATCCATATTAATGTATATGAGAGGAAGGCCAGATATATTCCTTATCCACTATAACTAATCCCCACTTGTAGATGATATAGGTGACCCTTTCCTAGTCTTCCTTTATGTCAAATGATACTGATTACTAAATTAATTAAAATAATTAATAATAGTTTAATAATAATAAATTAATAGCTCTCAAGGACACAGTTACCTGTAGGTCAATCAGTTTGCACATTGTCACTTTTGTAATGTACATATATTTTAATTAGATGATTTTCCCACTCTCAAAATTCTCAGGAAGAAAAGCAACATTTCCAGACAATGTTGTCAAACTACTGTCAAGTGTACACTTGTATAAAGCTTCCAAACCAATGGAACTTCAGAAACAATTGTTAATGGAGCAAAGGGGATAGAGGTGGCCCCTTGCATTTATTTGAGTCAGAGGACTTTGTCAAACAAGGTCAGGACTTACTAATAAAAAAAAAAAATGGTCCAAAGTTTACCCACATCTGAATGTGCATTTGCGTAAAACAGATGAAACAAACTCAGGCTGGTAAAACTCATTAACAATATTTGATCTTGACACTGACAATACTGACTCACATTGAATCTTCTGCTAGAAGTCTTACTCATTTAGGGACCCATCTTTTTACAAGCAGAAACATATGGCAGGGGCTTCTTTGTAACTTCCTCAGAGATCATCAAGAAGATCAGACCTAGACCAGGCCTGATGACTCTTATTCATCCCACAGCCCTTTTCTGTCTCTCTACTACCACTGGAGGAAATGATTACATCTGTGATTCTTTAATGAAACTAGCTAAGATCAACAGGGGCACTTTTTAAAAATACAGATTACTGGCCTCCCCACACTCTGTGATTGATTCAGGTCTGAGAATGGAAGGTAAATTTTAAGGAGAACCTTCCAAACCAGGCATGCCAGATCTTGTCTATAGTCCCAGCACTTGGGAAGCTCAGCAGGAGGATTGCCATGAGGAGGATTGTCATCCTGGGCTATACAGTGAGATCTAGGCCAGCCTGGAATACAAAGAGTGACAACATCACAAAAACAAACAAACAAAAAGAGAGAGAGAGACAAAGAACATTCCCACATGATTGTGATATGCAGAAATATTTGAGAACCTTTTCTCTAAAGGTGGCCATCTGTAAACAAATTAAGCAACTAGCAACACAGTGTACACACTAGTGACAAGGGAAAATCTCCATTTTTTTCTTCTTATTGATACTGTGGCCAGAAAGTGTGTTTGTGAAATTTTTTAATATAATTTTTATTTATTACAGTTTATTCACTTTGTATCCCAGCTGTAGCCCCACCCTCATCCTCTCCTAATCCCTTCTTCCTTCTCTCCCTCCCTCAACTCCTCCCATGCTCCTTCCTCAGTCCACTAATAGTGGAGGACCTCCTCCCCTTCCATCTGACCCTAGTTTTTCAGATATCAGGACTGTCATTCATAGTCTTCCTCTGTGGTCTGGTAATACTGCTCCCCCCCTCAGGGGTAGGTGATCAAAGAGGCAGCCACTGAGTTCATGTCAGACAAAGCCCCTATTCCCCTTAGTAGGGAACTCACTTGGAGACTGAGCTGCCATGGGCTACCTCTGTGCAGGGGTTCTAGGTTATTTCCATGAATGATCCTTGGTTGGAGTATCAGTCTCAGAAAAGACTCCTGGGCCCAGATTTTTTTGGTTCTTTTGTTCTCCTTGTGGAGCTCCTATCCCCTCTCGGTCTTTCTATCTCTCCCTTCTTTCATAAGATTCCCTGCACTCTGCCCAAAGTTTGGCTATGAATCTCAGCATCTGCTTTAATACTCTTCTGGGTAGAGTCTTTCAGAGGCCCGCTGTGGTAGGCTCCTATCTTGTTCCTTGTTTTCACCTTCTTCTGATATCTATCCTGTTTGCCTTTCTGAATGAATATTGACAGTTTAAGAATTCTGGTGGGTCTGAGCTCTTTTCCTCCCTAAGTTCTAGTGCTGTCCAAAAGAACTATTTTATGATGATGAAAGCATTCTAGATCTATGCCATCCCAAGATAATAAGTTACTAACCAGATGTAGCTACTGGGCATTTGAAATGTAGACATCACTACTGAAGAAGTATGCTTTTAATGTAGGTTTTTTTTCTTTTTCTTTAAATTTCACATGAGTAAACAGTATATTGGACAGTTCAGGCCAAGACTTCTAAGACTCTTGGTTTAAGAACCCTCCCTTCTCTTGACCCCACTCACCTCTACTCAGGGGGACATCTGCAGAGATCAGAGTCACATATAGCTGATAGGTCAACTGGGGCACTGAGCCCAGGAAGGCTTGAATCTGTGACATACGTTTGTAGGCATTACGGTGCATAGCCAGGGTCCGGATGGAGTGGCCCACCTCCCATTCTATTAGCACCTCCTGGCCATCTATTAGCATCTTCTTTCGAGTAAGGCTGACATAAGGCTCTTCCTGCCCCTCTTTCTTCCACAGTGTAAGGTACTTAATCATGGCCTCCAAACACCTGTGGGAGTAAAGCATGATGGAAACTTAGCTAAAATTGTCCCAAGAAAAGAAGGCGTCATAAAGGAAAAAATCTGGGGGAGGTTGTATCACTTTTTTTGGCATTTCCTTTCTTCTGCCCATTGCACATGAATAAAAGGGTTGGCCATACCTTGTACAAGTCAATTAGGGCTAATTTTTTTCCCTCTTTGGTCACCCACTTGCCTAAGAACACCATTTCAGAAATACTTCTTTGTAGTCAAGGAATCATTTTATCTCCTCCAAAATATGTCTGAATTTTTTTTAAATGTGCCTCAAATACAAAAGTATTAAAAAGTACTATGTTCAGAGAGAAAGATGAGGGCTCTGAAAGGCTCTGGTTTTCAAAACTTAAATTTCTAAATTCAAATATTCTTTAATAAATACATTCAGCTTCATAATTGAGGTTCTTAAGTTCTGCTTTTTAAAGAAAACATCTCTTTATTGTATGTGTCTCTTGTTTGGGACAGATTCCTTTTAAACCTGATTCTTTCTTTATGAAGAAAACAAGCTTACCAGAGCCTATTACCCTTGACATCTTGCTGAGAGTCTATTTCCTGCTGTGACCCTCTGACACCTCCCCCATCAAAATCAAAAGTCTTTGGCAGTTCTCATGCAGTAAACATAAGAAAAAAGCACTAGAGCATGCTGTTTTTGTTACACCTGAGTTACTGCTTCCCCCACTTACTCTGAAAAGAATGGAAACCTAACTATTTTTGACAAGATTATCTGTAGCAGAAATTTAGAAATCGTTTCCAATAGATTGAGGACAGAAGCTCTATTTATCTTGCTTCCAGCTTTTCTCACATGGTGGAAACTTGATAAACATTTGCTGAGCAAAATGAAAGAATGAGAATGAAAAAAGAGAAAGCAGGTGAGAAATGCAGAAGGTCAGAACAGAGAATGATTTAATAGGAAAACAGATTAAAGACAAGTTCAGGACTGATGTGCTTTCTAGGCTTTTGACTGTTAATAGAAAGATTTAGAATGAATGTAAGTACTGGCTGCCATTTTCCACAGATTCCCCAGGAATATTTTTTCATGTGTACTGCTCCAATATGAACACAAGAAATTTCCACTTTCATGTGTGTGTGCATATGTGTCTATTTGTGTGTAGGGAGCCATACATATGCCACAGTTTATGTATACAGAGATCAAAGGATGACCTTGGGTGTTGGTCCTTGCCTTCCACCTTTTTTTGAGATAGTTCTCTTTCTGTACACCAGGATATCTGGCCCACAAGTTCTGAGATTCTCTTATCTCTGCCTCCTATCTCTCTGTAGGAGTACTGGGAATAATGATCCAGATGTACATTGGTTCTGGGGACCTAAAATCAAATCTTCATGTATGCTTTATCCACTGAGTCATCATCCCAGCCTTGAAATTTCTACTTTCTATAGACAAACAGTAAGACCTGGGTGAGAAAAAGGAAGGAAAGAAGGAAGTAATTACAACACATTTGCTATTTTGGATAAAATGTCTATGTACATTTTCAAGCCCATCCATACTATTGTTTAACGAAATATTGTGCCAGTGGCATGAAGTATTTTGTTTATGATTCCATTCCTAAGGCTGTTTGTGAGTTTAAGTAAATATGGGATGCCTTACTCTTGAGCTATAGTAAGCCATTTCCAGAAGCATGTTGCATTTCATGTAAGAGAACATGCCCTAAAAACAGCTTCATTTGCCTGATAGCAGAAATAAAACTCTTACCTAATGAAAACAAGAATGGCCTTGAAAACAACTGTACAAGTAGTATCATTTCTAAGTTTATAATCATTTTTCTGAAGAACTACAGGCAATTAATAGTTGCTAAGGGTCCACATTAAACACATATACATATGAGCAACACTAAATGGACTCAACAAGTATTTATATATTATATAAATATACATTACATATCTATATACATATATACATTATATATATGTACATTATATATACATAAATATACATTATATATTTATATAATATATAAAATATATAAAAATAATAATTAGAGGCAAAAAATCATGAATTTGAAAAGAAATGGGGAGGGACACAGAAGGAGTTGAAGGGGAGAGAAGTTGAAATTATATACATATATATATATACACACAAAGTATACATAAAAAAATCTCAAAAATATATAAAAATTTTCAATAAAAACAATTATTCTTCCTCTGTGGGCTTAGAGTAACTGAGGCTTATAAATGCTTCTCAGTCAAACCATGTGCAGTACAAGCGAAATGACAAATTTGAAAACAGTGAACAACTCTCTACATAGAGCAAAGTCAAAATCAACTTGGAAAGCCACAAACAAACAACAAAAAGAAAGTAAAAACTTAGGGCTGGGTACTTTAATCTTCTTCAACTGCTAATTTGTTATGTTGCATTTTGAAAGGGACCAAAAAATGGTTTTTGTGAGTCTGTAGTAACATCTTAAAATTCCATGATTCAAATTAAAGTCTTCAGTGTACAGATAACTTCAAAAACTTTGAATAGGAAAGTACCTTTAGATCAACCAATCCAAAAGTTACATATGGAAAGCTGAGTCACGTATGCACATTAGGTATATAATATGGCTCATACTGTAGACTTTGCTTTTAGTAAATTCTCAAATTTAAAATCATGAACTACCACATAAAACCCTGTTTTGGAAACTAACTTCTCAAAACTTAGATCTGGCAATACCAAGTCTGAATCCCTACACAGAAACAATGAGTTAGAGTTTTAAAGTGGCTGCCTCGCAGACAGGCACGTCCCAGATTCCAATTTGCCATGGTATTCCATTTCTTTAGCACTGAGATGTTGTTTCCATTTATCATCACATGTGAGACTATTTCCTAATACTTGGCCTACTTCGTTCATTTATAGTACACATAACCCCTGTGAGCACCTGGACTTGGAACACAGATCTAGCCAAACCATATATTTTACAGATGAGGGAACTGAGACAGATGGCATCTTCACTGAGCCCATTCAATTAGTGAGTAATAAAGGGAGGACTAAGCTCTAGAGCTCCTAATTCAGGCCACTGCTTTGCAAAGATAGCCCATATTTTCCGTGAAGCAACCTAACTAGTTCTTCCTTGTTTAAAACAGAATTGATAATCATTTTCCATATTTATGGAACTATCATTGACAAATAGAAATACATATTCGCAGATAATAAATTTTATTAATGGGGTCCCATTCTTATGAAGTTTCACAGACTGTTTTAGATCTCTAATGATGAGCTATCTTCATGTTGCATCAACATGGTGACAGATATTCCTCAGCTGACTGTGGATGTTTGTCTCTCTTGCAGTCAAGACAAACCATTCCTCTCTCCTGACCTCATAAGTTACACAATGTTTCTCTACTGTCAAACCCCATAGCATTCAGATGATTCTGTGGGCACAGATGCCTGTCTCCCTACAATTAAGCATGTTCTCACCCTGCTCACAGCAATCTGAATGGAAATACCTGATACTACCACCCTTTGCTACTAAATCCGGACAGAGGTATACCACCTTATTTTGTTCCTGCCAATCTGCATATATTTATTGTAGCAACATAAGAAGAAATAAGCAAGAAATATTATTGGGTTGTAGTACCAGCTTACTACCACCTATTACATAAAGCACTCTTCAGATGTCAAATATATCTAGAAATTTTGAAAATGGCCATACCAAAATCCAAACCAAACCAAAACAACAACAAAAAACACAGACAAATAAACAAAACATCCCAAGAAGTCCGAAATGTGAAAACTGAATGCAGGACAGAATGAAGGCAAGAATGAATGTTTTCTTTCATAGGACAATTAAATAACAGTTCAAATTACAGACTCTGGAGGCTAGGACTATAGCTCAGTGGAACAGCACTTATTTAGCATGCCCACCACTTGGGTTTCAATCCAAATAAAGTGAAAAAGCATTCGGTAGATATAGCCCAAGAGCACAAGGTAGATACACTTGCTGGTCCCATACCAGTTTTCATAACATAAACTCAGTAAGAACTCTCTAATCGAGTCTTATGGTTCTAGTGCTCATGGTTTTTGAACACATATACATGTCAAAAAGCCATTATTGTTGCACCCAAGATTTCAGATAAGGTTTTGGGACAGTAGGCAGGGAAACAGAGTGAGAAGCAATTTAAGAATTATTTAGATTAGAAGCACAGTATCAGTCATGTAAATATTAGCTTCATCCCCCGATGTACACATTTGAAGGGGTTGGGGAGAGATTTAATAATGCTCACCTGATAACAGGTCCCAAGAGGATTAGATGCATAAATAATGATAATGGTCTATCTTTGGCCAGGTCTCTGTGGACAAAAATGAGGGTCAACTGAACCATAATGGATGAAAACATGAAGAAGGAAAAGGTATATGTCATCCAGAAGGTTTCATTATTCTTTCGGTAAATTCTAACCATATACAAGGCAGATGCAGCTTCACCACAGTACAAAAAGGTGGAGAAGAGGATACTAAATGGAAAGGTAAAGTGTGGGTTAAGTCCACGGATGACATCTTCTTCCAGAGATGAAATAGGAACCATATTTGGCTCCTCAGGAATTTCATACACTCCATCCATTGTGGAGAATCTTTTATGGTCTGGAGTTCAGAACTCTTCACTGTCCATCGCCAACAGAGCCCCAATAGCCACTGTTGTCCAAGGATCAATCAGGTGGACAGTGTCAAGTCAAGTTCCCGAAAGAAGACCAACAAGTCAGAACAGGAGACAACTCTCTTCTAGACTTGAGAGTCTGCAATGGAGAGTCCAGTTGTATCTCTTTGAACTTCACTCTCGATTGTCCCTAGAATGCAATCACATATTTGATGAGAAACTTGGAAAAGCATCCCAGCACGGAGTCTGGTGTCCAGGTCCAGGTGTGTGAAAAGGCAAGGAACAACTGTTTCCACCCAGCCTCCTTTCATAGTCCTCAGGCAACGTAGTAGCCACTTTGGGGTGGCACATCAAATACTCAGCAGCTTCTCCTCAGCAATTCTCATCAGTATGGCCTCTCAAGTCAGCAGAGAACTGAGCCAAGGTAGAAGAGGAAGCACAGTCAGGTTCAGCACCTAGGTATACATCCAACCTGCTGCTAAGTTGTGCCTATTAGCTCACCTGCTCGCTGGCTCACCAGCACTCTCTCAAGACTGGCTGGGAGGCAAGTGTGCTCAGGAAGGTTCTCCAAGCCCCGCCCCTAAGACAGCCCTAGCTGGGGGCCAGAGTAATGCCACCACAGTCCCCAAGCGACATCTCCTCGGAAAGAAGCGGAATGCGCAGTGCACGATAGAAGAGGCTGGAGAGGTGTCTTCACAGAGACAGTTTATTACCAAAGGCAATAAACAGTTTGAAAACTGCAGCTGGTCCAGGGCTTTGGGACCTATGGCACCTGGATGACTTGGGCGGGTGGTGCTGACATTAGCTGTGGGTGTGGGAGAGACAGATGGGGCAAAACAAAATGAGCCAGAGTTCCAAGGCGAATAGCCAAAGGATGCTCCACGTAGCAAGGAGCAACAAAAAAAGGAGCCTGAGCAGCGTTTCTCACCATGACTTCTGGATCCAGGAGGGAGCCAGCTACAGCTTTCTTCTTCTCTGGGAGCAGCAGCAGACACCCACTTCTACTCCTCCCTTCAGCAGCTAGCTAAAGGGACTGGCTCCCACACTCATTCAACCTACTCGGTTAGGCAGGTGTGTCTCTCTTGGCCACAGGGCTGAACCTCCCCAGGTCCTATTGCCCTCCAGATAACATCAGAAAAGCAGGAGCCTAAGAGGGAATTGGGTCATAGTTTCCAGTCCAGGTAAGACCATATGCAGCAAAGGGACTACTGAAACAGAGAGAGATTAAAACTCAAAGCCAGCCCACAGACACTGAAAGCACATATATGCCTTAATTTCTGCTCTTACAAAATGAAGTCAGGACAGAAGCTTTAGAATAAACTTTTAGGTCTTTGGTTAAAAGGCTCTGAAGAGGTGCTAAATTCTAAACAGACTGATAAAGAGCCAAGTGAGCTGTTAGTAAAACCAGGAGAGAGACATCTTAAAGAGCTCTAAAAATTGCCTGGATTTTTAAGGGCAATCCTCCCCCACCTCACTGAGCTTTTGTTTTCATGCTTTGTTTGCATAATCCTAAACCCCAAAGAAAAAAAAAAAAAGAAAACATCTGCCTCCAGGTAATATAAATGTAGCAGACCCAGTGCCAATCTCCTACCACCAGAAGCCAGCAAAAGGAAGCAGTGGGAGGAGTGACCAGAAAGCAGCCACCAAAAGGATGGCCTCAAGATAGACTTAATCTTTGTCGTTCACGGTGTGTGTGTGTGTGTGTGTGTGTGTGTGTGTGTGTGTGTGTGTGTGTGTGTCTAAATTCTCTCGATTGTCACATCCTTTCCCAAGGGCTGACTGGAGGACAGATATCACTTGGAAAGGTTGTAGTCTGCAGCACAGCTGCCCCTGGTCTAGCAGCTGGCTTAGAGGCTGCAACTTCCTCTTTTGTGGCCTCTTTAAGGAGGTGATACTATTAAGAACAACTTTAAAATGCTGATGGCTTAGAATGTTTAATTGGAAAATGGGTGCTCTAGCAATGGTAAATAGTACATAATCTCTTTGAACTGTTTTCCTTTTTGTTTATTTTTATTAGTTTAAGTTTGCTATTTTTTCTGTTTGTTGTGGTTTTTTGAAACAAGGTCTCACTATGTAGACCAGGCTGGCCTGGGACTCACAGACATATATCTGCCTCTGCTTTCCAAGTGCTAGGATTAAAGGTGTGCATCATCGCTTTAGCAAGCAGCTTACAAGGCAGGTTTCAGGCAGGGTGACCAACTTACCCATTATGGTAGGACAGGGTGAATTAGTCATCCAAACACAGAAAAGCAAACTATAAAGATATAAAGATTGTAGGATAAAACTGCAGTGTTCTTTCAGTCTTTCTGCCTTATGCCCCATGATTTTACCACTCCCCCAAAGCACAGCTCTACAGACTTCCTATTCTGTTTGCAAATGACTGGTTGTTCTGTCTGACATCCAAGGCTATCTGTAATCACTACTGTTTCTCTATAATTTTAGTCACCCACGCTAGGATGCTGCACAGCTTTTGCACCAGTCCAACAGGTTTGCTCACTTAGCTATATTCATCCTGCTCACCTCACCTTCCGTGCCTTGTTGATGGCATTTACAGCTCACTCCATTTCTTTCTCCACTAATAAAGCTCTAATCTTCTTTCAAAGGTCACCTCTAACCCAGGCAAGCCATTTCTAACTTCCCCTGTCCGCCCTCATTTTCCATTTTCCTTTACTTATCCTATTTTTATAAGCCACATACTTTCTTATATGAGTCCTTCAACTCTTCTTGCTCTGCCTTCCCAATAGAAGTGTGAACATAAGAAAGATGCCTAATGAATATTTAGTGTGGCCATCAATGACGGTGCTGATCAACAGGTGGTGATGATTAAGCTTCCTCCCCCCTACTTCCTCCACGAAGCCAGGCAGGACTCAGTCAGACTCTTCTCTAAATGGTGCAGACATTATGGCTGGGGCACAAAGTCTTTTGGCTGAATATGCAGTCTTATTCACCCACTCAGCTCACAAAGGTTGTCAATCCATGGAACTATCCTTTCTCTGGCAGGTTTTTATTTGTTTGTTTGTTTTGTTTTGTTGTTTTTGTCAGCACCACATTTTAGTTTCAAATTATGAATTATTTCAAGTGTATTTATTTTTGTGTTCCAACTAAATTATTATAGAATCTTAAGGGTAGGACTCCTATTATACTTTTATTGGATTCCCCCAGGGCTGGTATATACCTGTAACTTTCCTGACATCTGATTCCTCTCATGAAGCAGCTTCTCTATTTTCAGTCTTAAGACTCTCAGACGTTCTAGGTTACTAAATCCTTAGGTTTCTTATTTCCCTGTTCCTTTCCCCTACCGGAAAAAAAAAAAAAAAAAACTAGCCAAGAGCATCATTGTTTCTAATATTCTTTGACCCATCAGTATATTAGTTAGTTTTCCTATTGCTGTGATGAAATACCCAATAAAAGCAACTTAAGGGAGGAAAGAGTTATTTTGGCTTCAAGTTCTAGGAGATACAGTCTATCATGGCAGCAAGAGCATGTGGCAGCTGGCCATGTAACATCCACAGTCAGGAAGCAGGGAATGATGAATGTGCATGCTCATCTCACTTTCTCCTTTTTATTCAGTCCAGGACCCCAGTCCATAGAATGCTATCACCCACAGTAGGCAGGTCTTTGGACATCATTAATTATAGATAATTTTTCACAGGCACACCCAGAGGCTTGTCTTCTAGGTGACTCTAGATCCTGTTTACTTGAAAACCAAAATTAGCTATCACAATTAGTCAATTTCTATGGTCAACTCTACTCTTCTGAGGACAAGGGACACTGAAAATGATGACAGTCATGGGGCTGCGGAGGCCCAGAAATGCTTTCCCTACTAAAAGCAGAGATCTCTCAAGAGCTAGTTAAGTGAAATGAAGCCAATTTGTAGTCCTCTAAATTCTAGGTAGTGTTCAAGGGTTAATTTCCCCCTCTTTAAAGCACGAGAATTGTGCAAAAGGGAGATGCTGAAAATCTGACTCCTTATCCACAGCTAAACCCCAATTAAGCATGGAAAAAAAAAAGACTGAGTCTAAAAGTCATCCAGTCTGAAAGCTCTTGGCATCTTTACGGCATTGAGAACCTCTTAAACCATGAAAATAGTGTTTAAAATACTAATAGTGCTTGAAAATTGTGTTGAACATTCCAAGCCACTGCAGCTGGAAGAAGATTGTTCATAGGCTTTCCAGGAGCTGTGCTGTAAGGGTAGTAGATAGTATCCATAAGGGAAGAAGAGAGGAAAGAAAGTAAGTAATCATCAGCAGGTAGCTGATAGAGCACTCAAAGAATACCAGTCTCTGGGGGCTGATAGTTAGAGGAAATCAACAGCTAAAATGGAAGGATCCTTCCTTCTATAGAATGCTCATTTTAGGCTGCAGGATCCTTAAAAGATATCTAAGTCTATATAAGTGAGTATATACCATGTTTGTCTTTCTCCTTC
Organism: Psammomys obesus; assembly: GCF_907164565.1. Taxonomy (NCBI): domain Eukaryota; kingdom Metazoa; phylum Chordata; class Mammalia; order Rodentia; family Muridae; genus Psammomys; species Psammomys obesus. Next base: position 7,868,173 of record NW_026590677.1, read on the forward strand.
TGGGATACTTAACTCAGAATGATCTTTTCTAGATCCCACCACTTGCCTGCAAATTTCATGATTTCCTCCTTTTTGATTGCTGAGTAGTATTCCATTGTGTAAAAATACCACAATTTCTGTATCCATTGCTCTGTTGATGGACATCTGGGTTGTTTCCAAGTTCTGGCTATTACAAATAAAGCTGCTACAAACATGGTTGAACAAATGTCCTTGTGTGTACTTGAGCAAAAATAGTCCTTGTTCCCCTTACTTTGGAAAACTACTTGGTTACTGAGCTACCACGGGCCACATCCGAGCAGAAGTTCTAGGTTATATCCATAGATGGTCCTTGGTTGAGTGTCAGTCTCAGAAAAGACCCTGTGCCCGGATATATTTGGTCCTTGTAGAGCTCCTATCCTTTCCATATCATACTAACTCCCCTTCTTTTTTTTTTTTTTATTTTATTTTTCTTTTTAGTTACATTTTGTTAACTCTGTGTCCCAGCTGTATCCCGCTCCCTCATTCCCTCCCCAACCCCACACTCCCTCCCTGGTCTCCTCCCTGCCCCTTTCCAAGTCCCCTGATAGGGGAGGACCTCCTCTCCTTTCATCTGACCCTGTTTTATCAGGTATCTTCAGGGCTGGCTGCAAAGTCCTCCTCTGTGGCCTAACAGACTGCTCCTCCCCTGGGGTGGGGGTCAAACAGCCTGCCCTTGAGATCCTATTAGAAATAGTCCGTGTTCCCCTTACTTTGGAAAACTACTTGGTTACTGAGCTACCACAGGCCACATCCGAGCAGAAGTTCTAGGTTATATCCATAGATGGTCCTTGGTTGAGTGTCAGTCTCAGAAAAGACCCTGTGCCCAGATATATTTGGTCCTTGTGGAGCTCCTATCCTTTCCATATCATACTAACTTCCCTTCTTTCATAGGATTCCCTGCACTCTGCCGAGGGTTTGGTTATGAGTCTTAGTGTCTGCTTTGAAACACTGCTAGGTAGAGTCTTTCAGATGCCTTTTGTGATAGACTCCTGTCATAAGTTCAATGCACATCCCATTTGTCTTTCTAAATGAGGATTAATCACCTTCGCCTGTGTCCACTTTCTTGATTATCTTCTTTAGGTGTGTAGATTTCATTATGTTTATCATGTCTTGTAGGTCTATATAAGCGAGTATATACCAAGTTTGTCTTTCTCCTTCTGGGATACTTCACTCAGAATGATCTTTTCTAGATCCCACCACTTGCCTGCAAATTTCATGATTTCTTCCTTTTTGATTGCTGAGTAGTATTCCATTGTGTAAAAATACCACAGTTTCTGTATCCATTCCTCCGTTGATGGACATCTGGGTTGTTTCCAAGTTCTGGCTATTACAAATAAAGCTGCTATGAACATGGTTGAACAAATGTCCTTGTTGTGTACTTGAGCAAATTTTGGGTATATACCTAGGAGTGGTATAGCTGGGTCTTGAGGTAGCACTACTCCTAGTTGTCTGAGAAAGCGCCAGATTGACTTCCAGAGTGGTTGAACCAGTTTACATTCCCACCAGCAATGGAGGAGGGTTCCCTTTTCTCCACAACCTCTCCAGCATGTGCTATCACTTGAGTTTTTCATCTTGGCCATTCTGATGGGTGTAAGGTGATATCTCAGGGTCGTTTTGATTTGCATTTCCCTAATGGCTAATGAGGTTGAGCATTTCTTTAAGTGTTTCTCTGCCATTCGACGTTCCTCTTTCGAGAATTCTCTGTTTAGCTCTGTTCCCCATTTTTTAAGTAGATTACTTGGTTTGTTGCTTTTCTGCTTCTTTAGTTCTTTATATATACTTGATATTAGCCCTCTGTCAGATAAAGGGTTGGTGAAGATTCTTTCCCAATCTGTAGGCTGTCTATTTGTTTTGATGACAGTGTCTTTTGCTTTACAGAAGCTTTTCAGTTTCATGAGGTCCCATTTATTGATTGTTGCTCTTAGAGCCTGTGCTGTTGGTGTTCTGTTCAGGAAGTTGTCTCCTGTGCCAATGAATTCTAGGCTGTTTCCCACTTTTTTTTCCAGCTGATTTAGAGTATCTGGTTTTATGTTGAGGTCCTTGATCCACTTGGACTTTAGTTTTGTGCAGGGTGATAGATATGGATCTATTTTCATTTTTCTGCATGTAGACATCCAGTTGGTCCAGCACCATTTGTTGAAGATGCTGTCTTTTTTCCATTGAATGGATTTGGCTTCTTTGTCAAATATTGAGAATTCATAGGTGTGTGGGTTTATTTCTGGGTCTTCTATGCGATTCCATTGATCCTCCTTTCTGTTTCTATGCCAATACCATGCAGTTTTTATTACTGTTGCCCTGTAGTACAGCTTGAGATCGGGAATGGAGATACCTCCAGATGATCTGTTGTTGTACAGGATCGTTTTGGAGATTCTGGGTTTTTTGTTTCTCCATATGAAGCTGAGAATCTTTTTTTCAAGGTCTGTAAAGAATTGAGTTGGTATTTTGATGGGAATTGCATTGAATCTGTAGATTGCTTTTGGCAGGATGGCCATTTTCACAATGTTAATCCTACCAATCCATGAGCACGGGAGATCTTTCCATCTTCTGAGATCTTCTTCAATTTCTTTCTTCAAAGACTTGAAGTTTTTCTCAGATAGGTCTTTCACTTGCTTGGTTAGAGTCACACCAAGGTACTTTATGTTGTTAGTGGCTATTGTGAAGGGTGTTGTTTCCCTAATTTCTTTCTCAGCCTTTTTGTCTTTGGTATACAAGAGGGCCTCTGATTTTTTTGAGTTGATTTTGTATCCTGCCACTTTGCTGAAGGTGTTTATCAGCTGAAGAAGTTCTCTGGTTGAATCTTTGGGGTCGCTCATGTATACTATCATATCATCTGCAAATAGTGACACTTTGACCTCTTCCTTTCCGATTTGTATCCCCTTGATCTCCTTTAGTTGTCTTATTGCTCTGGCTAGGACTTCAAGTACAATGTTAAAGAGATATGGAGAGAGTGGGCAGCCTTGTCTTGTCCCTGATTTCAGTTGGATTGATTTAAGTTTCTCTCCATTGAGTTTGATGTTGGCTATAGGCTTGCTGTATATTGCCTTTACTATCTTTAGGTATGTGCCTTGTATCCCTGATCTCTCCAAGACTTTAAACATAAATGGGTGCTGGACTTTGTCAAATGCTTTTTCAGCATCTAAGGAGATGATCATGTGGTTTTTCTCCTTCATTTTGTTTATGTGGTGGATTACATTGATGGATTTCCGTATGTTGAACCACCCTTGCATTCCTGGGATGAAGCCTACTTGGTCATGGTGGATGATATCTTTGATGTGTTCTTGGATTCTGTTTGCAAGTATTTTATTGAGTATTTTTGCATCAATGTTCATAAGAGAGATAGGTCTGAAGTTCTCTTTTTTTGTTGGATCTTTGTGTGGTTTAGGTATCAAAGTGACTGTGGCTTCATAGAATGAGTTTGGTAGTGTTCCTTCTGTTTCTATTTTATGGAATAGTTTGTGGAGAATTGGTGTTAGTACTTCTTTGAAGGTCTTGTAGAATTCTGCGCTGAAGCCATCTGGTCCAGGGCTTTTTTTGGAGGGGAGACTGTTAATGACTGCTTCAATTTCCTTGGGAGATTTAGGACTATTCAGTCTTTCTACCTGATCTTGACTTAATTTTGGTAGATGGAATCTGTCAAGAAAGTTATCCATTTCATTTAGATTTTCAAATTTTGTGCCATATAGGCTTTTGTAGTATGACCTAATAATCGTTTGGATTTCCTCAGTGTCTGTAGTTATGTCCCCATTTTCCTTTCTGATTTTGCTGATTTGTATGGTTTCTCTCTGCTTTTTAGTTAGTTTGGCTAAGGGTTTGTCTATCTTGTTGATTTTCTCAAAGAACCAGCTTTTTGTTTCATTGATTCTTTGGATAATTTTATTTGTTTCTAATTGATTGATTTCTGCCCTTAGTTTGATTATTTCCAGCCGTCTGCTCCTCTTGGGTGTATCTGCTTCTTTTTTTTCTAGGTTTTTCAGTTGGGCCATTAAGTTGTTTGTATGTGATGTTACAGATTTCTTCTTGTAGGCACTTAGTGCTATAAATTTTCCTCTGAGCACTGCTTTCAATGTGTCCCATAAATTTGGGTATGTTGTGCCTTCATTTTCATTGAATTCTAGAAAGTCTTTAATTTCTTTCTTTATTTCTTCCTTGACCCAGCTGTCATTGAGTAGTAAGTTGTTCAGTTTCCATGTGCATGTCGGCTTTTTGTTGTTTCTGTTGTTGTTGATGTCCAGCTTTAGTCCATGGTGGTCAGATAGTATACAAGGGATTATTTCAATCCTTTTGTATCTGTTGAGGCTTGCTTTGTGACCAACTATATGGTCTATTTTGGAGAAGGTTCCATGCGGTGCTGAAAAGAAGGTGTACTCTTTTGAGTTTGGGTGAAAAGATCTGTAGACATCTATTAGGTCCATTTGATTTAGGGATTCTGTGAGTGCTTTCATTTCCCTATTTGGTGTCTGTCTGGTTGATCTGTCCCTTGATGAGAGTGGGGTGTTGAAGTCTCCCACTATTAAGGTATTAGGATCAATGTATGATTTAAGCTTTAATATTGTTTCATTTAGGAATGTAGGTGCTCTTGTATTTGGGGCATAGATATTCAAAATTGTGATGTCCTCTTGTTGGATTTTTCCTTTGATGAGAATATAGTGGCCCTCCTTATCTTTTTTGATTAACTTGGGTTGAAAGTCTCTTTTATTAGATATTAGGATGGCTACTCCAGCTTGTTTTCTGGAACCATTTGCTTGAAAAACATTTTTCCAGCCCTTTACTCTGAGGTAGTGTTTATCTTTGTTGCATAGGTGTGTTTCTTGGATGCAACAGAATGTTGGGTCCTGTTTCCGTAACCATTCTGTTAGCCTGTGTCTTTTTATTGGTGAGTTGAGTCCATTAATATTGATAGATAATATTGACCAATGCATGTTAGTTCCTTGTGTAATGGAGTCGATGATCTTACCTTGTTTCATTGCTTGTTTTCTTTTCATTTTTGTTGGGACATTATCTGTATGCCCTGTTTTCTTGGGTGAATTCGTTTTCATTGGATTGGAGTTTTCCTTCTAGTATCTTCTGTAGGGTTGGTTTGCTGTATAGATATTGCGTAAATTTAGTTTTGTCATGGAATATTTTGTTTTCTCCATCTATGTTGATTGAAAGCTTTGCAGGGTATAGTAGTCTGGGTTGACATTTGTGATCTCTTAGAGTCTCCATGATGCTTGCCCAGGCCCTTCTGGCTTTCATAGTTTCTGATGAGAAGTCTGGTGTGATTCTGATAGGTCTACCTTCATATGTTACTTGGCCTTTTTCCCTTGCTGCTTTTAATATCTTTTCTTTGTTTTGTAGATTGAGTGTTTTGACTATGATGTGACGTGATGTGTTTCTTTTCTGGTCTAGTCTATTTGGTGTTCTGTAGGCCTCTTGTATATTTATGGACATCTCTTTCTTTAAGTTGGGAAAATTTTCTTCTATGATTTTTTTGAAAATATTTTCTGGACCTTGGAGCCTGGAGTCTTCTTTTTCATCAATTCCTATTATTCTTAGATTTTGTCTTTTCATAGCATCCTTGATTTCTTGGATATTTTGTGATTGGAATTTTTCTGATTTTACTTTTTCTTTGAGAGAAGTATCAATTTCTGCAAGTGTGTCTTCAGCTCCAGAGATTCTCTCTTCCATCTCTTGTATTCTGTTGGTGATGCTTACTTTTGTGGTTCCTGATCTTTTCTCCAAGTTCTCCAGCTCAAGAGTTTTCTCACTTTGTGTTTTCTTTATTGATTCTAATTCTGTTTTCATGCCTTGCACCATTTCTTTTATGTGTTTGAATTTGGATTCCTGTCTCTCTACGATGGACTCTATTTCTTTGTTCATTTCCTTTTTGTATGCCACTAATTTCTTCTCTACTTGTGCCTCTATTTGTTTGGCTATGTTTGCCTGTGTTTCTTTAAGGGTTTTGTCTATTTCTTCTTTCTTTACCTCCAATTGACTGGCCATCTCTTTGAAAGATTTGTTCATTTCCTCCTTATGAGCCTCAAATAATTGAGCAAGCATGGCTTTAAGGTCATTTTCCTGTGCTTCTGATGAATTGGAATATCCATCGATTTTGGGGTTTGCTGGTGAAGTCATGATGTCCTGATTTATGTTGGAAATGTTCTTTCGCCTACCCCTGGCCATTGGCTTATCTGAGACCTTCCCTGTTTGTTTTTGGATTCAGCCGATCAGACTGGTACTGTCTCTCTCTCGAGTCTGGAGAATTCTTCAGGAAGTTGAGAGAGGTCCCGTGTCCTTAGCGTATGCTGAGGACTAGCTGTACCTGTGGGAGGAAAGTACGCAGGCGCAAACAGAGGCAAATGCAAGCGTGCGTGCGTGTGTGTGTATATGTGTGTGTGTGTGTGTGTAAGTGGGTGTGGGCGTGTGTCTCGAGGGACAGAGTGATGGCTAATGTTGATCCCTTGAGTGTGTGGGAGGGGCTCTGCAATGTATATGTCGCAGGCGCTAGTGATGATCGCAGCGCAATTTCTGGCATTAACTGCCTTAACTCCTCAATTAGACCCACAGAGCAGGAACTTCAATGTTCCAAGTGCCCCTCTGTTTCCCAAAGTGGGTATATGGGTGGGAGGGGGTTCGATGCCTGGCTTCTGTTTTAGAAGAAGCCAGGATCAGTGGAGCTGCAGATTCTCAAGGGTGCACTCACTTACAGGCAGGACACTTGGCAGAGATCGGCGTATCTGCGCTGTCTGCTCTCTGGTTTGGCCCTGCTTCTTTGATGTGCTCCGCCAGTTCCGTGCTGCTGTCACTGCCAGGTTATGAGGTCTTGCTGCAGCTGGAGATTTCAGGGTGGTCACGTCAGTGGGAATCGGGGTAACCAGCCTTTCTGTTCTCTGGTTTGGCCCTGGTTAGTCTTAAACTGGAGGGCTGATGTGCCCCGCCAGCTCAGTGCTGCTCCGCCGCCAGGTTAGAAAGTCCCGCTGTAACTGGAGACTGGGTTGCTAGTCCAGATGCTTTCTGGGAAGTCCTGGGGTCTCTTTACTGTGCTCTCCAAGCTTCGGAGGCCCAGCGCCTGGTGTGTCTAGCTTGTATGGCGTTTCTGTCTGGTTTTGGTGAGTATATAGCGTATTCTCTGTCACTGTGGTATTGGGCGGGCCGTACCGTCAGTGATCGCGATCCTGCGGAGCTAGTATGGCGTCTAGCAGACTCGGGCCCTGGGAGGATGGTGCAGCTGCCGCTCGTGAATCTGGGGCTCTGAGACACAGTACTGCTGTCCTTTGCCGATAAAGGACTTGGGGCTCAGCCTCAGTGGCTGCAGGCCCCAGGCAGTTAGGTCTGCGCTGAGTAAGGCGAGTCCGCTGTGCCGAGGAGGAGGGAGGTCTGGGGGAGGGGAGTGCCGAGAGATCAAAGGATCGTTTCTCACCTTCCCCAAACAAGTCCCCGGGTGACCCGAGACCAAGGTTTTCACCTCCTGCGATGTTCCCTGTTGTTTAGAAAGTCTCTCCGTTGTTTCCCTGGCTTCAGAAGTTCTTCCACTCATCAACTCAGAACTTTTTCTCTTCCACAGCTTGGAAACTGTGTGTGCTAGTCGCCATCTTGGCTCCGCCCCCCCCTAACTCCCCTTCTTTCATATGATTCCCTGCACTCTGCCGAAGGTTTGGTTATGAGTCTTAGTGTCTGCTTTGAAACACTGCTTGGTAGAGTCTTTCAGATGCCTTCTGTGGTAGACTCCTGTCATACGTTCAATGCACATCCCATTTGTCTTTCTAAATGAGGATTGATCATCTTCGCCTGTGTCCACTTTCTTGATTATCTTCTTTAGGTGTGTAGATTTCATTATGTTTATCATGACTTGGAAAGGGGCAGGGAGGAGACCAGGGAGGGAGTGTGGGGTTGGGGAGGGAATGAGGGAGCGGGATACAGCTGGGACACAGAGTTAACAAAATGTAACTAAAAAGAAAAATAAAAAGAAAAAAAAAGAAAAAAGATATCTAAGTCAAAAAAAATCAATCATATATCCTCAAGGACTTCTCTCTCTCTCTCTCTCTCTCTCTCTCTCTCCTACATACTATGTATGAAGACTCTGGCTTTTCACTTTGTACCCCACTTACTCATTAGTATCACCCATAGATAGGATATGAGCCTGAAATCAAAATACAATGTGTTCACTCTACAACCTCACCCCTGGCATTTTACCTTTTTAAAAAAATCTATTTAAAATGGAAAAAAATGGAGTTAAAGTGAGCATCTAAATTAGCTTTGAAGAGTAAGAAGTGCTTTCACAAAATGTAGCATGGAAATAAGGATGTTGTTGCCAGGCAGCTGGCAAGCTCTATTTGCATTGCCTGGTGGAGGTAAGTGAGGAGAAAGTACATAATGGATATTACTTATTTTTAAAATAATAGCTCTAAAATATAATTCACATGCTACATAATAAGTCATGTAAAGTGCACAGTTTAGAGGTCTTAATACAAAACCATCTATTCATTTCAATAATCTAGTTCCAGAGTGTTTCATCACTCCCCCAAAGAAGCCCAATCCATTAAACACCCATTTACCTTCTCTTAGATGAAACAACCACTAATCTACTTTCCATCTCAATATATTTGTCTATTCTTAGCTGTATTCATCCATTTCTTTTGCCAATAGTATTATACCACAGATTTGGTGAATTGTGAAAAGAATGCATTTATTTTGGTTATTGACTGAAAGGAGATGGATTGCATTTGGTGATGGGTCCCTTGCCAGTAGTGTTCCAAGGAGGCACAGGTGATCACATTGGAAGAGAGAGTGAGTTCCCATGCATTTGTGTGTCCTTCTTCCTTGTTATAAAAGCAACAGGAATACATCCTAGAGCCTCAACTTAAATAATCTTACATAATCTTATGCACTCACTCCCCAGAGGCTCTACTCTAAACACCACAAATAGACTATGTTTCCAGGCTCTTCATACCTCATGATAGGGATTAATTTAAATACATGAAACCCTGGAGGACACTCAAAATATAGCCATATTAAAGCATGGGCATTTCATAGAATTATACAATATGTGTGACCTTTTATGGCTTCTTTTATTTAGCATGGTATGTTCAAGGTAAATCCACACTGTAGCATGCATCAGCCCATCATTCCTTTAAGATGAGTAGTATTCCATTGTACATATATGACACCAAGACATAGGGCCAACTGCAGTTGGTGGTAGGTCAGAAATTCATGGCAAGGTAGCAGTCCAAAAATAGACAATAGTTAATGTTGTAGTATCCCATCCAAAGGCTTGAAGCTCAGGCATAACCCTGGGCTTCTTCGGGAGATGCTAGCCTTTTCTCCAGGGCTTTCATGAATTGGATATGATCCAGTCACATTATGGAGGGTGACATGCTTTCTTCAACCTCAAATGAAAAAGAACTTTACAACATCTACAAAGGTGTTTGACCAAACAACTGGCTATCATAGCCTATCCAAGTTGCCATGTAAAACCAACTGTTGGGCAGTTGAGATGGCCCAGCAAATAAAGTACTCAGGCAAATCTGAGAACTTGAGTTTGATGCCCAGATCCCACGATAAAATGAAAGAACACATTCCCCAAAGCTGTCCTCATGATGCAAATATACAAGCACACACACACACACACACACACACACACACACACACACACACAATTATTTTTGTAATTTGTAATATTTATAATTAACAATGAACAAGAAAAAGGTCTTAAGAAGTTGAAACAGTACACAGTATACTGAGTGTTTGTCTATCATCTGAATTCCATTCTTTATGGGAGGAGTTCAACAGATCCTAATGTAAAGCAAATCTTCTTTGCAATCAGGACAGAGGCATGAGACTTAGATAAACTGAATCTATAGACGCTTTCCTGGAATTGGGAGCCCATGACCTACAGCAACCAAAAGCCTTTTTCTGAGACTGTAATACAAATGTGCCTCCTAGTTTTCCAAATACAAGCTATGCAATTAGCCATGGCCCTAGTTGTTATGATCAAATTTTGCTATTTTGCTCTGAGACCACACTAAGAAAGAATGTCCAATTCTTAGAAGTATTGGACTGTTCTGATATGTGACTTTGGTTACAGGACTCGACATCAACATAGCCAATAATTTCATTAGACTTGCACTTCAGTCTAATATTATTTATACTAGTGGTCTTGCCCTCCCTCCCTCATAAAGCTGAGACTTACATTGCCATCCAATAGCTTTCCCAGACATCTCTAGGGTTCTACCCTATTTTTCTGTAATAAGGTTTTCACACAGATATGTAACAATTCTCCTCAGAGGACCTGGGTGTAACAGTAGATGTCACAGTAACAGTGGCTATTATGATGTTGGTTTGTAGCTTTGAGTCTGATTGTCCAGCATGACCAGTGATTCTGTGAGCCACTTAATACACTTTCAAGGCATGCTTTCTGTACCAATTAGTTATAGATTTCTGGTGCTAACAACCAAGAACCCTCTGGATTACAAAGGTAAAAGACAAAAACATCATATTATAACACAGCATGATAAGAGTTAGGAGAGAAGCCCAGAATGAGAACCTAATGTGGACTCTATGTCTACCCAAATAAAATAACTACAGGCTGCTTAGAATCACTAGTCCACTCTTAAAACTAACTTTCCAGGTCACCTTAAATTGAAAGACTCATTACCATCTTTCCAATTTACTACTCCTGAGTTCTCATGGTTAAATTCCCATAAGAATTGTTCCAGGGCAAGGGAAGACTAAATGCAAACTCAGAGCCTAAACTACCAAACAAGTAGGTACTCAGATAATTATATTTAGTAAAGGATTTCCTTAGGGATAGTGGTACAATGTATTCCTAAAACAGTTTCCATCTATCATATTATCACACATTTCATAAGGATTTTGACTCCTCTTTGGCCTGGGCCCAAGTAAGACTGACTTAATTCTACATACAAGGGTCTATCTCTGACACCAACTCTCTTGGTGTTCTTAAATTGCCCACAAAGAATATCCCCACCAAGTACAATCTGGTATCAATGAATCTGTGTGAATATAATTTCACATTCTTACGTATGGGCATACTACGCACTTGTTGGAACTAGAGATGCTTGATCTTAATGACAAGGAAAGGCAAATTTCAGCAGTGCCAAGAGGAAAAGAGGACTTCTCTTAGACTGCCTGACATAATGGGTGAATTACAAATTAAACAACAGAAAAGATCACAAATCTTGGGTTGTTACTAAATAATATCTTTAGTACCTCTGCTTTCCTACTTGGCCTTACTCCTTGTTTATTTCACTGTACAACTTACAGTCCTTTACTGAAGCAAGTCAAGGAACGAACTCAAGGCAAGAACCTGGAGGCAGGAACTAAAGCAGAGGCCATGGATGGATGCTGCTTATTGGCTTGGGGTCAAGTTCAGCTACCTTTCTAATACACCCTGCCCAGGGGTGGTGACACTCCTACTGGGCTGGGCCCTTACATCAGTTATTAGTTTTAAAAATGCCCTAAATACTTGTCTATAGTAAATCTGATAGAAGTATTCTCTCAATTGAGGTTCCCCTTCCCAAGTAGCTCTAGCTTGGCTCATGTTGAGAAAAACAAAAATAATAACCTTAGCACATTTTTGAAAACAAAACCAAAACATCACTTTGTTTCTCTGAAAACAAATATTCACCAAAAGCTAATAACAGCATTCACCAAATGCTAATAACAGAGGATGGAGTTTATAAAGACAGAAAATTCATAGCCAAAACTGACCATAGGTTAAATACACTGAGTGAGAAAAGAAATTCACTCACTGTTTAGTAACTAATTGTATGTAAAAGTAAGTGAAACAGTATACTTTGAAATACAACACATTAAGCAAAAAAAAAAAAAAAAAAAATTCTAACATTTTATTATAATGCGCTGAGTGGATAAATATAACATAGTTTTTGTTCAATTATTTGATTGGTTCTTTAATATAATATTAATACCTTTGCTGAAAGCATACTATATGCCAGGTGCTACCGTAGACCCTTGATAACCTAATGTAATAATTGCAATGCCTTCCTTGCCTAGCAACTATAATGGGCTCCAGTTACAAAACTGTTGATAGATTCATCTATCCTAAAATAGCTCAGATAGTAGCTGAGATTTGAACCCAGGAAGTCAGGCTCTGGTACTTGGGTCCTAATCAGTTAAAACATAAAACTGTATTGAAAATGCAAATATGTCTCAGCATCTGCTCTGATACCCTGCAGGGTAGAGCCTTTCAGAGGCCCTCTGTGGTAGGCTCCTGTCCTGTTCCCTGTTTTCTCCCTCTTCTGATGTCCATCATCTTTGCTTTTCTGAATAGGTATTGAGCATCTTAGCCATAGTCCTCCTTCTTGATTAGTTTCTTTAGGTGTACAGATTTTAGTATGTTTATTCTATATTATATATATATATAATATCTACTTCTAAATGAGTATATACCCTGTGTATCTTTCTATTTCTGGGATACCTCACTTAGATCTTTCCAGTTCTCACCATTTGTCTGCAAATTTCATGATTTCCTTGTTTTTTATTGCTGAGTAGTAATATTCCATTGTGTAGATGTACACAGAGGGCCTCTGAAAGGCTCTACCCTGCAGAGTATCAAAGCAGATGCCACGACTTATAGCCAAACTTTGGGCAGAGTGCAGGGAATCTTATGAAAGAAGGGGGAGATAGTAAGACCTGGAGAGGACAGGAGGTCCATAAGGAGAGCAAAAGAACCAAAAAATCTGGGCTCACGGGTCTTTTCTGAGACTGATACTCCAACCAAGGACCATTCATGGAGATAACCTAGAACCCCTGCATAGATGTAGCCCATGGCAGTTCAGTGTCCAAGTGGGTTCCATAGTAATGGGAACAGCGACTGTCTCTGACATGAACTGATTGGCCTCCCTTTGATCACCTCCGCCTGAGGAGGGAGCAGCCTTACCAGGACACAGAGGAAGACAATGCAGCCAGTCCTGATGAGACCTGATAGACTAGGATCAGAGGGAAGGGGAGGAAGACTTCCTCTATCAGTGGACTTGGGGAGGGGCATGGGTGGAAAAGGAGGAGGGAGAGTGGGATTGAGAGGGAAAAAGGCAGGGAACTACAGGGAGGGATAAAATGTGAATAAACTGTAATTAATAAAAATAAAATACAAAAAAAGAAAATGCAAATATGGCTGGCAGAGAAATTTTAGTAATTGATTTGACAATTCCAAGAATACTAGCCAGAAAAGTAAAACATACAAAACTGAACACAAACTTAACTGCTTTCCTCACTCTAACTTTTAGATTATACACCTTCCCACTATATGAAGCTTCCAACGACAATCCTATCAGCCTGTCTCTGACCTGCTCCCAATCCAAACTAAGTTTTAGCATCAATGCTCTGTTTTAGAATGGTCATTATACTGAAATTCATGGGTGTATGGGTTGTCTACCTCCAAGAATTTTTCCACCTCTTCCACACTGTCTGGAAAAGTTTCCTGCCTTGTTTTCTCCTATCCCAACACCATTCATCTCTGTAGGTCAAGCCCAAATTTCTGCCACTTTGTAAGATTCAAATTCTCTATCTTTTTTTCCCACAAAACAATTAAACTTCTACTGTCTGCTGCCAATTCTTTTGATATTTAACTGACCTCAAGAGTACATGCTTTATTTCCCTAATTAGCCTCAAGGATTTCCCATGAGCAATGAGAGCTGCACTATCCACTATGACAGCAGCTATCTGTGGCTATGTACATTTAAACTAAGTACTGTCCAGTAAAATTAAAATCTCAATTCCTTGATCACATTAGTCTTACTTGAAGTACTCAGCATCCACACGTGTAATTTAGACAATGCAGGTAGAGAACATTTCCACATCATAGAAAATTCTAGGACAAAAGCAGAGTATATTCCAGTTGTCATGGATGCATGTACCTGCCCTCTATATGCTCTCCCCGTAAACATTGTTTCCTCTGAACTTAAATGAGCACAAAAAATGATGGATTTTCTTAAACTCTGATTCCTATGCCTAGTATGCCGAAAAGAAACACAGATGATAAATCTCAAGTGTAATATTATTCATGTGTCTAATCAAATCTCACAACCTTTGCCTTTTCTCAATTCTCATCTTCCCTGACCCCTCTACTACATTTGACATTATGTAGAATAAACTAGCATCTCCTCAAAAAGTCATCTTTCTTTGCTTCCCTGGCACCATAACCACAAAAACAATGAGCACTGATTTTCTTATTAGCTCCTGTGCCAAGTACCATTCAAAGTCCTCTATGTACCTCAGCCAGCATATTGGGAAAGAACTATTACTATAAATCCAAAAAATTTAGAAATCTGGAACTTTTTGAACATCAGAAGCATTTTTTGATTGTGAAAATTTTTGAATTTCAGATTTCAAGATTAGAGATATTTAACTCATAAAGTCTATGTAACTATTACAAAATTGGGAAAACTATGAAGGATGGTCCTAAGTATTTCAGAAGAGACATACTCTCTCTGCATTATTTCCATTTCATAGATGAGGTATCCAAAGTAGAAAGAAATTCATTTGATTTTTTTCAAAATCACTGCAATGGTACCAGAACTACCACTCAAACTTCTTTCGACGATCTTCAAGTGAGTCACTACAAGAACAAATATATGAAAGCAGGTAGGTGGGCTATGAGGGATAACCCCAAAGAACAGAAACAAACTGTGAAAAGATTTCTCCTCTTTCACTCTTTTGGGTTCTTCTGGTAGATTTTCAATTGTCTTAACAGTTTGGACAGCTAAAGACAATTGCCAAATGATACATGGCTGTTGCCAAGACCCAGTCAGACATGCCTGGAAAGTACTGGAGGAGTTTGAGCTCAGGCTGAAGCTCTCACCTATTCACTAGTGTTTCTGTTTCTTCACTTTGTTTGGGCAAAGTCTCTCTTGTTTCTGTTGATGCACTGCATACTCCTGACTAGTTGGCCTGTGTGCTTCCAGGTGATTTTTCTATGTATACCTCCTAGCTCACTATAGGAGTGCCGGGATTACTCATGTGCATCACTGCGTCTGACTTTTTATGAATTCTGGAAATTGAATTCAGATTATCAGGCTTTACCCACTGAGCCATCTCATTTACACACACACACACACACACACACACACACACACACACAGAGAGAGAGAGAGAGAGAGAGAGAGAAAGAGAGAAAGAAAGACAGACAGAGAGAGAGAGACAGAAACAGACAGAAAACTGCAGAACTAGGACAAGGAGCCAGTTCTTTTTACTTTTCTGTAAGAAATAGATATTTAATTACACAATTTGTGCACAGTCATTAACTCTTTCCAGTAGCTAAGGCTTTCAAAGCTCAGAACACGTTATTATAGAAGCCTGGTGAGTTGGAGGGATTTAAAAACTTAGTCTTTTTAATAAGAAGGTAAAGAATATGGTTACCATAAATGTTTGGATTTTTGTTTGTTTTCGTTTCTTTGCTTCCCCACATCCTCACTTTCTGTCTCCTGGCCAGGAATACTGACCATGACCTGCTTAAGGATATCAACAAGACAGGATAATGTGACATGCTAGTAAGTAGGTGAGAACTTCAGGCTGAGCCCGAACTCCTCCAGCACTTCCCAGGTATGTCTTACTGGGTCTTGGCAACAGCTGCCCATCCAGAGCCCAAGACAGAGAACCAAAAAGATGCAAATTTAGTCTCCTGTGTAATTAAAAGGAACCATTGATGGAGTGTTTGGATCAACACCCCAAGTTGATCTGGACAGATTGTAATGTAAAGGGCCTAAGGAGAAAACACAGTTCTGGAAAATGAATGTATGATCTTTCTTTTCCTAGACTTGCTATGGTTATTTATTGCTCAATTATTTGGCAATTGTCTTTAGCTGCCCCAAACTGTTAAGACAACTGAGAATGTATCATAAGGGCCCGAAAGAGTAAAATGAGAAGACAATGTTGCATAGATTATTTCTGTTCTTTGGTGTTGCCTCTCATGGTTCCAAGCACTTCAGATGAGGGCTATTAGATCATTATCTCCATTTTATAGGTGAGGTATCTGAAGTTCAAAGAAGTTAATTTGATTTGTTCAAAATCACTGTAATAACAATACTAAGACTTCCAGACAAAGTTTTTTTTAAGGTTCTTATGAGTCACTACAATGTCAAACAAAAATAGGCGGTTAAGAGCACTTGTAGCTCTTGCAAAAGACCCAGGGTTTGATTCCTAGAACCCACATGGTGGCAAACAACTGTTAGTAACTTCAGTCCCAGGGATTCTAATGCCTTCTTCTGGCTTTTGCAGGCACCAGGCACAGATATACATGCAAGCAAACCCCTCGTGCACATAAAATAATAAAATCAGTACATCTAAAAATATTAAAAATAGAAACAGGTGAGGCTGGCCAAGCTGTTCTTTCTACAACAGAAGTAGTACTAGCCACTTCCTCTTTAGGTTCCTTTAGCTTCCTGACTTACTCTCCTGTGGTGTGTATGTGTGCATGTATGTGTGTGTGTGTGTGTGTGTGTGTGTGTTTGTGTGTGTATGCATGTGGAGGTCAGGGGACAAATTGCTGAAGTTTGTTCTTTCCTTCCATCGTGTGGGTTCCAGGGACTGAATTCAGGTCCTCGGGGTTGGGGGTAAAGTAGTTTTACTTGATGAGCCATCTTGCTGGTGCTCTGAAGATTTTTTTTTTTTACATTTTATTTTCTTATTTTATGTGTATGTGTGAGTGTCTTCCTCTAATGTCTGTGCCATGTGTATGTATGCCTGAAGCCTAGGGATACTGAAGAGGACATCAGATCCATAGGAATTGCAGTGACAGTTTGTTGTGGACCACCATGTAGGTGCTGGGAACTGAACTCGAGTGTTCTGCAAGAGCAGCCAGTGATCTTAACCACTGAGCCACTAGATTTGTTTTGTGTTTTATTTTATTCTGCATGCAGGGTGGGGATGGACAGAGTCATTGTATATGTCAGTATACAATATATACCCTCAAATTCATATAATTGATTCTGGCCTTGAACTAATTTCTCTGCTTCCACCTCCTAAGTGCTGAATGTACAGGCATTATGCCACCCTATCCCTGACTTACTTTAAATTCCCTTGTCTCAAACAAGCAATAGTTTCTTCAGATTCAGGTCTGACAGTCACAGACAGGGGTGGGTGTGGTACTACATACCTGTCATTCCAGTACTTGTAAGGTGGAGGCAGAAGGATCAGGAGTTCAAATTTATCCTCAACAACATATTAATTTCAAGTTGAAAGCCAACCTGAGATATATATATATATATATATATATATATATATATATATATATATATAAGCTGTCTCAAAAATAAAGGTGCTTGCTTCATAGAACCCTATGAGGAGACCAAGAGAAATCCTGAAGAGAAAGCACGAGTAAACACAATGCAGAGAGACAGTAATGAATAAGTGCTAGTTGCTGTTAGTATTCTGTAAACAGATACTTCTGCATGTCTGTGGCTCTCCAAAGACATTTCTTGTCCTAACTGATGATTATCTGAAAGCACTGCAAGAACCACTATTAATCACTGAGAGAGACAGATTGAATCATATTTAGTCTTATTCTGTTCTGTTAGGCTTATTTCATGGTATTGTAATTCTTTGAGAATTAAGACTTCATCTGCATCAGTCAGGGTCCTGCCAGGAGACAGAAGGCATGTTCCAATTAGTATAATTAGTAGAAAGTTTGACAAAAGGACTATCTACAAAGGTGTCGGCACCTTTATAGTAAAGGTATAAAGGATAGCAAAACCAAGAGGGAAAAAGTGCCATAACGTGGAGCTGTTTCTATCCTCCATCCAAAATGAGAGAAAGAACGTTTACCATTTTAAGAAAAAGAAGTATGCAGAGTAGAGAGCACTCCCACGACAACAATTTAGGTCAGGGACAATAGCCAACCTGGGGCAATCCTACAAGGAGAAAGGCAAGAATATACAAGATGACCACTGATCATTCTCTCCGATGTCCTGCCAGGGATTCCACTGCTCAAACATACCAGAAGCCATAAAGGCAAAGAGACTCATTAGTGTATAGCTTCATTTCCTGAGATACAGACTAGGATATGCAAGGGTCAGAAAGGGTAAACAGAAAATTTATAATACATATATGCTCAACCAAAATATTTTCAAACCAGAATACTTCATCCCTCTGACCAATCAAGATAGAACAGACTCCTGTTTCGTATAGAGCTAAATTCAACGAGTTTTTCACTACACAAGAAGCATGGAATCACTGTAATAGAAGTTTTGGTTTCTTTAAAAGCTCAGTTATGTTATGTAATTATGCTTTTGTTTTAATCCAAGGTATGGGATTTTAGTTGGGCTTTAGTTTGCCCGCAGCTGACAACTGTCTCCTGAGGGGCGTGGTCTTTTCCAGCTGATAATGGGCCTGATTCCTGCTGCATGAAGGGGTGTGGTCTAGGACTCTGAGGGGTATAAAAATGAGATCCCAGAAAGAAAAGGTGTGGCAGCTGGGAAAGACCAGAGATGGATGTAGTGGCAGTTTGGAAAGACCAGAGACAACAGCTGGTGTGGCATTTTGCACAGTCACAGTGGAGACATTTCGTGGCACAGAAGCTTGGAGGAGATAGAGTGAGGAGACTTCTTCCTGTGTTTGCTGTTGACCGAGACTGGTAAAGCCCCTCAAAGAACCTATCGACCCTAAACCTCCCAGAGAAGTAAAGAGGTCTTTTCCCCCTCTCCCCACTAGCTTTCTCTCTCTCTCTTTCCAAAAGTTAGAGGGTTGGTAGAAGGGAGAGGCTTTAAGGAACCAAAATAAAACAGAGTTTAAAAACGACCACAACAAATCACCCCTTTGAAATTCTGTAATAATCCAAAACTCAAAGTACCATGTTGTAACTGATTTGTCTATACTTATCATACCAACCAGATATACTTCTTTTTTCCAAACACATGTGAAATGTGTGTGTGCTTGTGTACGTAGTTGTATGAGTGCAGGTGTGTGCATGCATGTCACAACATGTGTGTGGAGCTCATAAGACAACCTTAAGTACCGGTCATTGCCCTCTACCTTGTTTGAGGCAGCGCACCACTTTGTAAGCAAGGGTAGCTAACCAGTGAGCTTCTGGAGGATCTCTTGTCTCCAGCTCCCATTTCCCCATAAAACTGTATGGGTTACAGATATGTGTACTACTGTGTCAGTCTTTACATAGGTTCTTGGGATCCAAACTTGGGTACTCATGCTTGTCTATCAAGTGCTTTACCCTTTGAGCCATCCCCCTAGCCCTCAGAAACTCTTGACAGTAAAAAAGTTCTAATATTCCTTGTCTTCATATTGTCTTCACTTCCCCTTTCTCATTGACAAAGCAAAATATTTTCAATGTATTACATTTTTAAGGTTTTTTTTTTCATTTATTTCTAGTATATGAGTATTTGGCCTATATGTATGTATACCAGGTACATGCAAAGACCTCAGAGGCCAGTAGAAGGTATCAGATAATACTCTTGGGCTGGAGATATCAGCCAGTTGTGAGCTGCCATGCTGGGACTTGACCCCAGGTTTTCTGGAAGAGATGATTATGCAATAAATAGCTGAAGAATGATGATGTAGAAAGAACAGCAGGGGACCTAGTAATCTTTTTTTTTTCCCCCCATGAGATCTTCTTAGAGAAAAACCTCATACTCTGGACTTTCCTGGCATTAGGTGAAAAAACATAGGTTTAAAGGACAGCTCTGTCTCCCTCCTATCCACCTGACATTTTAAAAATCACTTCCAAACAAACCTTCAGTTAACTAAATATCTAAACAAATATTACAGACTTTTTGAAATAATCAGCAGGGAAATTAACATCCACCCAAACCATGATATGTAGAAAATATGATACTCAGAAGAGTTGTAGTATAAAATATCACTTACATATATTTAAATGTATCTTGACTCATTACATGAATTATTTTGACTGACAATAAATGAACTAAAAGATCAATTAAAAAATAAAATAAATGAGTCTGGAGAGATTGCTCAATGGTTGAGACCACTGGCCACTCTTTCAAAGGATCCAGAGTCAATTCCCAATATTCACATGGTATTTCAAAACCACCCATTTACTACAGTTCTAGGGGATCCAATGCTCTGTTATGGTCCCTGTAACTACCAAGCACAAAAGTGGTACATAGATACACATGCAAGAAAAAACAACCATACATGTTAATAGAAAAAAACAAGGAAAACTTGTTCTAGTTAGGTAAATAGTAAGAAACTGGGTAATCTAGAAAATAGAAAAGCATCTTGATAATGATTAAACATTACAGAAAAATCTTTCCCTTCTCTGCAGTGTCATCTATGCTAGATATCCATGTCTAGCCCCATTTGACAGGAATCAGACAGGATGAGTATGCCTTGGACCTCCTACACAGAGATAATATCTGCAAAATCAAAGGAAGTAAACTGTAGAGCAAGATACAGGGGATAGCACTAGTTGGCACTCCACTTTCTCCTGGGTTGTTTCAGTGGGATCAGTCAGCAAGAGGAAGAATAAGTTATGCATCCATTTCCTACTGTCCTACTTAGTATTTAAAGGTATCTAGCAAGGAGCTAAATTTCCATACAACACACACACAGACACAAAGACACATGGAGAGAGAAAGGCGGAGAGAGAGAGATGCAACAGGGTAGAATGAGACAGATGAGGCAATACTGCTTTTTCCAACAGAGAGAAGGACTTTTTTTCTTTTATTTCTTATTTGTTTAATCAGTTTACAGCATAATCCTTGTCCCTTTCTTCTTCTCCCCCAAGTCCAAAACTCATGCCACCTCCTACATTAACCCACTCTCCTTATTCTTAGAGAAGGGGAGGCCCTCAAAGGGTACCAACCCACTATGACACCTCCAGGTGCAGCAGGACTAAGTGAATCCTCTCCCACTGAAGCCTGAGAAGGCAGCCCAGCTAGGGGAAAAGGATTAAAAGGAAGGTATCAGGGTCAGAGAAAACCCCTACTTTCATTGTTAGGGGACTCACATGATTACCAAGCTGCAGATCTGCTACATATGTGGTCTAGGTATAGCCCATGCATGATAGCAGGACTTCTAACCTATCAAGCAACAAAAGACTAACAGTATGGCTTTTGTTATTGTTGTTTTGATTTTTTGTTTTTTTTTCCCTTGGGGGGGTGTTGTTGTTTATTTGTTTTCTAAGACAAGGTTTCATTGTGTAGCCCTGGCTGTCCTGGAATACACTCTATAGACTAGGCTAGCCTTGAACTCAGAGATTCACCCTCTTCTGCCTCCTGAGTGCTGAGATTAAAAACATGGGCCACCACTGCCAGGCTTAAAGTTATAATTTTTACAGGGTGTTATCATAAGAAATAGGGGAGAGAAACTTTCACATTATTTGTTGAAATAAGAAAGGATAGAATACCAATTCATTTTTGCTAGGGAATTCTTTATCCACACTAACAGACCTGGCTAACACATCTAAACACATTCTTAAAAAAAAAAAAAAGCCAAATGTAGTGGTACACACATTTAGTCTCATTATCTAGCAGGCAAAAGCAGGTCAATGCTTGTGAATTCAAAGTCAGTCTGGTATACAATGTGAGATTTAGGCTAGCCAAAACTACAAAGTGATACCCTCTCTCAGAAGAAGAAAAAGGGAAAGATGATGAAAAGACAGAGAAAGAGAAAATAAAATTCAGAATTGTATGACAATGCCTCCAACACCTAAAATGCAACAGAAAATACTTTTTACATAAAAAAACATGTAAGTCTCAACTTGCAGGAGGAAAGGAACTCAATGTCAACATTGAGATGACACAGATGCTAGAATTAAATTATAATATTAACAATCACTTAAAAGTATAAAGAAATGAAAAAAATGGCCAGGCAATGTCTTGCATGCCATTAATCCCAGCACTTAAGAAGCAGAGGCAGGTGGACTTCTGTAAATCTGATGCCAGCTTAGTCTACATAGTGACTTTCAGGACATCCAGGGCTACATAGTGAGAGCCTGCCTCAAAAAAAAAAAAAAAAGAGAGAGAGAGAGAGAAAGAAAGGAAGGAAGAAAGATAGAAAGATGAAGGAAAGAAAAATCTCAGCAAAGAAATAGAATATGAGTCAAATAGAAATTTTATAATTATAAACATGATAAAATGTAAAACTCACTAAAATGTCTACAGAAAAATAAATTTCTGAACTTGCAACAAATCAATAGAAACTACCAAATCTGAACAAGAAAAGAGACTTAAAAAGAACAAAAAAAGAAACTAAAAACAAGAGAAATCCCAAAGTACTTGTTACTGGAGTAACAGCTCAGTTAACAATGTGTTTCTGCACAAGGGGATTGATTTCAACCTCAGAACACATGTGAAAAGGACCGGTGTGATGGTAGTGGCCCTGTAATCCTAGTGCCGAGGAGTCAGACTGGAGGATTCTCGGGGCTGGCTGGCTAACCTGCCAAGACTAACCAATGAGTTCTAGACATAGTGAAAAACCTCAAGAAATAAGGTGGATAGCATCTATGGAACACCACTTGAGATTGACCTCTGGCTTACACACACTCACTCACAGTCACATTCACTCGCTCACAAATCAATCAATCACAAAAGGAAAAGGGAGAGAAGGAAGAAGAGAGAAAAAAATGTGGAGCTAAAGAGTATTTAAAAGTGAATGACAAAAATATCCCCATGTAAAAATTGATACAAGCAGGTTATGATAGTACACTTATGTTTAATGTAAATCAGTTGACTAACAGAGGGGCACGGGGAAAAGAAGGAGAGAGGGTGGGATTGGGAGGAGATGAGGGAGGGGGTCACAGCCGGGATACAAAGTGAATAAATTGTAATAAATAATACATTTTAAAAAGGAAAAAAATCTGTCTTATGGAAGCATTTTCTCAATTGAGAATCGTTCTTACCAAATTACTCTAACCTTGTGTCATGTTGACATAAAACTAGCCAGCACAGTGGGATTATAATAGAATCCTCTCTCTCTCTCTCTCTCTCTCTCTCTCTCTCACACACACAAACACACACACACACACACACACACACACACACACACACACACACACACACACAGTCTAGCTATGTAGCCAAGGCTGGCCTTGAACACTGAGCCTCCTGAGTGCTAAAATTATCTGACTCCAAAGTTGAATTCTTAAAATGATTCAAGGGTCTAGTCCCAAGGTTAGATGGTAAATTAGAAATTTGCTACATTTTAATAAGCCTTCAAAGGATGTTTCAAAATCTTTGCACTGATTGCCTATATTAACATAAAGATTTAAATAAATTATGAGAATAGAATCCAACATAAATTTATTTTCATTACAGAGAATAAAGCAGAGTGATATCAGTTTATTTTGTGTTTCAAATGTTCCTTAGCTAGGCTAAGAAATGAACAGGAAAATGAACTAAGGGCACATGCTTGATATGTGTTTACATACTGTGATTTATTATGTGTGCATGCACATTTAATTAAGTTGAAAAATAAAAAATGTAAGAGTTTAGAGTGTTCAGATTTTGTGCTGTTTAGGAAAAACAGCTGCTGGCCAAACAATTCAAAAACATAATTGTGATTTTCAAACCATATGCATTTTGAATTCACTTTAAATAATAATAAAACATTTATTATTTAGAAACATTTAAAAAATAATAAAACATTTTCCTTGTGAGAAGGGGAAAAATGAGACATTTCCTCCATTTAATTCTATGAATGAGAAGTGTGGTTAACAAAGAAGGTGATATCTAGAATGTAAAGAGAAGAAAAACATACAGAATCCAGAAAGAGGAGATCAGACAGCTAAAATGGATGAAGAAAAGAAAGGTGATGAAGATCAAAGTGGAAACAGCCCACAGCTCCAACCCTAGCAGTTCTTTGAGAAGAAGAAACAAAAGCTTCATCACAAGTCAGGCAGCCCTTGTAACAAACAAAGGGTTGGCAGTTCTAGCCATAACAAAACCCTATAGTTCTCACAGGCTTTAAATCTTGTGGAGTGATTTGGCTTGACAGTGACATCTGTTGCATGGCACAACAGTGCTGGAAAAGAAATCCACTGCATTGCTTTTTATTTTATATCCTGAAGTACTAAAGCTGGGAATGCCTGTGAAGGATTTTCCAGAGCCTTGACTGACAAGAGAAGACAAAGACTCACTCTGTATATGGGTGACATAACCCCATGGGCAGAAATCCAAGACTAAAAAAGGAGGTTAAAGCCTAAGGAGCATCATGAGTCATCACTGTCTGTTCCTGACTGCCAGTAAAATACAAGGTGCTGATGCTTTTCTCATCCTGGCAAACTATTTCCTGAATCTGTGAGCCAAGATAAATCCCCTATAAGATGAATTTTCTTATGTTTACTTTTTTAATCACCCTTCTTACATTTCTCTAATTTATCCACATAATTTTCTGTACTTTCTTTTTTATTTATTTTTAATTTTTATTTTTTATATTAATTACAGGTTATTTACTTTGTATCTCAGCTGTAGTCCCCTCCCTCATTCCCTCCCAAACCCACCCACCCTCCCTCATCTCCTCCCTGCCCCTCTCTAAGTCCACTGATAGGGGAGATCTCCTCCCCTTTCATCTAACCCTAGTTCATCAGGACTTTTAAACAATTTTCATGTTTTCTTCTTCTTCACAGTTTTTTTCTCTTTTTTTCTCATTTATTCTTCTCTCATCCTGACTGCAGCATTCCCTCTCTCCACTTCTCATAGCTTCTTCTACCTCCACTCAACCTAGATCCACTCTTCCTCTGTTTCCCTTCAGAAAAGAGGAGGTCTCCCAGGGACATTAACTGAACACTGCACAAGATAAAATAAGACCAGACACAAAACCTTACATCAAAGCTGGACAAGGCAACCACGTAGGAAAAAAAAAAAGTGTCTCAAGAGTAGGACAAAAGAAGTCAGAGACAACCCCCACTCCCACTGCTAGGAATCCCATAAAAACACCAGGCTACCAAACATAATATGTATGCACAGGGCCTAGCACGAACCCCATGTAGGTTCAGTGATTGCCACTTCAGTCTCTATGAGGCCCCATGAGCTTGGCTTAGTTGATTCTGGGACCATGTTATCCTGGTGTCCTAGATGCATCTGGCTCCTATAATTCTTCCTCCCCCTCTTCCAGATTCTTCTTTTTTGTTGTTTTTTTTTATTTTTATTAGTTACAGTTTATTCACTTTGTATCCCACTTACAGACTGCTCCATTTTTCCCTCCTAATCCCACCCTCCCTCCCTCTTCTCCACCCATGCCCTTCCCTCAGTCCACTGATAAGAGGAGGTCTTCCTCCCCTTACATCTGATCTTAGTCTATCAGTCTCATCAGGACTGGCTGCATTGTCTTCCTCTGTGGCCTCCCTGAGGGGGAGGTAATCAAAGAGCAGGCCCCTGAGTTCCTAGCAGAGACAGTCCTTGTTCCCATTACTAGGGCACCCACTTGGACACTGAACTGCCATGGGCTATATCTATGCAAGGGGTTTCTAAGTTATCTCCATGAATGGTCCTTGGTTGGAGTATCAGTCTCAGAAAACATCCCCGTGTTGAGATTTTTTTGGCTAGGTTCTCTCCTTGTGGAGCTCCTGTCCCCTCCAGGTCTTTCTATTTCCCTTTTTTTTCATAAGATTTCCCGCACTCTGCCCAAAGGTTGGCTATGAGTCTCAGGCATCTGCTTTGATACCCTGCAGGGTAAAGTCTTTCAGAGTTCCTCTGTGGTAGGCTCCTGTCCTGGTCCCTGTTTTCTCCCTTTTCCAATGTCCATCCCATTTGTCTTTCTGAGTGAAGATTGAGCATCTTACCCAGAGTCGTCCTTCTTGATAAGCTTCCTTAGATGTACAGATTTTAGTATGTTTATCCTATGTCTAATATCCATTTATGAGTGGGTATATACCATGTGTGTCTTTCTGCTTCTGGGTTACCTCACTCAGGATGATCTTTTCTAGTTCCCACCATTTGCCTGCAAATTTTATGATTTCCTGTTTTTTTATTGCTGCATACTATTCCATTGTATAGATGTACGACAATTTCTGCATCCATTCTTCAGTTGAGGGGCATCTGCGTTGTTTCCAGGTTCTGGCTATTACAAAATAAAGCTGCTACAAACATGGCTGAGCAAATGTCTTTGTTGTACACTTGAGCATCTTTTGGATATATGCCTAGGAGTGATATAGCTGGATCGTTTTTTAAGGTTTTTTTTTTTAATTTATTATGTGTACACCAGATCTCATTATGCACTAGAACTCATTATAGATGGCTGTGAGCCACCACGTGGTTGCTGGGAATTGAACTCAGGACCTTTGAAAGAGCAGTCAGTGCTCTTAACCTCTGAGCCATCTCTCCAGCCCCCATATAGCTGGATCTTGAAGTAGCACTATTCCTAATTGTTTGAGAAAGTGCTAGATTGATTTCTGTAGCTAGTGGTCATCACACTTGCCTAACAGGTTCTTCTTTTAAATTACATTTTTGGAAGAGTGTGGGAAGACACAAGCATGATCACCTCCCACAATGTGGATTCTGGAGCTTGAACTCAGGTTCTCAGTCTTGGAAGACAGTACCTTTACCCACTGAGCCATCTTGCAGACCTTCTTTATCTTTGACCTTTCTTTCTTTTTTTTGTTTTCCCCTGTCACTTCCTTTATTTCATATTTGTTTTTAACTTTATAATTTATTCTACATTACCACTTTATATTCATTTGAGGGGATAAATATTCAGAATAAAAGACTAAAAAGTATTAAACACCAAAGTAACAAATAATAATAGGCAAATGAACTAAATAGAAAGTTCTCAAAAGAAGTAAAAATGGCCAGTAAATATATAAAAAATATTTAAAAAAAATTTGAGACAGGATTTTACTATACAATTCTCATCCTGGCTGGCTTAGAACTTAGTATATAAACCTGGTTGGCCTCAAACTCATACAGAGTTGCCTTTTTCTGCTTCCCAAGGGCTGGTGTTAAAGGCATGCAACACCATGAACAGCCCTGTTGAACATTTTCTGATATCAAGAAAATGTATGCTATGATTGGGACAAACAGAATTGTTTATTTGCAAGGCTACCATGATTGGTATGATAAAGGCCTTCATTTACATAAGAAACTATGATGCAAGTATAGAACTGTCCCATGACTGGTGCAAACATCTTCATCTACAGCAGGGACTATTGTGATAGATAAAAATGCAATTTTCTGTTTTAATAAAGGATTCTGCCATGATTGGACAAATATAGATATTAATTTGGATTACTACTATGATTTCTGCAAGTGTGTTTCCTCATTTGCACGAAGAACTATGCTATTATCTGTGAAAATAAAAATCTTCATTTGCATCAGGAACTGCTTTGATTTAGTGCAAATGATAGCTCTCGTTTGCTTGAGGGACCATTCTATGATTGATAAAAGGACATACCTTCATTTGAAAGAGGGGCTGCTGTTCCTGAATTGAGCATGGTTCTTCATATGCATGTGGGCTACTGTGCTCAGTACATAACCTTTGCTACAGCCATGCCCACAAGCTGATTATATAAGCAAGCTGTTTGGCTCACTTTATGACCTACCTGAGAGACACCCTTTTGTGCCGTGTTGCAGCATGAATGCCAAATTAAAGACCTCTCACAAATGGTCTTTTCTTATATCCTTTTGACTTTTATCATTAATATACTGAGCTGAATTTGCAGCACAAAGAAAGGAAAGCAGTAACAGTAGTGAAGGTGGCAAAAGTCACTACCCTCAGCAGCAGCAAACACAGGAGCAGTAGAAATTACATGGCAGATGAAGAGACGAAGAACATGGATAGAGTATGCCTAATGAGGAACAGAAACAATAGAGAAAATAAGAGCTTTAGAGAAATATAAAACTTAAAAGTTGTCAATGGCTTAGGGACCCTGGCACTCTAGGCCTAAGAGCTGTAACACTTGTTACTGTAAGGCTGAGGATCCTAGCATCTGAACCCTGTATAAAAGCTGTGGCTGTTGCTTGCTTCTGTCTGATGCCACTAACTGTTGCTAGAATCAAATTATTACAATAGCTACCCAGACCACTAGTATCAAAAGCCCAGAGCAACAACCATCTGTATCAATTTTCTGTTGCTGTGATAAATAGTATGAGTAAAAGCAACTTAAAGAAGAAAAGGTTTGTTTTTGTTAATAGTTCCAGGGAGATAGAGTCCATAATAGCAGGGAATGCATGGTATGACAAGAACAGCAAGATCATATATTCACACACAGACACACGCATGTGTGAATGCGCGCGCGCACACACACACACACACACACACACACACACACACACACACACACACGAAAGAAGCCAAGAGAGAACAGTGAGATGAGGCTATAAGTCTTCAAAGCCTGTGTCTAGTAACTACTTCCTCTTAAAGGTTCCATAAACTCTCCAAACAGTGCTACCAACTGTTAAAAATATCTGAGCCAATGGAGTGGAGCATTTATTTAAACTGTTTTAAACTAATTCTTTGAAAATGTAATACAATTCTATTTTGATTATAACATTTTTCTTGCAGTAAAAAAGCCAACCTCTTCCACTCCATCCTGGGATTTTTTTCCCGAGTTGAGATTTCACAGGTCATGTACATGCTGTCAAAACACTGTAAGTTCATACAGGCAACTGCTCTGTTGTGTTTGGAAAGGTTGTTTCTTTGTACTCATTTACTGCCTCTGGCTCTTACAATCTTTCCAGGCCCTCGTCCATGAAGTTCCCTGGGTCTTGGAGGGAGGAGTGTGTTATAGATGTCCCATTAGAGCTGAGCATTGCACACACTTGTTCTCTTCAGGATGACCTTTGTACATCTCTGTGTTAACTACTTTCTACTGAGAAGAATCTTCTTTGATGAAAGTCATTAGGAGTTGCTTTAATACTATGCCCTTTTGACAGAATATGGTAGTTGGTTCTACACCTAGAGCCTATGACTTATCTAGAAAAAGGATCTTTGCCCTGATTATGATGCCAGGTATAGGTTCCATTTCATGAAGTGACACTGAAATCCAATCAGAGAGTTACTGGATACTGCCATATGATTTGTACCATTATTGTACCCGTAGACATATCTTGCTTGGTCATCATTGTTCATAGGATTTGCAGTTTTGTAAGACTGATGATCACTTTTCTCTTCCAGTAGTACTTTCTTTCTTGGTCATGTTGCAATAAGGATTAAATGAGTTAATATAAATAAAGTACTTAAATAAGCCCAGTACATTCTATATGTACTTTTAAAAGAAAAGAAGATCTATAATGAATAAAAGTCCATTTAGTAATTATTTGTAATCACACAAGGAAAGAGAATGTGTTTGGTTGCTAAGAGCTAGGAAGTGGTTACCATAGATATGCTAGAACCTTGACAGCCATTTTTAGAACATTGCCTACCCTTTAAGTGGACATATGGGCTGTGTTACTCTATCCTGGAGGCTAAAAGCTCAACAAATCTTTCTGAATTCAACATAACTAACATTCTTTCAACCAAAAAAAGAACTTGTAATCAGATAAATAATTAAACACCTCAAGGTAAGCCAAATACATAGAGCTCTTCACTCTACAGACACTCATAGGCTTAACTTTAGGTGATTTCACTCCAGGCTATCTAGTGGAGGCCCTGAACATAATAGCATCAGGAATCTTCAGATAGCTCAGTTCTTTCTCAATTACAGCCTGTCAGCTTCCTGACCCAAAAGACAGTCTCTAAAGCCAGACTCTCTAGGCTTGATTGTGTGCTTGAATTATGGTTATCCCACTTAGTTACCTTTCTTACTTCAGAAGTTGTATGGTGCCAATTTGGACAGTCAGAGACTAGGTCAAGCTTAGAATCTCTGCAAATGATTAGGATACATGAATAGCCTCCATATTTTTTTAAATTACATTAAAGTAGAAGGAATACTAGTGGGTAGTGGGAAAGGCAAGGGGAAGAAATAAAAGGATCATGGTGGGTATAAACAAAGTACATTATATACATATACTAAAGTATATATTATTTTGTACAGTTAATACATACTAATACAATGTACTAAAAAAGAAACTGACATAAAGATATTACCAGCCTTATCTCAAAGGGAGATAGCCATCATGGAATCTGTCCTTTTAGGCTCTAGGTCTTATTAGACTCATAAGCAAGATTAAGTAAGGATGCTTTTGATCATGGGCCATATGTATTGTTTCTTTTTTGTCTGATTCAAGACAGAGCCATTTTCCAGTAGCCTTTAGGGAAGCCAATTTCCTAAAACAGTGAGCTGTACTCAAAGATGAGCTATGGAATGTGAGCCTCCATTTAAAAGTAACGATGCTCCAAAATGGGATGACTGGATGACTGTTCAGAATAATGCTAAGTCATCCATTAATAAGTAGCATAAAAACTGTTCAACAAACTCTGAGGCAAGGCCCATATGGGTACAAAATGACATCTTTCCTTAACCCTACCAGTTCTTCCTGCAATTCTAGGCTCCAACAAAATAAACTATTGGAGAAATGTAAATCAAAATCATAATGAGATTGCATTTCTCAGTTGCTAGAATGGCTAAAAATGTCAAGACAGCAAGAATCCTTGTTGCACAGGTAGAGGAATGAAACCAGAGGTGGTGGCACAAAGCTTTTTAAATGTTTTCTTTATTATTATTATTATTATTTATTATAATTTATTCACTTTGTATCCGAGCTGTAGCTCCCTACCTCATCTCCTCCCATTCCCACCCTCCCTCCCTTTTCCCTCTCTATGTCTCCCCCCTAGTCCACTGATAAGAGAGGTCCTCCTTTCATACTATCTGACCTTACTCTATCAGGTCCCATCAGAACTTCCTGGATCCTCTTTCTCTATGGCCTAGTTAGGCTACCTCACCAGGGACAGGTGATCAAAGAGCCTGACACTGAGTCCATGTCAGAGACAGCCCCTGCTCCCCTTAGTAGATAACCTATATGGAGACTGAGCTGCCCATGGGCTACATCTGAGCAGGGGGTCTAGATCTTCTAAACCTTGCATGTATAGTCCTTGGTTGATTCCTCAGCCTCTGCAAGACCCCCTAGGCCCACAATTTTTTGGCTCTGATGTTTTCCTTGTGGAGCTCTTGTCCCCTCCAGGTTTTTCTGTCTCTCCTTTCTTCCATAAGATTCCCTGCACTCTGCGCAAAGTTTGTCTATGAGTGTCAGCATCTGCTTTGATACACTGCTGGATACAGTCTTTCAGAGGGCCCCTGTTAAAGGCTCCTGTCCTGTTCCCTATCTTCTACTTCCATTGGTTATCCTGTTTGCCCGTCTAAATGAGGATTAAGCCTCTTCCCTAGGGTCCTCCTTTCTGGTCTAACTAGATGTCTACAAGTAGAAAAATGCAAATAGGTCCATATTTATCACCCAGCACATAACTAAAGTCCAAGTGGCTCAAGTACCTCAACATAAAACTAGATACACTAAATCTGTTAGAAGAAAAAGTGAGGAAGAGCCTTAATGTCACTGGCACAGGACACCAACAGCACAGGTTCTAAGATCAACAATAAATAAATGGGACCTCATGAAACTGAAAAGCTTCTGTAAAACAAAGGACACTGACATCAGAACAAAATGACAGACTACAGACTGGGAAAAGATCTTCACCAACCCTGTATCTGAAAAGGGCTAATACCCAGAATATATAAAGAAACTTAAGATGTTAATCAGCAGCAAACGAAGTACTCCAATTAAAAAATGGGGCACAGAGATTAATAGAGAATTCTCAACAGAGGAATATAGAATGGCAGAGAAACACTTAAAGAAATACTCAACATCCTTAGTCATCAGGGAAATGAAAATCAAAACAACTCTGAGATTCCATATTACACCTGTCTAAATGGCTAAGATAAAAAACTCAAGCTATAGCACATGCTGGTAAGGATGTGGAGAAAAGGAAACACTCCTGCATTGCTGGTGGGAATGTAATCCTATACACCACTTTGGAAATCAACCTGGCACCTTCTCAGAAAATTAGAAATAGTGCTACCTCAAGATCCAGCTATACCACTCGGGCATATATCTGAAAGATGCTCAACCATACAAGGACATTTGTTCAACTATGTTCACACAGCTTTACTCATAATAGAAAGAATCTGAAAACAACCTAGGTGTCTTCAACTGAAAAATGGATACATTTACACAATGGAATACTACTCAGCAATTAAAAACGAGGAAATCATGAAATTTGCAGGCAAATGGATGGAACTAGAAAAGATCATCCTGAGTGAGGTATCCTAGAAGCAGAAAAACATACATGGTATGAACTGATTTATAAGTGGATATTATCCATTCAAAGAAGATAAACATACTAAAATCTATAGTCCTAAAGAAGCACATGCATTTAATCCCAGGATTTAGAAGGCAGAGACTTTGTTACAGGCTATCCTAGTCTATGTAGCCATTTCCGGGCCAGCCAGAGCTACAAAATAAGAGCCCAACTAAAAAAACAAAAACAAAAACAAACAACAACAAGGTATTCATACATGGAATTTTGAGGCAGTTGCCTCAATTGTCTTTTATTTTGACAATCATTTTCAAGTCAAACTTCATATTAAACTTATTTGAAAAAAATATATGTGATTTTCTTGAAATCTTTCATAGTAGGGCATCTGGATTGGAGTTTAATGTTTATTAGTGTACTCCAGGTGATGTCTGAGGTCCCTTAGAGCTTTTAGGAACTGCATGAAATCTATGAAAAATGGGTCAACAACACCTGTATCTTTGAATCTGAGGCAATAACAGAACCAAGCCAAATAGAGAAGTGTTATTTAGAATGGGTCCTCCAATAGTTCTTTAAACTAAGTGGGTTCTCCAAAGCATCATCCACCCCTTCTCCAAATGAAGATATTCCTAGTAGTAACAAATTCTAGCTAAATGGATAGGGTCCATCTGATTGTGTCTGTGTGGTAGGTTACTTTAGTAATAAGTCACCCTTTTTTGTAGGAAGCTACATAGTAGCACAAAACTATCACTGGAGCTCAGAATAGCCAGTCTCTCTCCTCTATGACATTTGCAAATTAGGCTGGGCTGAATGATGCAATGGAATTCTAACACTCACAGACTTTCTGTTTATCAGTATCTGTATAATGACAAACTGACTTAATTCACAAATGATTATTTGTCATTTATTTTTGTCATTTAGTATTTAAGAACCAAGTTGAATCATGTTCCGACTCTTGACTGCGTGCTGGTCTTGTCAAAGGGCCACAGAAGAAAAACAAAGGTAACTTTACAACTACTTTTCTACATCCAAACTAGAATTATTTCCCAAGCATCTGCCTCAAAGTTTCACAAGGGACAAATGATCATGACACATTTGGAAAGTAATTAAACAGCAAGTACAAGATAGGAACACAGTTAAGAGAGGATGATCAGTTTGTATATTGACTACATTGGGGAGGGAAAGCATCCTTGAAAGATTTGGAAGGGGCTGTTACACCACTCCTGCCAGTGTGGTGGGGCTTTTTATGATACATGAGTTGAGACTATTGCAAGCAAAGCTTCAAACACTAAGAAAGAATAGAATTTTTTAGTCTGAAAATGAATGGGTTTGTGGCTTTGACCCATTTTCCTTTTTCTCTTCTAGGAATGTGACTATCATTGTCATTGGCTTGGAAAACTCTGGCAAAAGTCATCTTGTAGAGGCCTTTCAAAGATGTGAGAACTAAACAGCATTAGTTTCTGGTGTGGGTCTGCCAGTATTCATTCTACCTTAGCCTGACTTCTGGACTCTCAGTTTCTCTCTTGTAAAGATAAATATCTCAGTCTCCTCATTCAGTATTAACAAGCTACTTATATAGTGTCTGTTAACCTGCTCCCTTTGTAAGATGTCTCAATAGAAAGTCTTCACATGATGTCAATAGGAATAATCTACAATATGTAACACTGCAGTCAATTTTGAAGGATAGCATGTTTGAAATGCTTTGTAGTTTGAGAGCCCAGTCCATAATTTGGTCTAGATAAGATACAAGTGTAGCATAATAAAAAAAAGTGTAGTGACACAAAACTCTGGGATAGCTGATATTGAAAGTTAGTGCTTGAGAAATGTTGTCACCTCAAGTGTAGTACCACATCTTTAGCTTAATCCTTGGACATTTCGAGAAGCAGTCACACAGCATTGTAGGAATCTCTTATACTAGTTGGGAAGTCCCAACTAACTTTTAATCAATCAGAAGTCAACACAGAGTCTGACTCATCATCAATATTTATTGAGTTGATATAAGAGTGATGACATGGTTGATTTTTATACAACCTGTCAACCCTCAGCAAACTAGAGTAAATGGTTGTCCTGACACCTGTGCTCATGCTCTCCTACTTGAAGGTTTTTCAACAGCACTGGCGTTTTGGCTGATCTGGCTGTTTCTACTTGTTCCTCTAATTACCAAAGAGATGCAAAAATCTAATCATGACACTCCATGATCAGTAGTGCTCCATGTGTCCCCATTGTTTTTGAAGCAAAATGTACCCAGCTTAGCAGCATACAAGGTCTTGTTTGGGGCTCTGACTACTCCTCCAGCTTCATTTCCCAAGTTCCTCACCTATAGTTCTCTCATAAAACCAAAGCAAATGCTCTGCCATTCCTCTGCCATACCACTGTACACTGTGCACCCTGTACACACACCACTATACCACTATACAAGGCTGCTTTTCCTGTATTGTAACCCCTCTGTCATGTGCTTAACCAAGCCCTTCAAGTCACAGCCTGGCCAAAGAAAACCTTCCTTTACTCCTTGCATCACATTCTTTGCTCACACCCTCTAGCATGCACTTATCCCAAGATCCTTGCACAATTTCAAATCCAAACTGGGAACCCCATGAGAAGAGGAAATGGATCTTTTCCTCTTTGAGTCTGTGCTCTCAATATATTCAATAATTACTCATGAAATGAAGGTTCTCCACCATTCTCCTGAAACTACATGTTGCCTTTTCAGAACTTCTCTCAGGCCCCAATAGCACCTCCATGTGTATTTTAGTCAACACTTCAGCCTAGCATGCCCCCTTAGATGCAGCACACTTGACTTCTCACATCTCCAGAAATGAACAAAAGTAAACAGTGACAAGGAAGTCAAAGAACCAGACAGACCAAGCCACAAGATTATTGACAAGAATGGGAATAGTTTACTAGTGCTCCACCTCCCTTAGCTCTGAATTCTCATTTAGTCTAGATGGGGTCTGGGAACCCACACTGTAAGAACTCCCCAGGTGTTTCTGAAAGCCAGAAAACTGTGGGAAACTCTCATTCTGAATTTAACCACAAGCTATTCATTTGACTCTAGTGTCTGTTTTCCATTCTGACTGACTCCTGAAGTATAATGGATATAGTCTGTCTTGCATAACTTGCCTTGTGCTCAGTGAATAACTTGGGGCTGGCTCATAAATGCTTTGGTTCATGGTAGTGACTTCATTCACAGAGACATGCTAATGGGCACTGATGTCACATTCTGAAGAATGTCTCAGCCCCCACTGTTCATGCAGGCCCACTTAGAGTCAATCTACTAGGTTTCTCTTTACTCGAAATTGAATTGCTCACTTCTCCTGTTTCTGTGTTGTTTGCTTTAAGATGAATGCCATAAACAGACACTATCTAGGAAAGGAATTCCAGTCTACAGATAGTAGTTTGTATGGACATTTAAACACACCAGCTACAAAATAGTTTGGCATACAAGCCATCATTACTTCATCAGTACACCATCTACTACAATTGTTTTGCATGTCATGACCACATGGGGCAAGAAATCCAATCATGAACAGACAGGTGTCCTAAATAAGGACACTGAGATCTGTGACTCTCAAATGTGACTATACATTCCAATCACCTATATACTTAAAAATATTTATTTTATATGGATGTGTGTTTTGCCTTCATGTGTATATGTGTAGCAGATGCATGGCATAGAGTGCCCACAGAGGCCAGAAGAGGGAATTTGGATACCCTAGAACTGAAATTGCAGACAGGTTTGAGCTCTCATCAAGGTGCAGGAATCCAAGTCCATCCAGAAAAGCAGCAAATGGCTCTGAACCACTGAACCATTTCTCCAGGTCCAACTAGAGTGCTTTCAAAAGAACACAGTACCTGAGGACCAATATATGTAATTCAAATCTCAGAGAGACCAGCACCACAGATTATTTTGCTATGTACTTTTATTTTATTTTTTATAATTCACTCACTTTTATATCAGGATTGTAGCCCCCTCCCTTGTCTCTCCCTGATCCCACCTTCTTCTCCTTATCCCCCTCCCCTAGTCCTCAGAAAGAAGGAGACCTCCTCCTCTACCATCTGACCCCAGACTATCTAATCAGGTCTGCCTTACATTCTCTTCCTCTGACCCCAGACTATCTCATCAGGACTGCCTGCATTCTCTTCCTCTGTGTCCTAGGAAGGCCACCCTGCTAGAGGGAAGTGATCAAAGAGTGGGCCACAGAGTCCATGTCAGAGATATCTCTTGTGCCCCTTAATAGGGAACCCACATGGGGACTGAGCTGCCTATTGGCTACAACTGAGCCGGGGGTCTAGTTCCTTTCCATGCATGGTCCATGGTTGGAGTATTGATCTCTGCAGTATGCTGTGGGTCCAGGGTTTTTTGTTTTGTTTTGTTTTGTTTTTTGTTTTTTGGGGGTTTTTTTTTGGCTCTAGTGGTGTGTTTACTTGTGGAGTTCCTGTCTTTTCCAGGTATTTCTATCTCCCCTTTCTTCCATAAGATTTCCTGGCCTCTTCCCAAAATTTGGCTGAGAGTCTCAGCATCTGCTTCGATCCCCTGCTGGGTGAATTCTTTCAGAAGACATCTATGGTCCTGTTCCCTCACTACAACCTCTTCTGGTGTCTATTCTATTTGCTCTTCTGAATGAGATTTAAGCATCCTCCCTGTAGTCTTCTTTGATATTTACCTTCTTTAGGTCTGTGGATTTTAGTATGGTTATCCTGTATTATATGGCCAACACTTTGCTTATTACTGAGTATAAACCGTGCATATCTTTCTAGTTCTGGGTTGCCTCACTCAGGATGATCTTTTCTAGTTCCACACATTTCCCTGCAAATTTCATGATTTCCTTTTTGTTAATAGCTGAGTAGTATTCCATTGTATAAATGTACCACAGTTTCTTTATCCATTCTTTGGTTGAGGGCATCTCGGTTGTTTCCAGATTCTGGCTATTATGAACAAAGCTGCGACGAACATAGTTGAGCAAATGACCTTGTTGTATTGGGGAGCATCTTTTGGGTATATGCCCAGGAGTGGTATGGCTGGGTCTTGAGGTAGCACTATTCCTAATTTTTTGAGAAAGTGCCAGACTGATTTCCAAAGTGGTCATACAAGTTTGCACTTCCACTGGAAATGAAGAAGTGTTCCCCTTTCTCCACATCCTCACCAGCATGTGCTATAGCTTGAGTTTTTGATCTTAGTCATTCTGACAGATGTAATATGGAATCTCAGAGTTGTTTTGATTTGCATTTAGCTGATGACTAAGGATGTTGAGCATTTCTTTAAGTGTTTCTCTACCATTCTATATTCCTCTGTTGAGAATTCTGTTTTGCTCTGAACCCAATTTGTAAAAATTTATTATTTAATTATTCACTTTACATCCTGGTTGTACCCCCATCCCTTCTATCCTCCCAGTCCAAAACTTCCCCCTTTCCTCTCCACTGATCTATTCCTCAGAGAAGGGGAGCGCAATTTCCCATCCACCCCAGCTCATTAAGTTGCATCAGGACTGAGCATATCCTTTTCCACTGTGGCCTAACAAGGTAGTCCCACCAGGGGGAAGTGATTAAAAAAAAAGATAGCAAGTGAGCCTGTGTCTGATGCAGTCCCTACATCTGTATTAGAGGACCCACATGAAGAGTATGCTCCCCATCAGCTACATATATGTATAGGACCTAGGTCCAGTCCATGCATGGTCCTTGATTGGTGCTTCGGTCTCCATAGGTCCCTCTGGGCCCTGATTAGTTCGCCCTGTTGTTCTTTTTGTGGAGCTCTTATCACCTCCAGGTCCTTTTCTCTTTCTTCCTACTTTTCCACAAGACTCACTACTCATCGCCCAGTGTTAGCTGTGAGTCTCAGCATCTGTTTTGAAGTGCTGCTGTGTAGAGTCTCTCAGAGAACAACTCTAACAGGCTCCTGTCTGCAAACTTAGCAGAGTATCTTTCATTGTGTGATGGTTGGCACTCTCCAATAGGGTGGATCTTTGGTTGGGCCAGGCATTGGCTGGGCATTCCTTCAGTCTCTGCTTTCTCTGCTCTATCTTTATCCCTGCACATCTTGTATGCAGGGTAAATTTGGTATGTCCCAGCTTTTCAGTTTTTAGTTGGGTTATTTGTTTTGTTGACATTTAATTTACATATTTTGGATTTTCATTCTTAAAGAATGAAGACTAGCACCACAGATTTTTAAAAGCCCTTGAAGGCAAATCTAGAGAACAACGAGGCAGTGATCAAAGTCACCTGGGAAGACTTCAGCCCTCTTAACCTAGCCTCAGGAAGCTCAGCTATTTTAGTTTGGTGAGGGCCCATCCTCCTCACTACCATCAGATGATGCTGAGATACCACCACACCTATGTGTCACAGTTCTCAGGAGCAGTGACTCACAAGCTTTAAAGTGCAAAGGAATCACATCAGGATCATGCTAGCCATAGCAAATTTCTTACAAATGGTATAGATGCATCCATCCCAAGCTTAGAGATCCTGAGCTCTTGAGTCATTTGGTTCAGGGTAGGGGTTAATAAGCACATCCATGAAACTTTGAAGCACACTATCCCAAACCATACTTTATGAAACACGCAGCCAGGGATAGAGATGAACGAGAGTTGGAATGTTCCCCAGGGTGTTTATAAATGAAGAGAAAATAAGATAAATGCAAATTGACAAGGAAACGCTTCTTCTACTATCTAATGTCATCAGCAACAGACTAAACTATTGAAAAAATTAGGTTTCAGTAAGAAAAACAGGAGAGGGCTAGAGATGGCTCAGAGGTTAAGAGCACTGGCTGCTCTTCCAGAGGTCCTGAGTTCAATTCCCAGCAACTACATGGTGGCTCACAACCATCTGTAACGAGAACTGATACCCTCTTCTGACATGCATGCACACATGCAAGCAGAACACTATATACATAATAAATTAAAATAAAATCTTAAAAAAAAGAAAAACAGGAGAACGATGTGTTGTTCTGACAGGAAAAAAATAACAAAACTTCCTGAGATGCAAAACAAACAAACAAACAAAACAGGATTTTAAAATATCATTTGCAGTTTCAACCTATTCACTTTTTTAAAACTTGAATTGTTAATTTTTTGAGTTTATAATGAGATCATTTCACCCTCATTTTCCTCCCTCCAAATCCTACCATACATTCTCTTTGCTCTTTCAAATTCACGGCCTTTTATCATTGTTATTAATACACGTGTGTGTGTGTGTGTGTGTGTGTGTGTGTGTGTGTGTGTGTATTCTTAATTAAAACCTGCCCAGTCTGTATAATGTTACCTGTATATATATTTTTTCAAGTAGTCTAATTTAAATAGCAAATAGCATATCAAAGTTGTGACTGAAATGTATGTGCTTTCTGAAAGCTATAATTAAAAAGATCAGACAAACATGAAAGAAATGTTATAAAACCACATTAAGCTATAGTCCCCATATTATACACACATAAAGATGTATGTGTCTATTTATAAGTGTATATAAACAAGCATTTCCAAAAACCTGAAAGCATATTAGTAAATTAGCCTAAGAATTTATTTTGTCAATCCTATGGAAAATGTCACAGACATATCTAAGACTCCAAATAAGAAATTACTGATTCTAGTCTGAATACTGCTAGTGTCAAGAATCTATGAAATTATTAACTACTAATGTAAGCAGAAACTTAGACCATAACCATCAGTTCAACAAAATGGAAACATATAAAGACTGTTGTTGTAAAATGCATTTCTATTAGGGGCTGAATTAAGCATCTACTTCCTTACAGAATATTATGTTCTGGACAAAGCTTTTACATGGGAAATATGTCTGCTTATGGCCTGGTTTCTTGGAAGAGCCACTTCATGTCCTTATTCATAATAACAGACATTGTAAACCCTTACTGAAACCTTACTGTAAGGGAGGCAAGCCCAAAAACAAGTCAGTGACTACTTCAACAGTGTGCTAAGAGACAGCAGTGACAGGGGGGCAGGTCAGAGAAGGCTTCCTGAAGAATGTGGAGGTTGAGACTTGAAGAAACTATAAAAATGAAAGAACTAGCGTAAATTCATCAAACATTTATTGAGTACCTGTGTACCAACCTCTGTGCTCAGCTTCATGAATATAATGGATAAAATTAAGATTTAACCTTCCTGTTGCTCTTTCTAACTCAGTAAAGGAAATAATAGAATTCATGGCTCTAATGTGTGTTACAATAATAGTACACACAGGGTAGATAACAGTTTATGCAGACTAAGGGCGGTATAAGGAAAGTTTGTCTACAACACAAAAGATCTAAATTGATACTTTATAAAAACAGGCATGAACTGAGTACAGAATGATGGAAAGAAGAGCAGTCTGTGAAGGCTCAGGAAAAGATAGACTATGACATGTATGAAGACTGTGGTGACTTGGATAGAAATGTGCTTCACTGTTCAGTTTACTCACTGAAGTTGTAAAGCCAGGAAGGGTAGCACATGAAAATCTGTGATTTAGAAAAATACATTAGGTGGTGCACGCCTTTAGTGTCAGCACTCTAGAGGTAGAAACTAGTGGATCTCTGTTTCAGGTTAGCTTGGTCTACATAATGAGTTTCAGGATCACCAGGGCTACACAGAGAAACTCTATTTTTGGAAAACAAAACAAACAAACAAACAAAAATACTGAAGAACTAGAAAGATGCATCCATGAATATGAGCAGGGTGGTAGGCTGCTTTAGTAGGGTTTCTGACAGCAGGCTCTGCAAAAGGATGATCACATTTATCTAAATACATTTTGTCACACTGTGGTCATTTCTTCCTTCCTTCCATTTGTAGTAATTCCTAGCAAGATGCACAGCGATATGAAACCAACACAGACTAGACTTCTACTCGATGATTATCAAGTATCTGTCTATGACCTAACTGGAGACCTGAAGGGCCGAGAAATATGGCCAAGCTACTATGCTGAGGCACATGGGCTTGTTTTTGTCGTGGATTCTAGCGATATAGGACGCATACATGAAGTGAAGATCATCTTAACACACATAATGTTTGATAAAAGGATATCGGGAAAGCCCATCTTAATGTAAGTTTCTGCCTTTGTGTCTTGTTTTCTTTTAGCCAATTTGTGCCTTGGGAAAGGTATAAAGATGAAGGGCTTCTTTTGTCATAAGGAGCTAGACCTCTTTAGGCACAATGAGGTTGAAAGGCTCAGTTTCACTGGTAACTGTTTTCAAGGGCCGCTTTCTACCACACACAGTCATGTGGAACATGGTACCTAACTGAATAAATGAATTCTGAATCTTCAGAAAAGAGAAATAATATCTAGATAATCTTATCCCCAACCCTGGACTCTTCCTGAACACTCTTTAACTTGTTCTTTTCTGGTTTGAGTCTCTGATCCTGAAAGTTGATGGCAGAGAGCAAGCCCTGTTTTATACAATCAGCTCCAATGCCTTCCTCCCTCAGTTGGTTGCTCAAGACGATGTAGCTGGTACTCATTTCCTGGAGTGGGGATAATTCCAGTAGCCTGCCAATCCTCACTCCTTCCAATCTCCCCCTTTGCCATTCTCATTCCTAGCAATCCTTCCTAGAGCATAAACAGAGTTTCATAGATGTAAAAACTCCACACCTGTATATATCCCAATTAGTGATTGTAATTAAAGTACAAGGTGTGATATAGAGGAAGTGGAGAATAAACTCTGGGGATTATCTGTATCCAAATAATTTGCGCTATTTTTTTTCTATTAAAAGTTGGCTTGGAAACTGTCTAGCTCATCTGTCTCACTGGGTAAGCCCAATTCCTGGACCT
Source organism: Psammomys obesus (assembly GCF_907164565.1). Lineage (NCBI taxonomy): Eukaryota > Metazoa > Chordata > Mammalia > Rodentia > Muridae > Psammomys > Psammomys obesus. The sequence goes on from NW_026590677.1 coordinate 7,910,035, forward strand.
GTAGAAGTTAGCATTCCCCTACTCCATATTTTTTTTTGTTTGCTTGTGTTTTGTTTGCTGTTTTTGTTTGTTTGTTTGCCTTGTTTTTTGTTTGTTTGTTTTCAAACAGTCTCAATATGTAGACCTGGCTAGTCTGTAACTCACAGGTATTCACCTGCCTCCTAAGTGCCGACACATCCCTTTGACTATACCTTGGTTTCACTCTTCTTGTCTTTATGCCCTATTCTAGCCTGGCGAACAAACAAGATAAGAAGGATGCCCTCTTGCCTTGTGATATCATTGAGTATCTAGTTCTGGAAAGGCTAGTGAATGAGACTAAGTCCATGTGCCGAGTGGTAAGTGTCAGTGTTTCATTTCTCTTCCTTTAGTTCCTGGCTAATATAACCAGGGCCCTGTCTGTCATCAGCCCCATATGTCAGCTTGGTGTCAAAGTTCCTCTCCATGACAGGCAAAATCTGCAGTGACTGTTTCTAACTTGATAATAATAAATATTACACTCTGCTTTGAAAGGTTTTAATATCTTGTTTTATAGGTGAGAAAGCTAAATGGCCAGAGGGTCTCAGTGGTTTGCTTGAGGTAACAAAATGAAGCCACTGTAACCATTTTATTAAAGGGGCCCAACTTTTATGCTCTTCATCCACTTTCTCAGATGTGCCTGCTGAGTGTCTTCCTGAAAGTTGAGAACCCATTCAGGCATAGCACATCTATCTCTGCCATTTTAATGATCATTAGTCCCCAAAGGTCCAGGGATCCAAAGGTGAGGCCTTCTTTTCTATTTACAGGAGCCTTGTTCAACCATGAAACATCTTTCAAAGAGGCACCAACAGCCAATAGTTACAGGGCTGCGCTGGCTATTAGCTGCCATTGGAGATCAATACGAAGAACTGTATACTCGACAACAAACATCCAATATAAGCATTTCAACCTCCAAGAACATTATAGGCTATGGGGAAAGATACTCATCAGACAGGTACTAAGCTGCCTCCATTAGATTTACTCCATTAGATTAGATAAGAACAGAAGTGAAAGTCAATCTTCAACATGACCTGTGAGTTCTGAGAGGTCCTTGAATTCTGGACAGCAACTTCTTCAGAATCTGATAGCTCAAGTGGGGCTTTGGCAGTGCCCATCAACATTTCTAGGTACACTACCTGTCCTGGCACAACATCAGCAGTCACCTTAGTGGGAAGAAGGGAATATAGGTTTAAAAAAATGGTAAAGCCAATCAACCTATTGTGATTAGGGCTTCTGTTTTCAGAATTGCCATGTGGAAGACAGAGGGAACATGTGATCCTTAAGGAGCCTATTGATAATATTCTAAAGATGACTATTACACAGCTGCTGCAGATTATCAGCCTTCAGTTCTCTAATCTTCCTAATTATGGAATGATAGGAAAGGACAGAAATGGTGAAAAAGAACAGGAAGTGATCAGGGTTTTGCAAGAAAAAAAAAGGCCTAAATGTCCTCCTGCTTTGTTGTCACTTTCATTGATCAAAGGCATATGGAAAGGATAGGGTAGTGGCTGCATTGAATAAAAAAGCTTGGAGGCTGGGGCTATAGATCAGTGGCAAAGAACTTGCCTCATGCATAGAAAGCCTAGAATTCAGTTCCCAGGACCAAAACAAGAAGAAAAATCTTGAAATATGCCTATTTCTACTACTGACTTTTTTCTTTCAAATGTTCTTAGTTTAGTTAACAGAGTAGACGTGATCAAAAACAACAGACATCATTTTGAGAAAAGACTACACCTGGAGCATCGCCAGCAGGTTGAGCAAAGACACTTTGAGAAAAGACAGCAATTTGATTCAAGACAGCATTTAATGCAACGCTCACTGGATGCTAGGCCTCTAAAGCCAATCCTACAAGTAAATGACTTTAAACACTATTGCCCATGGTCAGTAACTGAACTCTTGAGAACTAACTGACAATTTCCCTCTTCTTCTTGGCATGCAGAAAGATGGTCTTCGAATAAGGCCCAAAAAGAATGTGTCTGTAACATTTGCTCTGGATGTAATCATGGAAGAAGGTGAATGTTCTCAGAATATTGGAGCTCAGAATATCATTAAGTCTTGCCATAGTCAATGTTATGATACACAGACTCCAGCTCCATCTACTGATGACAAACTTTTCAAAGGTAATGTTGAATCATTGGTCACAGAAAACAAATCACATAGGTCTTCCTTTATATTTTCTATAATAGCATTCCTATTTTGAGACTTAAACTCATTTTTCATACTACATTCGGTTGTTGAAAGATGTATGCAACAAACCTTGCACACCATCACCTGTCAGGGCAGTAAGGATGCCCTAGCATTATTTCACACAAGATCTTTGGATGGTAGTAGTGATAACTTAAAGGTTATGCTTGCCAATGGTGGAAATGCAAATTAGTATAACCTTTAGGAAGGGTATGTTGCCTGTCTCTCTCTTCCCTTTTCTCAGTAGTATTAAGAACTTTTAAAATGGAGATAGAGAGATGGCTCAGTGATAAAGAGAACTTGTTGTTCTTGCAGAAGATCCAGATTCAGTTTCTGGCAGCCATAGGGTAGCTCACAATCACCTGTAACTCCAGTCCCAGGGATCTCATGCCCTCTTCTGACCTTCACAAGAATGAATGTGGTGCACTGATGTACATACAGGCAAAAGACTCACCCATATTAAAGTAAAATATATCTTTTAAAAACTTAAAAATATGGAATGCCTTTAAATTACTAGTCTCATTTCTTAGCCATCTACAAAGACAATTACAGAAGTACACAAAAAGTATACTAAAGAATATTCCAATTATAACATGCAGTACAAGGGCTAAATGTTGAAAACAATGTAAATGTCCAATGACAGGGGTGGCTAAATAAATGAGGATGCATCCATACTATGGAGGCATTAACATTGCTAATGATAGGTAACTGGAGATATAAATCAGGGATTAACATGCCTTCCCATGTCAGCATGAAGACCTGAGTCTGGATACTCTCTAGCCATATAAAAGCCTTGCAACATTCAATGTTATAATACACAGAATCCAGCTCCATCTAGTGATGACAATCTTTTCAAAAGTAACGTTGACTCATTGGTTACAGATTGTTGCTATACACCTGTAACCCTAGCACTGGAGGATGGGCAGTAGAGAAAGGAGCACCCAGACCTCATTAGGCTACCCAGCCTAGTTGATCAATGAGAAAACATAAACACGAGGCACACATACAGTATACACCCAAACAAGAAGTTAAATGAGTTGTTATGCATGCATTGAGGGACATGCACTTGGCCATACCCAAGGAGAAAATAGGCAGAGCTCTTGGAATAAGGGGTAAGGATGAGAATGGAACAGAAGGGATCTAGTAGAAAATAAAGTATGCCTTTCTCAATGTCAGCAATTACCTCTAAATCATTATCCAAAATCAAAACTCATTTTTATTTCTACAACCTCAGCTCGCAGGCCAAAAAAAAGAATAGATACCTGGGACACCGAAGAAATGTTATTGGAAGATCTCGTGGAGAAGCCTTTTGTTCCTGTGGTTAGTACTCTTTAGTCAAAGAATGTATGTGGTTGGGATGGAGGGTGAGTGCCCTCTAGGCCCTTGGAAACTGCTCAACAACCTCCTACCCCATGCAGTTTGGGAAACAATAGAAACCTACCACTTGGCTTCACTTGTAAAACTGGCTGTTTTCTTTTTCTGATTAGACTTAACAGACTACTAAAGATAAAATGGAGGGACAGCAAATGAATCATTCCCTTTACCACCTTATAGTAAATGGGCACATCTCCAGAACCAGCAGGAACACCCAGTCTTTGAGTTTAATGGATAATGCCTCTACAGCCCATGTACAAGTTCACCTATTCTAACATCACATCCCTGAGAACCATTGTTTCTGCACACAAGTGTGGTAGCCAGTAAATTCATCCCATACTCATCTGGAGCCTCAGGAAGTTAGGTGCTCTCCACCTCAGGAAAGAAGAACAGAGACTTCCCACATGTACTGAGATGCTCCTGACAAAAGATGATTATGGATAAGATGTTGTGCACAACCAAAATTGAGCCTTAGAAGACCAGGGTTACCTTAGAATCACACATTTCTCTTTAAGGTTCTCAGGTATAAAGGGAATGGCAAAATAAATAAGAATGATGTTCTTCTCAATCGGGGTTTTTTTTTTTGGTTTTGTTTTATTTTTGGTTTTGTTTGTTTGTTTTGCTTTGCTTTTTGCTACACCTCCTGAAACAGTTCTGTTTAAACAACCCAGCTTACTGTCTGGGAAACCACATTGCTTTTCTATCCTTTCAGGACAGCAACTGCTGCCTCTTAACATATGTGTCGACCCCCTACTCCACTCCCAGGGTAGTGTTGGTTCCTTACTCTTATGTATATCATTTCACCTTCATCATGGACACCATTTATCAAGTGCTTTCTGGATACCATGCACAGTGCTAAGTCTATCCCATCTATTATCATATTTGCAAACTTTCTGGGCAGGTATTACACTTGGCATAATTTCCCAGATGAGATATGTTAAAAAGCAGAGCAAGGAATGGAATCCAAACCTGCCTAGCTAGAGCTACCTTGGGCCAAAAAGGTTCATACATACCTTTCTCCAATTCCCTCTAGAAATAGAACGCCAAAACCAGAAAATAATGCTGAAGTGTATTCATGCCTGTGTGAGGAGAATTCAGTTAACAGTCATAAGTGCGCAAGCATGGCTGATTGAGCACTTCCACTCTGTCAGATACAGGACTAATTTCTTTACATATATTATTACATATTACATATTACATATATTGCATATATTATTGCCTTTCATCTTCAAAATCTTATGATATCTGTTCTATTATTGCCATCTCACAGAGGCAGAAACTGATGTTCAGGCGGTTATGTAATTTGTCCCTGGGCATCCATTAAGAGGTAGCAGAATCAGTTTTTAAACTAAAGCCCAAGTCCATGTGGGCTCTAAAGATGACTCAGTGGATAAGAGGACCTGATGTGCAAGCATGGAGAACTGAGTTTGGATCCCAGCACCCATGTTAAAAAACAAAAAAAGACAGAATGTGAACATTTTATGATAAAGAGATAGGATGACCCCTGAGACTTGCTGGCTGATTGCATAGCTCCAGGTTCAGTGAGAGACTGTTCAAGAAGTGTAATATAGAACAGGGCTCAGGGCATCTTCTTCTGGCATCTGTGTGTATAAACACCCCATACACATGCACATGTGTCACAGACAAATATGACACACTCACATATATACATACACACATAAATAAAAATAAATAAATAAATTGTCCCAACTTCATAACCATGTTCTTAACTCTACCTTAGACTGTTTTGCCAAGAAGTATAAGCCAATCAGCCCATTGCCTGATAGATAATCTTTCAACTAAAAACTTGTCTTATGGCCCTACCTGAAAGCTGCTTCTCCTCCTCCTCCCCGTCCTTCTTACACATACTCCTTTGTCTCTGTATCGTTCTGGCTATCCTTGGATACTCTCTATGTAGACCAGACTGTCCTCAAACTCACAGAGACCCTCCTGTCTCAGCCTCCTAGAATACTGGAACCAACGGCATGCACCACCACTATGTGTAGCACCAAGGCTGTTTTCTTATATCCAAGGGAATTACTTTAAATGCCTTATGTGTTTTTGATATGCTTGTAAACTCACACAACTAGTTGCGGCACTGGAAAGAACCTTGAAGAATCTCTATTCAAACCCATGTTATACAAATGAGAAAATAACATGCCCAAGCTGGAGTGACTGGATACTGGCAGCAATATTCCCTAAATTCCAATCTTCTGTATGTTCAAGCCTTTATCCTCCCTGGGCCATTTCAATGTTCTCACTCCATCCACTTTATTTTGCCTGTTAGAGAGTTCTGCAGTCCAACAGTCTCATCCTGAGAAGCAGCAAATGCCTCTACTGAAGAAGTTTTGGGCTGCACAAGGGTAGAGTACTTGCCTAGCATGCACAATGCAATGGGCTTGATCCTCAGCACAAGAGAGACTCTTAAAAGACAGGAGACTGTAATTCAATAAACCATACTTTGGTTGGTTGGTTTGATTTTTCAAGACAGGGATTCTCTGTGTGGCTCTAGCTATCCTGGAACTCATTCTGTAGACCAGGAGGGCCCTGAACTCATAGATCTGGTTGCCTCTGCCTTCTGAGTCCTGGGATTAAAGGTGTATTCTACCATGTCCAGCCAATAAAACCAAGTTTTTAAAAAGAACTGATCATGTTTCTTCATGGCATGTATCTATTAAGCAGGAATATCTTCTTTGCAAACCGAGAAGGTACAATAAGTAGCCTATAAATATGAGCAAGGTAGAGAATTTTGGTTAGACACCTGCTAACAAAACTGAATTTCAGTTGGAGATGTAACATAGTGGGTTGCCTAGCACAAGATGCCCTGGGTTCTGTCCCCAGTGACATATAAATGGGATGCAGTAGTGTACAATTATAATGCCAGAACTCAGAAGGTAGAGGCAGCTGGATTCAACATATAGCAAGTGCAAGGTATACAAGTGATCCTTTCTAAAAAAAATTCCTGAATTGAAGTACATTGTCACAGTTTCCTTTGTGCAATGGATATGTTTCTGAGTGACAACATAATTTTTCTAAGTAGAAGCCAAAGTTGGGTGATTTTTTTTCTTTTGTTTTATTTATTTATTTATTTTGTGTGCGTGTGTGTGTGTACACTGGTCTTTAACTCATGACCCTCTTTCATACTGAGGTTACAGGCTTATACCACTTTCATCCAGGTTTTGTTCAGCAGGGTTTTTTTTTTCTTTTTTTCACTATTATTATTATTATTATTATTATTATTATTATTATTATTATTATCATTATTATTATTATTATTATTTACAATTTAATCACTTTGTATCCTGGCTATAGCCTCCTCCCTTATCTCCTTCTGGACCACACTCCCTCTTTCTTCTCCCCCATATGTCCCTCCCATAGTCCACTAATAGGGGAAGTCCTCCTCCCCTTCCATCTGACTCTAGCCTATCAGGTCTAATCAGGACTGGCTATATTGTCTTCCTCTGTGGCCTGGCAAGGTTGCACGACCCAGAGGGAGGTGATCAGAGAGCCTGTCACTGAGTTCGGGTCAAGAGACAGCCCCTGCTCCCCTTACTAGGGAACCCCCATGGAGAATGAGATGTCTAGGTCCTTCACATGCATGGTCCTTGGTTGATTCATCAGTCTCTGCAGCTCATTTTGTTTTGTTTTGTTTTTTAATAGATCTGTTCTTTTCTTTCTTTCTTTCTTTCTTTCTTTCTTTCTTTCTTTCTTTCTTT
>NW_026590677.1:7917333-7981758 GCF_907164565.1 Psammomys obesus
CTTTCTTTCTTTCTTTCTTTCTTTCTTTCTTTCTTTCTTTCTTTCTTCCTTTCTTTCTTTCTTTCTTTTTCTTTTCTTTTCTCTTTTAAACATTTCTTTCCTTATTTAGGGATAGCCACTACCAGTGCATGTAATAGCCCTAGGACAACTTGCAGAAATCAGTTCCCTCCTTTAACTATGTGGTTTCTGGTGATTAAATTCAAGTTGTTAAGCATAGCACCAAATTCTTTTAACTGCTGAGCAATCTCACCAGCCCTCCAAATACAATCTATCAGTAACAAAAGTTTTAAAGAAGAAAGCTTAATTAGAATGAAGCTTAATTTTGTTTCTACAGGCTGCTAACACATCTCCTAAACCCCATATCTAGCTGGATGACTTGGTAACTTCTTGTGAAGTCAGAAATAAGAATAAGTGCCCCCTCCCAAGGAGAAATAATAATAAGCCTTCTCCCAAGCCAGTTTGAACATTTAAAAAAGATAATCCACGTAAAATATTTAGCATAGAACCCCACACATCTTAAGTAGCTCATTAAACATTGGCTAATACTATTTAGGATACAAGTTTGCTTAGATCATTAGATTGTACTCTTAAGAATAAATTAAAAGCTTTACTTTAGAATGTATCTCCTTTCTCACAGAAACTAACCTAAAGACAGATATCTTAGATTTAAAGGATAAAGAGCTCAGAGAAGACATGGTAATCGCCATCACTGCTTTCCATATTCTCTTCTTTGAGAATCTTAATACCACCAAAGAAGTGTATCAGTGGGGCATCCCAAGGACAAAATAAAGGATAATTTTTTGAATCAAAAGTTCAAATCTTATTCAAGGCAAATGGTTGCTTTGGAGTTTCTCTTTATTAATGTCTTGGCCCCTCTCTAGGACTTTGCTACTTTCTTGATTGCTGTGAGAAAATATCTGAGAAAAGCCACTTAAGGAAATGTCCATTTTCCTTCACAGTTTGTGGGTAAAGTGTATCATGCAGTGTGAATTTCTTTAAAAATACAGAAATGTTATGTGACTATGTTTTTGTTTTAATCCCAGGTATGGGATATGGGGCTGCTTCAGATTGTCCATAACAACTGACTATTATTTGCCTAGTGCTCTAGCAGGGGCATGATTTTGCCAGCTGCAGACAGTTTCTACAAGTGTATGATAAATGTTAGAATCCCGAGAGGAGTTGTGGTGGCTGCTGCTGCTGTGGCTGCTGTGGCTGCTGTTGCCACTACTGCTGCTGTCCCTGCTGCTGCTGCTGCTGCTGCTGCTGCTGCTGCTGCTGCTGCTGCTGCTTGCTGGATTGCTGGTTGGAGATATCCTGATGACAAAGAGCAAACTCACCCCAAGGAACTCAACATACCTAATCAGCAGGAAGTAGTCTAATGATAGTGACAGCCCCTTTTCCCTCTAACCTTCTTTCTCTCTTCTACCTAGTGTTGGGGGGTTGGAAGGTATAGCGGTGGTATGGAGAGGTAGGAAAAAGAACTCAAAAAAGTAGCCCAAAAGTCCAGCTATACACAGGATCCAGAGTGGCTCTAGTTGAGGCAACAGAGCATGCGGCAGCTGGTGACACCATATTCAGAGTCAGGAAGCAGAAAGAAATAAATGCTGGTGTCAGCTCACTTTCTCACCCCCTCTGCCTTTCCAGTCCAGGAGCACGCCACTCTACTATGGTGTTATTGTACACTTTCAGGTGTCTTCCTTCCTTCCATGACTTCAACTTCCTCTCCGAAAACATCCTTACAGACTTATCTAGAGGTGTTTCCATGAAGATTCTAAATCCAGTCAAGATGACAATGATGATTATCAGTCATACTCTGTTATAGATACTTTAAGCACATGGTCTTGGACCACAGTTCTAACTTCATATAGTTCAGGTATTTATCACTGAATTTCAAGGCAAATCTATACTTTGGGACTACAGAATATACTGTGGATAGGTAGGTTGATCCCTTTGCTCAAAATGGTTTTAAATTCTGCTAGTTATACAGAATTGAAATATGTAGAATTATATTCCCCACTAATTATGCAAGTGTCCTTTAATTCCCAGTACAACCCAAAACTGGGCATGATAGTGTATGCTTATAATCCTAGCACTCTGGAGGTAAGGACAGGAGGACCAGAAGTTCAAGGTCATTTATGGTTCCAGAGAAAGTCTGATACCAATCTGGGCTAGAGAAGGCCCTGTCAAAACAACAGCAACAAACAAACAAAACCCCAAAGAACAAGGAAAACTCAGTGATAATTTAGGGTAGGATAACAAATAACTTCTTTTCAAGGCAATTGCTGCTGGATTGACATAATAATGAGATGTACCAAACTTCACTTTCTAGAAGGAGAATCCTGCACACTAACTGTTGTTCTTTTCCAGAAGATACCAGTGGCTATGGTTAGGTTAGGAGTTAAACTGAGCCTCATTGATTTATTACCCAACCCCTTTCCTTTATCAGAAGACTAAATATTGGTATTTATGCCAGGAAGAGGTATGAAGAAAGACAACTATTCCTCAACCTTTTGAGACTTGGAATCATCCCTTCAGCTCACAACACTTTCAAAATTGCTATGACATTTGTGAAATATACCTAGAGCTATGCTGATGGGATCCCTGCTCTCTACATTATCCCTCCAGATGTAATAACTCATCCCTTACTCCTCTCAAAATTTCTCTTACTTCAGATTCGGGGCGGGGGGGCACCAGTGGCACTGTGATCTCAGGTGAGGAAGCAGCAGATATTTCCTGCTGTTGTTACGTTAGTATCAGATCTGGGACAGGGTTTGTGAAAATGAGAGCTTACAGTTACTGCCTCTGTGCCCCAGGAATTGTCCAGCTCAGGTATAGGCAACCTGGGGAGGCTCTGCTATAAAGTGGTAGGCAGAACGGTATTAGCAAAGCACACAAACGGTGCTGTGTGCTGATGACTCAAGAATCCCACTGGATCCCACACTCATGCTAGTTGCCACTTCCAGGAACTAAAATAAACCTTTAGTGCTAAGAAACAGCAGGCCTTTGGGTCTGCTCATGAAAATAAGCCCATCCCTAAGAACATGCATGCTATTCTACACAATGGAATGTTACACAGCCATTAAGCATACAATTGTGTGAATTGCAGGGATGGAAATTAGAATGTGAAATGATGTTAAGTGAAAACAACAGATGATGGGCAAAGCATGTTGATTGCAACTACGGAAAGCATGCATGTGACAGTACTTCTCTAAAGAGCTTCAGAAAGGAATGAGGACTATAATTCTGTTAGAGTCCATGGCTGTTTCCACAACACATTTTTCTTATTTTTTTTTAAAGACAAGGTCTCACTATTAAGCCCAGCCTGGCCTAGAATATATCTTTCTGCCTCCAGCTGGGATAAAGGGCATATAACTGCATGGTAGGCTCCCAAACAGTTTTGGGGACAAGAAAAATGTCCTGGCTAGTTTTATGTCAACTTGATACAAGCTAATGTTATCTGAGAGGAGGAAACCTCAATGAAGAAAATACCTCCATAAGATTGTGTTGTATCATGCCTGTAGGACATTTTCTCAATTAGTGATGAATAGCAGAGGGCCCAGCCAACCGTGGTTGGTTTTATCTCTGGGATGGTGGTCCTGGTTTCCATAAGAAAGCAAGCCGAACAAGCCAAGGGAAGCAAGTCAGTAAACAGCACTCCTCCATGGCCTCTGCATCAGTTCCTGCCTCCATGTTCCAGCCCTGCTTGTGTTCTTGTCCTAAATTTTTTTTCAGTGATAGGCTACATGACGCAAGTAAAAGCCAAATAAATCCTTTCCTCCCCAACTTGCTTTTGGTAATGGTGTTTTATTTAAGCAACAGAAACCATAACTGAGACAATTATAGCCCAGGATTCCTTAGGATCACCACATTGTCAAGGACAACGTTGAACCTCTATCCCACCTGTCTCTACTTCCCAAGTGCTGGGGTTAAAGGCATGTACCACCATGTCTGGTTTACATAGTGCTACACCCCTAGCCTAATAATTTTTAAAGAAATTTTTCATTCTTATCATAGGAGATTCAGAGATACCTGCTCTTTAGCTTGTATGGTAGTAACCTCCATATATAATGTGATTCAGAGTGTAGAAAACTAAATGTCACAGTGAGAAATTCCTTCCAAACCCCAACCCAACCAAACAATTCCAAGACCAGAATTTACACACATCTGGGCCTCTGTTAAGTCAATCTACTGCGTTTTGAAATGCAATCACTTATTTTGAAAGAAAGGAATCCCCTCCCCATTTTGGAAAACTACCAGCAGGTCCTTATTTGTAAGACATTGCTATATACATGGTAGCTGTCTTGTTACCTTGTCACATGTAGCACTTAGAATTAGTCACTCTTTATCTGTCACACATCTGGATATTAAGTTGAGTAAATTTCTCTCTCTGGAGAATGTATAGACCTTGTTTCTCTAGGACTAAGTCAATGCTTAGTTATTCTTTTTTGTTTGTTTGTTTGTTTAATTAAACAGGAGGGTTGTTTGCAGGGGGAGTAAATTAAGACAGAGTTTTGTTATGTAGCCCAAGTTGGCCTTGAACTTACAATCCTCCTTTTTTGCCTTTCCCATTCTGGGATAAAAGGTATGTGCCAACACACCCAGCTCTTTAGGTTCCATTTTGCTTTGTACACTGAAACAGACTTTGATTTACTGGAGTTGTAAATATACTACAAATAATTGATATAGACCTTTCAACCTAGATCACCCTAATGATAACACCTTATCCACCCCCAGTACACTGATCCAAACTATCATATTAACTATTCATTAGTACTATACTAGTTGTTGGGACAAATTAATGAATGATGATGAGGAGGCGCACAACAGATTTTATATGAAAGAGGTTTATTAGATGGAGATGAAGAGGGAGAGAAGGAGGGAGGGAGACATGCTGGGGGGAAAGAGAGAGAGGGAGCCCCGACAGAGAAAGAGGAGAGGACGAGAAGGCAAGAGAGGCCAAGAGAGCTCAAGAGAGGAACACCATGGCGAGTTGGTCCCTTTAAGCAGCAAGGTAACCATGGCCACCTGGCCGGCAACACATGATGACATCATAGGTTGCTAGACAACCCAGAAGCAGGTGCCTAAATACTTACACTAGCTACTAAAGACTTATTCAGTTTTCACCAGCCTTTTCTACTAACGCCTCTTTTCCATTTAGTATCTAATCCAGGATTCATATACAGTACAGTGTTTAACCTTCTCGATCTCAGAAACAACTTTTCTCTTCAGAGGTTAAAAGGGGGCAAGGTAGTAGGTGTTTTGAAGAGTTTATGGTGCTGAGCTCTTGAACCCAAAAGGGAATGCCATCATATCTATACTGAAGTCATGAATCCAAGACACTTCATCAGGATAAGTGTAAAAAACCAAACGAAAAAAACCCACAAACCTTACATTAGCATTTCTAAGCATACAAAAGGATTTGACAAGTAGGTTATTTTTAGCAAGCAGAATTATGAAGGTGACAAAGTGAGAGGGATGGCTTCCCCTGTCTCTTTACTCTGCTTCATTTCTACTCAAATTGCATTTTAAATTTTCAGTAGAAACTTTAATATTTAAGTATAACATAAATTCCGAGAAACACCTACACCAACAGGGAAGAGGCTCCACTATGTGTGGTTTTGTTTGCCTGAAATTAAGTACCAGCTTTCAATGGTTCAAGGTAATGATGCCTCAACTTCACAGTGGTGCAAATGATACACATTTGGTAGAAAATATATTTTGGATTTTGAGTTCAGATCTTTCCCTAGGCTGGTGATATGTAGCCCCATGCATGAATACCAGTAAGCCATCCATGAATATCAGTAAGCCACGCCATCACAAAAGTAAACAGCTGCATACAATAGCTGCTAAGCTAGTGTTAGTAGGTCAGGTGGATTAAATGCATTTTCTTCTCATGATGGATGGTAGAGACACAGCACGTGTGCACCACTATTATTCTTATTCTACAGGGAGAGGGATGGGAAACAATGTTGAAGAGTAAGTTGTTCAAAGTGATAAGAGCATGTAAATTATACAGACAGGATTTCAGCCCGGGTCAGCCTGATTTCAAAGCTGCTCCTTTTAGCCAGCATGTCAAATTGCCTCTCTAAGCTCCTGCCACATTTCAGACACTGCTGGATGTTAGAGGGACAGTACTCAATTATTACAGCCCAGTGGGAAGCAACTAACCACTAAGTATAGTAAAGCCCCCTCTTGCTCTCAAACATTCCTTGGCTTGGTTAAAACCAAAGATAATTATGGAATACAAATGGTGAATGCCACGAGATGCAGTGGTGTTCACCTGTAATCCCAGCACTTGGAAGCTAGAAGCAGAAGGACCATTGAAAGTTCAAGGCCAGACTATTGTTCATAGTCCAAGTCAGCCAAGCTTGCATAGTAAGACCCTATCTCAAAAAGTCCCAAAACACATGGTTTAAACCAACACCTTGAAATATTAGGTTTTTTTTTTCAGGCCTTTGGAGTAAAGACCTTTGCCCTCTAAATATCTTGTGGCTAACAGTTATTGGTGGGCTTTAAAAAAAACTATTTTTTATTTTATGTATATGGGTGTTTTGTCTGCATTTTGTAGGTGCATCACATGCATGTCTGGTGCTCACAGAGGTCAAAATAGAGGGTCAGCTACCCTAGAACTAAAACAGATGGTTTTGAGCCATCATTGTGAGCACGTGGAACAGAACCCAGGTACTCTGCAAAGGTAAAAAGTTCTCTTAACTGCTGTTCCCAGCATTCTGGGAGGCAGAGGCAGGTGTATTACTATGAGTTTGAGGACAGCCTGGTCCACAAAGTGAGTCCAGGACAGCCAAGGTTACACAGAGAAACCCTGTCTCAAAAACAACCAAAAAAAAAAAAAAATCAGATACCGAGTTGGAGAGCTGGCTCGGCTATTAAAGGTTAGGTTCTCAACTAAGAAATTAAAATTTTCAGATATTTAGACCATAGACTAAACCACCTGAATTAAAAAATCTGCCTGAAATCTATGACTTATGTTGAGATCCTGCCATTATGACTTACTCTAAGTGACCCATACTGTATAAAGCAGTGGCTTTTCAAGCAGTGCACTGTCCTAGGAGACTATTTCTAAGGTACATTTTTTACTCCATTTTGAGGGGAAAGGATGACTGTAGCCCTTGAGTGAACCCAGAAACCACACCATCCATCAAAAAACAACCATCCAGCATAGTTTGTTAAATAACTTTTTGGGAATAGAAATGAACCCACCTTATACATTTATTGAGATGAAACAAACTGCAAGGGTATATTAAAATCATATCAGGGAAACAAGGCTCAAAATCCAACAGAGCAGACTAAGGAAAGAGTGTACCCCCATCACCTGGACCCCATAAGTTGATGGATATCTAACACTGTGATGGCATGGCTCCACACCAACCTATCATCTGGTATGTGCATGTCAAAGGCCAAGGACTCCCTGACTTGGCTTGGTCCCCTACTGCTGATGAAGCCTATTCAACTTCCTGCCCATCCACCTGTTTGCCCATCTGGTCCTGAACCTAACCCACCATTTCCTGCTCTCCACCCAGTTCTGCATTTTAACCTCATAGTTAAACTTGAGCAGCAACCTCACAGCACTGGTTGGTTCATTTTCTTATCAATGCAGACTCTTTCTGAGCCCACTTGTGAAACCTCCTGCCACTGCAGCCTCTTCAACTCCTATTCATTCTGTAACCCATACACGTACACAGATATATATCACTGCATGATTTGTGTGCTGTATGATTTGAGAGCTAGTGAATGAGATTGGAATAAAAACTTGCATTCACCTCATCCAGGCTTCCAGAGTAGGCAGATTTTTGTGACGCACTGTCGTTGAAACCGCTAAGCCTTGTGAATTTATTCAACAAATTGTAATGTTGTGGAATGGTACAAATGTGTTCCTCTAGGTTTCTGGTATACTGCAGTCACCGCAAACTAAGAGATTTTAAAAAGCATCACAGGAGGGCCAGCAAGAAGGCTCAGTGGGTAAAGATGCTTACTGCCAAACCTGGATACCTGAGTTCAATACCACCTACATGGTGGAAGGAGAGAACTGCCTTCTACAAGATGTCCTCTGACCTCCATATGCAAGAGTGTGGCATGAACACACACAGATGCCTAATTAATGCAATTAAAGTACCAGGCGTGATTAGAATGTGCAGATAAGCTTGGGACCCAACATGATAGCTAAAGCTCCAAAACTGACACAAGAGCAAAGGCAAAGGCAGCCAGTGATGACTCACACCTGCAATTCCAGCCCTAGAGAAGCTGATGTAGGAGGACTGCTGTGAGACCCAGATTAACCAGGGTTATACAGCAAGATGCTGTCTCAAACAAACAACAACAAACTATGGTAAAACTGGCATTATCACTTGGTAGTTCGGTAACTTTCATTTTTAAGAGAGACGTATCACATTCATTTATATATTGGGGGGCAGGCATATGATGCTCAGAGAACACCTTGATAGAGTCAGTTCTCTAATTCCACCATGTGTGCTCTGGGAATGGAACTCATCCATTATCTGCCTCGGTAGCAAGAGCAGCTTTTTGCTGAGCTATCTTGCCTGCCTTCAGCAACTTTAAAATGAGACTTCTCAGCAGCCAGTTCTGAAAGACAGGACGTAAGACTGTGGATAAATCCTTAAAACAATTGTTCTACTTTAAGATTAAAGTTACCTAACTTTTTCCATGAGTGTATGAGGGTTGACTTTATGGTAGGAAACCCCATTTCTCCCATTCCCACTATTCTACTTTGTTTTTTCCTGATGTGATAAAGGCCTTGATCAGAGGTAACCTGGTGCAGAAAGAGTGTAACTTTCAGACAGAGGAAGCCAAGGAAACCTGAGGCAGAGACTGAAGGAGTGCTGTTTAAGGGCTTGCTCTTGCGGCTTGTTCGCTTTGTATTATTATTACAACCCAGGCTTACCTGCAGGGTTGGCACCACGCACACTGTGCTGAGCTGCTCACAGCATCATCAGTCAAGTCTATGCCCCACAGACATTCCCACAGGTCAATCTGATGAATGCAATTCAATATTGGTTCCCTCTTCCCACATCACTTGACTTGTGTCAAGCTGACAAAAACCAACCAACCAACCAAACAAACAAACAAAAAACTTACCAGAACATCCACCACAACAATTAAGGAAGACATGCAAAAATAAATGCTTTACAAGGGAAAAAAAATCACTATTCACAGGGGCTGAAGAGGTGGCTCAGAGGTTAAGAGCACTAGCTGTTCTTCCAAAGGTCTTGACTGCAATTCCCAGAAACCACATGGTGGCTCAAAACCATCTATAATGAGATCTGGTGCCCTTTTCTGGCGTTCAAGTGTACATGCAGGCAGAATACTGTATAAATAAATCATTTAAAAAATCACTATTCGCAGGTCTTAAAGGTCTAGTGATGAAGGGTATCTGCTATCTGATGTGCCCTTTTATTCATTATGTCGACACTATGTTGAAGACAAAAACCTGCAACAAGGATTCCCCCACCCCCACTACCCCAGACACTTGAGAGTTGTCTGGGGAACTTTGAAAATAATATAACTGAATCAAAACGACCCTGAGATTTCACCTTACACCCATCAGAATGGCTAAGATCAAAAACTCAAGTGACAACACATGCTGGAGAGGATGTGGAGTAAGGGGAACCCTCCTGCATTGCTGGTGGGCATGTAAGCTTGTACAACCACTTTGGAAATCAATCTGAAGATTCTCAGACAATGAGGAATAGTGCTCCCTCAAGATCCACCTATACCAATCCTAGGCATATATCCAAAATATGTTCAAGTATACAACAAGTACATTTGCTCAGCAATGTTCACAGCAGCTTTATTCATAATAGCCAGTATCTGGAAATAACCCAGATGTCCCTCAGTGGAGGAATGGATACATAAATTGTGGTAGAAAAATAAAATAAATTAAAAATTAAGAAACTGTGGTACATTTACACAATGGAATACTACTCAGCAATTAAAAACAAGGACATTATTAAATTTACTGGCAAATGGTGGGATTTAGAAAATGTCATCTTGAGTGAGGTATTCCAGAAGCAGAAAGACACACATGGTATATACTCATTTATAAGTGGATATTAGACATTTTAAATAGGATAAACATACTAAAATCAGTACAACTAGAGAAGCTAAGCAAGGACTACCCTGGATAAAATGTTCAATCCTCATTCAGAAAGGCAAACGGGATGGATATTGGAAGAGGGAGAAAACAGGGAACAGGACAGGATCCTACCACATAGGGCCTCTGAAAGGCTATCCAGAAAAGTATCAAAGCAGATGCTGAGCCTCATAACCAAACATTGGGCAGAGTGCAGGGAAGGGTGGAGATAGAAAGACCTGGAGGAGACAGGAGCTCCAAAAGAAGAGCAACAGAACCAAAAAAATCTGGGGTCTTTTCTGAGACTGATACTCCAACCAAGGACCTTTCATGGAGATAACCTAGAACCCCTGCACAGATGTAGCCCATGGCAGCTCAGTCTCCAAGTGGGTGTCCTAGAAAGGGGAACAGGGAATGTGTCTGACATGAACTTAGTGTCTGGCTCTTTGATTGCCACTCCCTGATGGGGGAGCAGCCTTACCAGGCCACAGAGGAAGACCATACAGCCAGTCCTGATGAGACCTATTAGGCTAGGGTTAGATGGAAGGGGAGGAGGACCTCCCCTAACAGTGGACTTGGGGAGGCATGGAAGGATGAGGGAGGGAGGACTGGGTTGGGAGGGCATGAGGGAGGGGGCTACAACTGGGATACAAAGTGAATAAACTGTAAAAATAAATTTAAAAAAATGAAAGAATGACAAAAAAGAAAATAATGGTGCTGAGGCCTCAGTCATAATAAATGACACACATTCAGAAATATCTGAAGATATTACTCTCAGGAGCCTGTTTAAGTCTTTAGGTGCCAGTGATATGGCTCACAATGTGAAGGTGCTTGCCACCAACTTTGATGATCTGAGTTCCATCCCTGGTACCTACATGGTGAAAGGGGTAAATCAACTCCCACAAGTTGGCCTTTGACCTCCACACTCACGTACACACACATATGTAAACAAACAAACATGTAACTAAAGGTCTTCTGGTGATTTGTGTGTATGCAAAGCTGAGAAGAGTCACTCAGACTTAGTGGTTCTCTAACTAGAGTGTGCATCAGCATCACCAGCAAGGACTGGTAAAACACAGATGTCTGGATACTAGCCCCTGAGGATCCAATTCAGCTGAATGAAGCCAGAAACTGTTAGAAACTGTGCTTCTAACTGGCTCAAGGAATGCCAAAGCTGTGGGTCCAAAGAAAACATTTGAAAAGTAAAGCACAATCTCTAGAGCACTGCTTCTCAACTTTGGCTGCACATTAGAAACACAAGGCATTGGGGGGAATACATGTTAAGAATACTGATATCTGATGCCCCAAATAAATACACAACTAAATGCTTTAGCCATAAAAAATACTTTAATACTCTTAAGCAGACTAAGACATCTCTCATATGTGGTTCATACATTTTTAGCATATATATAATTATATATGACCTAAAAGTAGAATAAAAAACTGTCTACTTGATTAAAGAAGACTAAAATGAATAGGGTGAGGAGATTTGCTGGGGGAACAGATGGTCAACATAGAAATATATATTTGAGTGACTATGTCCTTATGTAATAGATATGTTCACTGAATAAAAACAATGAAACGGTTGTTCAAATATTTCCAAGATCAATAGTCAAAAGAGCAAAAAAAAAAAAAAAACTTAAAAAGCAAAACAACCAAAAGAACTAAATCATTAATGCAAACAAAAAAGAAAACATTCATATGTAAGGCAATATGATATATAATCAAGAGGCACTATGAAAAAAATTAAAGGAAAAAAAAATGCTGATCCCTTGGCCTTTCCCCAGAATAATCAATCACTATGTATTCCAGACTAGCCTTGAACACACAGCTAGTCTGTTGCATCAGTCTTTCAAGTACTGGGACTACAGGCACGAACCTCCAAATCCAGCTCCCTTTTAATGTTTTTAAATGAGTATGTACTGTCCTCTGTAGTATATTTCTGTATACTATGTTGTTTTGACATTTTGATAACGTTCTGGCTAAAGATTCTGCCATCCAGTGGCCCAATCTCCCTGAACTAGTCAATTCTTAGAGACAGCAAGGGTTGAGCCCAAAGCTATGTATTAGTAAGCTTTCCATCACTGAAACACAATGCCTAAGATAAGCAACTTGAAGAAAGTTTGTTATGGCTCACATTTCTGGTCCACCATCATTTAGCCCATTGCTTTGGGGCTGATAGCAAGTCAGAGCATAAGGACCAGGGAGCACATCGTGGAGAAAAGCTTATCACCTCATTGCAGCCACGAAATAAAGTGAGAGAGAAGAAAGGGCTGGGATCCCAATATTCTCTTCTATTATCTAACCTCCTTCCACTAGACCCTACCACCTAAAAGTTCCATTACATCCAGTGGTGCCACAGGTTGAGAACCAGCTTTTGATACTTGGGCCTTCAGGGAACATTTCCAGATCTAAACAACAATGTCTCTGAAGAATAAAACAACCACTGTGGACTATACTTCCTGTAACTGTCATGTATACCTACAAAGGCAATCCCTGTAGCATCCCAGGGCCAGGTAGCAGACAACTAGAGACCACTTCTATAGCTCAAAGCCTGCCAAACTACTCAAACTAGTTAATCATAAACTGTTGTCCCTTCCATGCCTTCCCTAAGAAAAACCCAATAAAGTACATCCCAAACCTTTCCCTTATATCTGCCTTCTGCCTCCTGATCATTCTAGTGCCTTCCCTATACAGACCTGTAGAGTACCTTCTACTCTAGCACCATGAATGTACAATATGTTGTGTTCTTGAACCTCCATGTCTTTTCTTATTGTTCCACCTATCTCCAAAAACAATGTACAACATTAGTTAGGAGTAGTGTGGCACATATCCATACTGCCAGCATTTAAGGGGGAAGCCCAGACTTAGTTACATGAAGAGTTTGAGTCCAGCCTGGGCTACGTGCAAGTTTCAAAAAATATACTTCTACTGGTGGAGTGTTTCATTACCATGGCAAAGTCCTGGGTTCAGTTCTCCAGCATGACTAAAAATTGAATATGGTTGCAACATCCATAATTGAAGCTGAATTCAGGAGATAGAGGCAGGATGATCAGAAGCTCAAGGTCATTCTTGGCCACATTGTTTGTCAGAGGCCAACCTGGAATACACAAAACTCTGTGGAGGTTTGAATGAGAGTGGATCTCATAGGTTCATATATTGGCATCCTTAGTAGCAGTTGATGAACTGTTTGGAAGGATTAAGAGGTGTTGCCTTAAGAGGACAGGCATCAGAAGAGGGAGAAAACAGGGAACAGGACAGGAGCCTACCACAGAGGGCCTCTGAAAGGCTCTACCCTGCAGGGTATCAAAGCAGATATTGAGATATATAGGCAAACTTTGGGCAGAGTGCAGGGAATCTTATGAAAGAAGGGGGAAATAGTAAGACCTGGAGAGGACAGGAACTCCACAAGGAGAACAACAGAACCTAAAAATCTGGGCACAGGGGTCTTTTCTGAGACTGATACTCCAACATAGGACCTTTCCTGGAGATAACCTAGAATCCCTGCACAGATGTAGCCCACGGCAGTTCAGGGTCCAGGTGAGTTTCCTAGTAATGGGAACAGGGACTGTCTCTAACATGAAGTCAGTGTTCTGCTCTTTGATCACCTCACCCTGATTGGGGAGCAGCCTTACCAGGCCACAGAAGAAGACAATGCAGCCACTCCTGATGAGACCTGATAGACTAGAATCAGAAAGAAGGCAAGGAAGACCTCCCCTATCAGTGGACTGAGGGAGGGGCACAGGTGGAGAAAGGGGAGGGAGGGTGGCATTGGGAGGGGAGGAGGAAGGGAGCTACAGGGGGGATACAAAGTGAATAAACTGTAATTAATAAAATAAAAATTTAGAAATATTTTAAAAAAAGATGTTGCCTTTCGGAGGAGGTGTGTCATTGAGAGTGGGTTTTGAGGTTTCAAAAGCCCATGCCAGAGTCTGTGTGTCTCTCTATCTGCTGCTTGCTGATCAGACTCTCAGCTACTGCTCAAGTGCAGTGCCTTCCTTTGAGCCCCGACACTCCCCACCATGATGATGGACTAACCCACTGAAACTGTAAGAAGCACACAATTAAATGGCTTCTTTTATAAGAGTCGCCTTCATTATTTTGTCTCTACACAGCAAAAAGAACACTAAGACAGTCCTTACCTCAACTATGTGTATATATATTTATATGATCTTTAACAGCTATCTTCTTTTGAGAATCAGTCTGCTTTAGGAGCATTTAGAACTGAGAAAAATTTAAACTACCTGTTTGACCTGATTATTGTCTTGTAAGTCTAGCAACACATACTAACTTCCATATCTTTGGACCAGTAGAGTATTAAAAATATAACATAAATTGTTAGGCAAGTACTCAAAGACAACTCCAGAATTGAAAAGTTCATGGACTAGAGGCAATGTATACAGTTAATTTCAATATGTGTTTTATTATTATATATGCTTGATTACTATAGGATTAGTGGTGCTTTTGTCTCCAATACACAGCCCAATCATAACTAGTTAGCCCCTACTTTGAGAGTTTCTTGGCTCCTTTGTGTATCTCTAATGACCAATTATTCTATAGGTAAGAAATAAATAGTATTATTGTTCCTATAGATAACCACGTTTTCTTTTAATTTTAACAAATTATTTTAAAATTATGTGTACTTGCATAAGTAAATGAGAATATGGGTTTGTGCATATGAGTTCAATGTCCATGGAACTCAGAATAAGGCAGCAGATCCCATGAAACCTGAGTTATAGGCAGTTATGAGCACCCTGACACGGAAGCTAGGAATCAAGCCCAGATCTTCTGCAAGAGCAGGATGTGCTCGTGAATGCTGAGCCATCTCCTCGGCCCTGGGGATAACCACATCACCAAAGGACATCCTAGAACTGTCAGAGTCTAGAAAGCTTAACCACCCTGTAATCACTACATAACTTTGAAAGCAGTGTGTGTGTGTGTGTGTGTGTGTGTGTGTGTGTGTGTGTGTGTGTATGTGTGTGTGTGTGTGTGTGTGTGTGTGTGTGATTACACTTTCAGAGGCCAGATGTTGATATCAGGTGTGTATCACTTTTCAACTCCTTTTTTTGAGACAGAGTCTGTCATTGAACTTGGAGCTCACTTATTAGCTAGATTGGCTGGACAAGAAAGCCCTCAGGATCCCCCTGTATCCACTTCCTATCATTAGAACAGGAATGTACCATTTTGCCCTGTTATTTGTACTTGAAGCTGGAGATCCAAACTCTGCTTCTTGTGCATCTGTAATAAGCAGTTTACCCACTTAGCCATCTCCCTTGCCCCTTATTCGTTCTACTTCCTAAAAACATTTGCCAGGGGGTAGAGCTATACCTCAGTTGGTGAACAGTTTCCCTCACGTGCTATATTCCCTGGCTTTGATACTCACCATTGCATAAAGTCAGATGTGGTGCCAGAGGCCTAGAATCCTAGTACTCATGAAATCTAGGCAGGAGTATCAGAAGTTCGAAGTCAACCTCAGTTTTACAGTGAGTTCAAGACTCTGTTTCAAAACACAGAAACAAAACAAAAGCCCTACAAATGGCAAGATCTCAGAGTAAATATACATATACCAGTCAATATGAAATTATTACCAGCTGCTCAAAATGCAGTTATCCCCTACAATTGAAACAGAATTACATGGCAGGGACAACACTGTAAACTGAATGATGCTGTGGAGATAGCAAAAGGATGCAGCAACATAAATCCTGGCTCAAGAAGTTAGGAGCACTCAAAGCTAGGCAAATGTGAATAATCCCAAAGGAATATGACAAGCTACAGTTCAATCTGCCTCAGAAGAGGAGGTCAGCTATAATCTTCTTGCTCATAATTCAAAGACTGTTTTCCCTGGTGATGCTTCCTGGTTCTCCAATGAAGCAGCATGCCAAACCTGGGAGTCTCTGAAATTTCAGCCTTAAGATCCTGCAGTCTCCTGATCTTATTGAGTGAGGAGGAGTACCAGCTCACAGTGTGGGGTGTGGGGAAACAAACCCATGGGTACAGCTTCTCTCAGGACAAAGGGTTAGTCTATAAGCTTCTTAGCAGAGTTTGGAGGACAGCATAGCCTACAGAAATAGATCAGAATATCAGTTCACAGAAACAGAATAGAAGCAACTACAGTAACACAGTCGCTTAAAACTGAAGTCCTCCCTCAGTAGTCATACAGGCCCATGTGTCTCACATCACCACTACTCATTATTTTCATGTAACTATTTTACTTATCCATCTTCCTCACTGGAGTATAGATGTTCAACTTACAGTGGTGTTATGGCCCAAAAAACACACTATAAGGTGACAATGCAAAGATGGTTTTGTTAGCAAGGTACCTGAGTTCCACCACCAGAATCCATGTAACAATGTGAAATGTGTTGACACATGCTTATAACCCAGTTCTGAGGAAGCAAAGCCAAGTAGATCTGTGGCTCACTGGCTAACCAGCCTAGTTTACTGAGTGAAACCAAGACTAGAGATCCTGTCTCAAAAACAGGATCGTGTGTGTGTGTGTGTGTGTGTATGTGTGTGTGTAAATTATATAATATATATATTATATGATATATATATAGCAGCTTATACTATATCATATATTTTGATAGATATCATATATTGCTATTATACATACATATAATATAACATATGTGTGGCATACCCTAAACTCTTCTAAAAAGATTGTAGTAATTTATACCCATTCTTTTACACTTTTGCACTACTGGAATTTTTTCCACCATAAGTACATAGTATCTTATCAAATTAAGACTGTCTTGCCTTTCTGAGGCCATGTTTCAAAATTTGCTCAGTATACTAGCTGAATTCTAGGTTTAGTTTTCTTTGTTCTGTTTGTTTTGGTCTTTGCATTTTAATTTGTTTGTTTGTTTGTTTGTTTGTTTACTTACTGGTTTTTTGAAACAGGGTTTCTCTGAGTAGCCTTGGCTGTCCTGGACTCACTTTGTAGACCAGGCTGTCCTAGAATTCACTGTGAATTACTGCCTCTGCCTCCCTGAGTTCTGGGATTACAGGTGTGCACCACCTTTGGTTTTTCAAATCATTGTTTCTCTGAGTAGCCCTAGTTGTCCTGGAACTCACTCTGTAGACCACACTGGCTTTGAACTCACAGAGATCTGCCTGTCTCTGCCTCCTGAGTGCTAGGATTAAAGATATCATCCAGCTAGGTTTAGTCTTAACCACTGCACTTTAAAATTGATTGGTGTTATATATAATGTATCATATAATGAATTCATTCATTTGATTAAAAAATGAAATCATATTTAAAGGTAATCTCCTTTCCCATTTCTCGTATGTCCCAGTTCTTTCTTTTTAAAATATTGGGTTTTTTAGATTTAATTTTTATGTGTATGAGTGTTTTGCTTGTAATGTACACATGTGCATCACATGCATGCCTGGTGCCTGCAGAAGTCAGAAGGGAGAATCAGGTCCCCAGAAATTGGAGTTGCACATGATTGTGAACCACCATATGGATGCTGGGGAACTAGACCCAAGTCTCCTGCAAGAACAAGTGCTCTTAACCCCTGAGACAGCTTTATAATCCTGTCCCCAGTTCTTTTGAGACAGAGAGAATTGTTATTAGGGTCTATTCTAAAGTGGGTGGTTCTTTGAATAATTTTAAAGCAGCATACAAAGTAAGGAGGCTTCCTTGTGGTATTTCTATACATATATATCATAAGTGATTCTCATTTATTTTCTTTCTCCTCTACCCTTCTCCATGCTTCCTGCCTCTCTGTCAAGAGTCCCTTGCTTCCCCCAGGGAGTTTCCTCTTCTGCTCATTAGTCCCTTAAGATACCCTTGCTATTTTATGCCCTATTTTATGAAACAAACACTCACACATGTATGCACAAATATTTATAATGCAGGTTCCATGTTTAAGAGAAAATATTTAGCATTTGTCTTCCTAAGTTAACTTATTTTGCTTAACATATTAACATCTAGTTCATCAATTTTCCGGCAAAGGTGATTTCATTTTTCAAGATTTACTTTTTCATCATGTGTATGTGTGTGTGTGCATGTGTGTGTGCACACATGTATGTAGAGAGTTGCACATAGAAGCCAGAGGTATTGGATCCTGCTGAAGCTGTAATCACAAGTGGTTTTGAGCTGCCTTATATGAGTGAAGGTAATGAAACTCAGTTCCTCAGCAAAAGCACTTAACTGCAGAGCCATCTCTCTAGCCACAATTTAATTTTCTTTTTATCAGTTTCTCATAAAACTTACCAGAGTCTATGAAGAAATAAGCAAGCACAAATAAATGTCCTTCTCACCCTTTAAATTAATCTCATTATTATGGAAACAATTCTATACCTTACTAGTTATATTTAGTAACACCATTATCTCAGAACCTAAATCAAAAGCCACAAAAATATACTTTATTGTACTCCAAAAATTACTATTGCCAAGTGTGGGTGGTGCATAACTTTAATGCCAGGACTCAGAGGCAGAAGCAGGCAGAACTCTGTAAGTTCGAGGCCAGCCTGGTCTTCATAGTGAGTTCCAGGACAACAGAGCTACATAGTGAAACCATGTCTCAAAAAGATAGATGAAGGAGAGAGAGAAGAAGAGAAGGGGAAGGAGGAAGAGGTAGAGGAGATAAAACAAGAAGAAAAGAAGGAATTGAGGATGTGGCTCAGTAGCAATAGAATGCTCACTAGCTTGTGTGAGGTCCTGGATTTGATGTCTAGCAACACTCATGAACACATACAAAGACATATACACTGGAAGAAAAAAAAAAAAAAGAAGCAGAGGAGGTCGTGATTTTTTTCAACTCATATACTTGACATGGGGTCTCTACTGGATATACAAAAGAGTTCTAAAACTTCAATAGTAAAACATCAACCCAGTTAAAGACGGGTATAAGATTTGAATCTCGTGTTAACCTGTAAATATCTAATGATTTACAAATGACCAAAAAAGGAGCTGGAAAAGTACCTCAGTTAGTAGAGTGCTAGCCTAGCATGCACAAAGCTCTAGGTTCAATCCTCAGCACTTCACAACCATATTCAGTGGCCCATTTCAGAAATCCCACCACTCAGGAGATGAAGGCTGAAGATCATAAATTCAAGGTCATTCTGGGATATATAGTGAGTGTGAAGCCAGCTTGGAATATATAAAACCTTATCTCTGAAGAAAAATACAAACAAGATACACTAAAAACAAAGCACTCAAAAATTAGGGAAATCTGAAATATATAAAGAACTCAAGAAATTAAACTCTAACAAACCAAATAACCCAATCAGGTACAGAGCTAAACAGAGAATTCTCAACGAAGAATGATGGAGAAACACTTAAAGAAATGCTCAACGTCCTTAGTCATCAGGGAAATGCACTCTGAGCACTCTGAGATTCCATCTTACAATGGTTAGAATGGCTGCGATCAAAGACTCAAGTGATAGCACCTCCTGGCAAGGATGTGGATGAAGTGAAACACTCTTCCATTGCTGGTGGGAGTGTAAATTTGTACAACCATTTTGGAAATCAATCTGGCACTTTCTCAAAAAATTGGGAATAGTTCTACCTCAAGACCCAGCTATACCACTCCTGGGCATATACCCAAAAGATGCTCCACCATACCACAAGGACACTTGCTCAGCTATGTTCATAGCAGCTTTATTCATAATAGTCAGAAACAATCTAGATGTCTCTCAACCAAAGAATGGTTAATGAAACTGTGGCACATTTACACAGGAAAAAATACTCAGCTATTAAAAAAAAGGTATCATGAAATTTGCAGGTAAATAAATGGAACTAGAAAAGATCATCCTGAATGAGGTAACACAGACCCAGAAAGAAATATATGTTATATACTCACTTATAAACGGATATTAGCCATAAAGTACAGAATAACCATGCTACAATCCACAGACCCAAAGAAGCTAAGTAATTAGGAGGGCCCAAGGGAGGATGCTTGAATCTCACTGACTCACTCATTCTGTACTTCAGAATACACATCTGAAGTAGATAGAGGGAGGGAAGTGAGTGGGAGAGTGTGTGGGGAAGGATACGGAGGTGGGGATCAGATGTGGAGGGAGCAGGTTAGAGGGCTGGATGAGAGAACAGAAATTGGGGGGGGGGTCACCACTGGGAAGTGGAAGGCTTCTGGGAGACTATGTTAGTGACTCTAACTGAGACTCCTAGCAGTGGGAGATATAGAGCCTGAAGAGGCCACCTTCTGTAGCCAGATAGGATTTCCATTGGAGGGAGGGGAACACCAACCCACGTACAAAATCTTCAACCCAAACAACCAATGCCTGCACCAACTTGTGTCACAAACCATGAGAGGGAGATCACCACTGACACTGTTCATGATATTCTGCTATACTTGCAGACAGGAACCTAGCATAACTATCAACTGAGTGGCTTCACCCAGCAGCTGCTGGAAAGAGATGCAAAGACCAACAGCCAAACATTAGGTGGAGCTCAGGGGATCTTATGGAAGAGGGGGAGGAAGGATTCAAAGAGCAAGAGAGGTCAAGTACACCACAAGAAAATGTACCAAATCAACTAACCTGGGCACATAGAGGCTCACAGAGACTGGACCGCCAACCAGAGAACAACCATCTTCTAGTTTCCTCCCACCCCATATAGGTAACAGATGTACAGATTGGTCCTCATGTGGGACCTCTTAACATCAGGAGATGGGGCTTTCTCTGACTCTGTTGCCTGCCTTTGCATTCCTTTCCCATAGCTGGAAAGTCTTCTCTGGCCTTAGTAAAAGAATCCATACCCAGTCCTACTTGATATGCCAAAGGGGGTTGATATCCCTAGTGCTGAGTGCTGGAATTAAAGGTTTGTGCCAACACTGCCTAGCTAGCCTGTTCTTTTCTAATTAGAGACAGAAAGGGAGTAGATCTGGAGAGGAGGGAAGGAAGAACTAGGAGAAGTGAAGGGAGAAGAAACTCTAATCAAGATATGTTGTATGAGAAAATAATCTATTTCCAATGTTTAAAAAGTGAATTAGTTTTGTTTATTTGTATGGGTGTTTTGTCTGCATGTATATCTGTGCACCATGTGTGTGCAGTACCCATAGGACAAGAAGGTGACTGATTCACTGGAATTAGATTTAGAGTACTGTTTGGAATTGGCATAATTTGTATTTTTAAATTATTGAGTTCCTTTAAGCACATTTTGAGGGCTAATTTTGGAAAAAGAGAAAGTTTCAATTTGTGGGAAAAAAATGGAAATAACTTTAATGATTTCCTACCTTTTTTTGTAAAGTATATGTAACAAATTATCATCATTTTAAAATCAGTTTTATTTTTTTGAGACATGATCTCACTATATAGCCCAGGTTGTCCTGGAACTCAGTATATAGACTAGGCTGGCCTCCTCAAACTCACAGAGACTTGCCTGCCTCTGACTCCCAGGTTCTGAGATTAAAAGTGTGCACCTCCATACCTAGCAGTTACTGAAGGTTGTTATCCACCATGTATGTGCTGGGAAACAAACCAGGGTACCCTGCAGGAACAACTACTGCTCTTAACCACTGAGCTATCTCTACTGCCCCATGAATTATATTTATTAAATGGGCAAAATTGTGTGAATTATTAAGTGTATCTTCATAAAGCTGCTGAAAAATAACATATTGTCAAGACTTTCCATTATAATACATTATATATTTTTACATAATTGTATAATGTTCCATTTTATAGATATATTATAAATAATTTATCCAGTTCTCTTGATATTTTTAGAATATTTTCTCTTCTAATGTTAAAGTGTTACAACAACCAATTTATGTCATTTAAAGTATGGAAATGATCTGTAAGATAAAAATCTGAGGAATGGAAGCTAGAGATGGCTCAGTGGTTTAAAAAAAAAAAACTGGCTCTTCTTCAGAGGACCCAGGTTCAATTCACAGCACCTATTTGGCAGCTCAGAATCATCTAAAACTCCAGTTCTAGATCTGATGCACTCTTCTGACTTCTGAGCTCAGGCAACACAAGTTGTATAGACATACATCAAGGTAAAACACTCATACACATAAAATGAAATATTTTTAATTGAGGCGTGCAATTTAGTCACCAAGTATGCAGCCATTAAATTTTTTATTCTGCATTTTAAATTTTACCTCCAAAGTGATGACACTGACTTATATAGATCAGTGCTCAATTTAAACAAGCAACATTTTAGAAAATTTGTGTTCCTATAATGTCAGCAATGCACTATCAAATTGTTGTACTTTTCCTAGTTTGAAATGCAAAACGTGTTCCTTAAGGGTATGGCCCCTGGCAGGTTGCCTGTACTTCAATGGATAGCCCCACCCCAAGAGCATACAGGCAGCACTAATTAGACTCAGTAGATTATTTTTTCACATGACAAAAGTATATTGAATTTCTTTTTTTTTTTAACATCAAAAGGGAAAGTTTATTTTAGAATCAATTGTGTGTGACCACAACGTAGGAACCCAAATTCAGGTTACAAGAAATTCCATGTTCTAATTTAGTAAGTTTCATGAAGTTTTATAAGAAAACAAATACAGTAATAAATCAAGACACTTTTGAAATATGTTGATGGAAACATCTGGTTAATACATTAAAGTAAAACAGTTATATTTCTGGGATATGCCTTCATGTTCTCTGATGTCACTCCTATCTCTTTGGTTGGTAGATGTTAATAACCAACAAAGTTAATATAGTCAGATGGTTTCACTTGATAATTATAAGTATGTTATCTCAGATACAGAAGTGGGCAAGGCATGGAAACGAAAGGCACTAAAGACAACCCAAAATATATTATAAATATGTTCTGGGTCTGAAACACTGCAAGTGTTCCACAGTCAACATTGTTTGTATTTGTCTATAGAAATGCAATTGATTTTGCTTGGTACCCTACTATTTTATTTTATATCTTACTACTTCTGTTTCTTTTTATTTTTTATTATAGTTTATTCACTTTGTATCCCAGCTATAGCTACCTCCATCATCCTCTCCCAATCCCACTCGTCCTCCTTTTTCTCATCCCATTCCATTCCCCAAGTCCACTGATAGGGGAGGTCTTCCTCCCCTTCCATCGGACCATAGCCTATCAGGTCACATCAGGACTGGCTACATTGTCTTCCTCTGTGGCCTGGTAAGACTGCACCTCCTCAGGAGAAGGTGATCAAAGAGTCATTCACTGGATTCATATCAGAAACAGCCCCTGTTCCCCTTACTACGGAACCCAATTGGATACTGAGCTGCCATGGGCTACATCTGTGCAAGGGTTCTAGGTTATCTCCATGCATGGTCCTTGGTTGGAGTATCAGTCTCACAAAAGACCCCAGGACCCAGATTTCTTAGTTCTGTTGCTCTCCTTGTGGAACTCCTGTTGCCTCCAGGTCTTTTCTATATCCCCCTTCTTTCATAAGATTCCCTGCACTCTGCCTAAAGTTTGGATATGAGCTTTAGCATCTGCTTTGATACCCTGCTAGGTAGAGTCTTTCAGAGGCTCTCTGTGGTTGGCTCCTGTCCTGTTCCCTGTCTTCTCCCTCTTCCAATGTCTGTCCCATTTGTCTGAATAAGGATTGATCATCTTAACCAGGGTCTCCCTTCTTGTTTAGCTTCTTTAGGTGTACAGATTTTAGTATGCTTATCCTATATTATATGTCTAATATCCACTTACAAGTGAGTTTATACCATGTGTGTCTTTCTGCTTCTGGGATACCTCACTCAGGATGATCTTTTCTAGTTCCCATCATTTGCCTGCAAATTTCATGATGTCCTTGTTTTTAATTGCTGAGTAGTATTCCATTGTGTAAATGTACCACAATTTCTGTATCCATTCCTCAGTTGAGGGACATCTGTGTTGTTTCCAAATTTTGGCTATTACAAATAAAGCTACTACAAACACGGCTGAACAAATGTCCTTGCTGCATAATTGAGCATACTTTGGATATATGCCTGGAAGTAGTATAGCTAGATCTTGAGGGAGCGTTATTCCTAATTGAGAAAGTGCCAGATTGGTTTCCAAAGTGTACAAGTTTACATTCCTATCAGCAATGGAAGAATGTTTCCTTTTCTCCACATCCTCTCCAGCATGTGTTGACACTTGAGTTTTTGATCTTAGCCATTCTGATGGATGTAAGCTGAAATCTCAGGATCATTTTTATTTGTAGTTCAGTGGATTATTATTTTTTTTTAAAGAACACAGAATTGGTAAGGGGTATGTTGGGAATCTATAAGGAGCTAGAGGAGGTAAAGGGTTAGATATGATAAAAATGTACTGTATACATCTATGAAATTCTTAAATATTCTTTTATATGTATATGTGTAAATGTGTGTATATATTTGTATTTACACACACAAGTGTCTATTTCTATGTACTTTATTACAGGTTTTAGACAACTTGTTTCTATGAAGCTTAAACTGGCCCCAAACTCATTCATATTTTGTCTGTCTCTGTGTATGTGTGTCTCCATCTCTCTCTGAGTGTGTCTCTGTCCCTCTCCCCCTCCATGGTCTTCTTATGTAGCCCTGGTTGTCCTGGAACTCACTGTGTAGACCAAAATGGCCTTGCACTCAGAGATCTGCCTGCCTCTGCCTCCCATGTTCTGGGATTAAAGGCCTGTGTCACTACATCCAGCTCATATTTCTATTTTCATGGAGGAGATAGAAACATCTCAAAATGCATTAACACAATAATACTTCTTTTTCTTATTCTCTGTTATTTATCCAACTGTGCAGTTCTCCTGTTGCTAATGACTTCTAGGGCTTGATTACAGATGGAGAGAAAAAGCATTTTTAATATTTACTCCAAATAGCTTCCACAAGTAAAATTGCTTACAGTGCTTTATATCCTGTAAAAGTTCCAGATTTTTTCTCCATAGTTTTATAGAAATATGATTCAATACTGTGTAGTTTACCCATTTATACATCTCAGTGCTTTTTAGTATATTCAGAGTATGCACTTACCACTATCAGAACTTTTGGAACATTTTCATTAGCATAATAAGATCCTATAATAAGACCTCTTAACAGCCATACCTCTCATTTGACTCCCAAACACACAGTAGCTCTAAGGTAGCCACAGACCTTTCTATTTCTATAGATTTGTCTATTCTGAACATTTTCTATAAAGAATCACTTAATATTCTGTGTGTGTGTGTGTGTGTGTTGTACACTTGTGTGCGAGGGTGCACTTGCCCATACAGGCACATGTGGAGGCCAGGGGTTGATGCTGGGATGTCTTCCTAAACTGTTCTTCATCCTAATTTTTGAGACAGTGTCTTACTCAACATGAAGCTCATGACCTGGCTAAGTGGCTGCTCAGCAAGGCCCTGGGATCTGCTTGTCTCTGTCTCCTAGCACGGAGGTGGCACTATAGATGTGTGCTGTCACATCTGAATTAATATATGGTCTTTCATGTCTGGCCACTGGATAGCAAGTCTTTATAAATGAATATCTTCTCCTATTCCATGGACTGTCTTTTCACCTTCTGAGCAATAACCTTTGCAACATAAAAGCAGTTTTTGTTTTGTCTTGATTTTAGTATTGTTTTTCTATTTTCTTTGGACTTTTGATGATCATATTAAAGACTGCTTAACACAAGGTCATGAAGATTTTAAAGGTTTTCTTCTAAAAATTCTATAGTTTTAGCTCTAGCAGTTAGTTCTATGATACTTTTTTTATGGTTTTGTTTTTGTTTTACTGAGACAGACTCTTAAGTAGCCCAGGCTGGACTCAAACATACCACATAGCCAAGGACGGATGATCTTAAACTACTGATCCTCTTAACTCTACCACCCAAGTGCCAGACTTAGAGACATTTATCACCATATCTGGCTTAGTTCTGTTATACATTTTGAATTAAGTTTTGTGGATGGTATAATGAAAGCAGACACTGCATGGATAACAACAGTCCCATCAGATTAGCCCAGCAATAGCTTAGCCATATTGCTTTGCATACTTACTCCCCATGATGCTCAGGCAATAAAATCAGTGAATGATTAACTTCATAAAAAATATTTTCAAGGCTAGAGAGATAGCTCAGTAACTAGGAGTGCTGTTTGTTCTTGCAAAGGATTTGGTAAGGTTCCCAGCACCTATATGGCCGCTCACAACCATCTGTAACTCAAGTTTCAGAGAACCCAACACTCTCTTCTAGCTTCTTTGGGCTCCAGGCACAGACATGGCACATGTATACACACACAGGCAAATATTCATATATATAAAATAAAAAACAAATCTTCATGTCAAAGACAGTCCCTGTCCCCATTACTATGGAGGCCACTTGGATACTGAACTGCCATGGACTACATCTGTACAGGGGTTCCAGGCCACCTCCATGAGTGGTCCTTAGCTGGAGTATCAGTTTCAGAAAAGACCCCTGTGCCCAGACTTTTAGGATCTGTCGCTGTCCTTGTGAAGCTCCTGTCCTCTCCAGGTCTTACTATCTTCCACTTCTTTCATAAGATTCCCTATACTCTGCCCAAAGTTTGGCTATGAGTCTCAACATCTGCCTCGATACCCTGCAGGGTAGAGCATTTCAGAGGCCCTCTGTGGTAGGCTCCTGTCCTGTTCCCTGTTTCTCCCTCCCCCGATATCCATCCTCTTTGCCTTTCTGAATGGCGATTGAGCATCTTAGCCAGAGTCCTCCTTCCTGATCAGACAAGAACTGATTGGCCTGCTCTTTGAGCACCTCCCCCCCGAGGGGGGAGCAGCCTTACCAGGCCACAAAAGAAAACAATGCAGCCACTCCTGATGAGACCTGATAGACAAGGATCAGAGGAAAGGGGGAGGAGGACCTCCCTTTTCAGTGGACTGGTAGAGGGACATGGGTGGGGAAGAGAAAGGGTAGGATTGGGAGGGAAGGAGGGAGGGTGGTACGGGGGGGGGATACAAAGTGAATAAACTGTAATTAATAAAAAAATTAAAAATAAAACAATAAAAAAATCTTCTTTAAAGAAAAAATATTCCCACAGTTAACTAACAATTGATTATATTTTGTGTAGTATCATTTTAGTATTTTTTTTTTGAAATACAAGTTTATTTTATTTTTCTTTTTAGTTACATTTTGTTAACTCTGTGTCCCAGCTGTATCCCGCTCCCTCATTCCCTCCCCAACCCCACACTCCCTCCCTGGTCTCCTCCCTGCCCCTTTCCAAGTCCCCTGATAGGGGAGGACCTCCTCCCCTTTCATCTGACCCTGTTTTATCAGGTATCTTCAGGGCTGGCTGCAATGAACTTAATGGGTAGTTTTTTTATTTTATTTTAGTTTAGTTTAGTTTTTTTTTAATTTTCTAATTAATTAGTTTATTCACTTTGTATCCCAGCTGTAGCCCCCTCCCTTGTTCCTTCCTGCTCCCATGTTCACTCCCTCTTCTCCTCCCATGCCCCTCCCCTAGTCCAATGATAGTGGAGGTCCTCCTCCCCTTTCATCTGACCCCTGTCTATCAGGCCTCATCAGGACTGGCTGCAAATATAAATGACCAATACAAATTTCTCAATGAAAATATGCTCAATAACCTTTACCATCTAAAAGATGTAAATTTAAACTGCTCTGAGATTCTGTCTTATCTTAATCATAAAAACTAACATCAAGGAAACAAATGACAACAAATGCTGTGAGTAAGAGTATAAATTGATAAAACTACTGTAAAAATCAACGTGGGGGACTGGAACGATGGCTCAGAGGTTAAAGGCACTGACTGCTCTTCCAGAGGCCCTGAGTTCAATTCCCAGCAACCACATGGTGGCTCCCAACCATCTATAATGAGATCTGGTGCCCTGTTCTGATGTGAAGGCCTACATATAGATATTGTGTACATAATAAATAAATTTTTAAAAATGATTTTGAAAAGAAATATTGTTAAGAAAAGAAGAAAAGAAAATCAACGTGGAAGTCTCTCAGAAAAAAAAAATAAAAACAGAACTACCATGTGACTCAACTATACCACTCTGGATATATAATATACCTAAAGGATTCTAAGTCAGCATATTACAGAGATATATGCATATCCATGGTAAGTGCAGCTTTAGCTGCAATAGCTATGAAGTAGAAACATTTCAGCTGTTTATCAAGAGATAAAGAGTTTAAAAATATGACGTAGGGCTGGGGAGCTAACTCAATGGGTAAAGTGTTTGTCATGCAAGTATGAGGACCTATGTTTGGATCCAAGGCACTCATGTAAGAACTATGTGACAGCATAGGTCAGTAACTTCCATGCTAGGGGTTAGGGAATGGGAAAAGGCAGACACCAGGGTTCAATGGCCAGTCAGTATGGCTTAAACAACACATCCCAGATTTGGTGAACTTTTCTCAGAAAAGAAGATGGAAGGCCAGTGGGGTGGCTCAGTGGATAAAGGTGCTTGTCACCAAGTCTGGTGACCTGAATTTGATCCTCAGGATCCATGAGGTAGGGGAGAACCAACTCCTTCAAATTGTCCTTTGGCCTCCACACATGCACATTAGCACAGAAAAAAAACGAACAAAATAAGGTGGAAAGTGATAGAGGAATACGTTCAGTGTTGAATTCTGGCTCTCACATATGTACACACAAATGTGGTACATATACAAATGGAATCATATTCATCTCAAAAGATAAATAAACTGACATTCACAAGGAAATGGATGGAAGTGAGATCATTGTTAAGTGATACAGGCTAGAGTCAGAAAGATACATGCAACATGATTGTGTGTGTGTGTGTGTGTGTGTGTGTGTGTGTGTGTGTGTGTGCCTGTGTGTAGAGAGAAAAAGGACAATGTTGGGGGAGGAAAGGGTTATAATACAATTTTAAAAGACCAAAGGGTACATAAGAACAAAGCATATGATACATGTATGAAAGTGTCACAGTAAAATAAAAGAATAATAAACTGGGTTTACTGAAATGGCTCAGCTGTAAAAGCATTTGCTAAAAAGCCTGATGACCTGAGTTTGATTCTCAGGACCCACAGAGTGGAAGGAGAGAATGAACTCATACAAGTGCCCCTCCTTCATAATAAATAAAAATAAAAAAATAAAATATTCTTTAAAAGTTACAATAAAACCAATATCTTTGCATGCATGCTAAACAAAATTAATAAATATCTGCCTTTTATTCTATGTCTTCTGAACTCTCAGTTAGAAAGCACAGGATAATTATTTTAAAAAGCCTATGGTTTCCTAGAGTACATTTATGAATTCCCATTTTTTACATTTAAATCTTTGACCTGCTTATAATTTATTCTAATTTAGTCTAGATATAGATTCAACTTTTTTTTGCAGTGTCTGTACAGTTGTCAATCATGATTTATTGAATAGTCCATTTTGATGACTGATAAGAGATACCATCTTTATATCATATTCAAAAACAAAAAAAAATGAAAAAGTAATTGTACGGAGACAGACATGCAAATAAGATGGGTAGACTGAGCCTAATTTTCATTTGGCATAGAACCCCCCACCCCCAACCCTTGAACTATATGAGATGGTAGTATCACTACATAGCTGTCTGACCTCAAAATCACTATGTAACCCAGCCCCATTTTGTTTTCATGTTTTCCCTCCTGACTTAGTTTCCTGAGGACTTGGAATTACAGACATACACACCACACCCATCTTGTGTGGCAGATCTTTGTTTTGTTTTTGTTTCCGTGCTCACTAATCTGTTCAGGACTTAACTTGTTTTATGGA
This sequence comes from Psammomys obesus, assembly GCF_907164565.1. NCBI lineage: Eukaryota > Metazoa > Chordata > Mammalia > Rodentia > Muridae > Psammomys > Psammomys obesus. The sequence goes on from NW_026590677.1 coordinate 7,947,028, forward strand.
ATTAACAATGGCCATTTGTATTTTTCCAGGAAAATCACAAACTTTATGTAGACTTTCAAATGTGTTCTCTCTCTCTCTCTCTCTCTCTCTCTCTCTCTCTCTCATCTATCTATTTTGGTTTTTAAAGACAGGATTTCTCTGTGTAGCCCTGGCTATCCTGCAACTCACTTTGTAGACCAGGCTAGCCTCAAACTCACAGAGACCCACCTTCTTCTGCCTTCCTAGTTCTAGGGTTAAAAAGGTGTACCAGCACCACCAAGCTCAAATGTTTTTAAAGCAAGCTCTAATATTTTTTAAAGATTTTTATTTATTATTTATTCTATGTATATGAGTGCTCTTTTTTCATGTACAGCAGAAGAGGGAATCAGATTCCACTACAGATGGTGGTGAGCTACCATGTGGTTGGCGGGAATTGAACTCAGGACTTCTGGAAGAGCAGCCAGTGCTCCCAATGGCTGAGCCATCTTTTCTTGAGCACTTTCTTATAATTGAAAAATAAATCAGATTGAGTGTGATGGTGTAACCCTGGAAGGCACTTGGGAGGCAGAAATAGGATTGCCATAATATCAAAGCTAATATGGTCTATGGAGTGAGCTCCTAGTCAGGCAGGGCTACATACTGAGACCTTGTTTAAAGAACAAATCCTACAAATCTGTAGTTATTCTGCTTTATGATTTATGGCTATATTTTTGTATTTTACCCTTTTATGTTCTTGACCAGGTCCATTTACCTATTTTTTTTCACAATAACATTTATTTGTCATATCTTTCATTTTGTTTTATAGTTCACTGATATATGGGGGGTTGGGGGGTTGGGGTTCTTTTAGAGGGGGTATTTTTTTTATACAAGGTCTTAATATATATTCCTGCCTGGCCTGGAACTCACTATGTAGACCAGATTGGCTGAAAACTTAGAGAGATCTGCCTTCCTGAATGCTGGTATTAAAGCCTTGGGCCACAACACCTGGCTGTTTTTTGTTTTGTTTTTAATATTAGTTTTTGAGAGAGGATCTTACTAACTATGTGACCTACACTAAGAGCTGGCGTTATATATAGGCACTTCTACACCTGGCTTTTAAAATTCCTTTTTTTAAAAAATGTATTTGTATTAATTCCCTGAGAATTTCATACGCATATACAATGTATTCTGCTCATATTCAGCCTCCCTACCTCCTCCCCATAACTCCTCCTATATCTACCCCAACTCCCTACCCCCTCCAAACTTCATGTCTTTTTTTGTAATAACCCATCAAGTTCAATTTGTGCTGCCCAAACACACATGGGTATGGGACCATCCTCTAGAGCATGTGTTAGTATTTATTTTAAAATGATGCCATGCACACAACGGATATTGTATGAAAGAGATTTACTGGATGGAGGTGGAGAGACAGAGAGGGAAAGGAGAGAGAAAAAGACATAGTAGGGGGTCCCCAGGAAAGAAAGAGAGGTGGAGAGAGCAAGAGAGGAGGATAAGAGAGGAGAGTAAGAGGGAGACAAAGTGGTGGGCTGGTCCTTTTATAGTTGTGCATGCACAGCTGAACCACATCTGCCACACAGCTGGTGAGCGACACATCATAGGTTGCTAGGCAACCCAGAAGCAAGCTGCCTATATGCTAACATTCCTCCCTTTTTCTATAATCAAAAAAAGAGACACTGGACTGCTTCTCGGGTAAGGCACATTAAAGTATATATACTAAAAGCATGGTCAACCTATCAAGGAACACATCCCCCCAAAAAACTTGCTCTACTTGCCCCAATAGGTTTAACTATCAATAGCTCTTCATGCAGGGGTAGGGACTCATGAGCTGCTCCCCTTCCATGCTAGAATGGTGGCTGGTTTGCTCTTGTTCAGTTCTTGTGCAGGCAAACACAGCTGCTGTGAGTTCATGAGTACAGTGGTCCTCTCACGTCAAGAATATACTGTTTCTCCCTGAAATCAGACGCCAGAGCTCTTAACATCTTTCTGTCCCCTCTTTTGCAAAGGTTCCTAAGTAGGATGGTGTAGATGTCCTATCCATGGCTAAGCATTCTACCAACACTTATTCTCTGCACTTTGAGTAATGAGAAAACAGAATTTAAAACTTTAAAAACACACAACAAAGTCTCTTCCCTATTAGAATGGTTACGGTTAAAAAGAGTTAGGAGCTGGCAATATTGCTCAGTGAGTAAAAACACTTGCAACCAAGCTTGAAAACCTAAGTTCAAACTCCAAGACCTACTGACCTCCATATATACTTTCAGGTACACACACACACACAAATATGCACACACACACACACACACACACACACACACACCACAAATAAATAAACAAACAAACAAACAAATATATGTGAAGATATTTTTTTTTAAAGAGAGACCTGGGGCCAGGCCAGGCGATGGTGGCTCACACCCTTGATCCCAGCACTTGGGAAGCAGAGGGAGTCTAGCCTTGTCTACAGAGTGAGTTCTAGGACATCCAGGGCTACACAGAGAAACACTGTCTCAACCCCCGCCCCAGGCCAAAAAACCCCATTATCCTCAGTCTTATCTTTGGTTGATTTAGCTTCACTTGTTACATTCTAAATGCTTTCCTCTATCCCCCTCCCACCCTGTCTGGACAAAACCAAACCAAAACAACACCAAAAGGAAAACTAAAAGTAAATCTACCATATGACCTAGCTGTACTATTTCTTCAAATAGCCCAAAGGGAATTTAATCAGCATATAATGAGATACCTGCATTAACATTTCCAGCTACACCATTCCCAACAGCCAAAAAAAAAAAAAAAAAAAAAAAAAGATTTCTATCAATAGATGGATAGAGAAAATGTAGTAAAAAAAAAAAACTGGGTTATTATTCAGCTATAAAAGAGAATGATAAACATTTGTAATAAAATGAGGGTGGAAAAAATAATGTTATATGAAATAAGCCAAAGAAACAAGTATCATATATTCATGTAGAATCTATTAAAAAGTTTATCAGATCCCTCCTTTTCAACATGTTTTTGGGTTGGGAATTGAATCCAGTATCACGCACGCAACCCGTGTGTGTGTGTGTGTGTGTGTGTGTGTGTGTGTGTGTGTGTGTGTGCGCGCGCGCGTGTGTGCACATTCATGGAGAACAGATGGCAACTTCAAGTGTCATCTTCAAGAATGCCATCCACCTCCCTTGAGATAACACTTCTTTTTAGCCAGCTCACTGACTGATGAGCAAGCAGTAGGGATTCGTCTGTTTCTATTTCCCTGGTGATGAGATTACAAATTCAGGTTACCACACCTGGCACTAAGTTTTTTAAAAGGACCTTCAAGATTTGAGAGGATTGTTTTTCTGAAATATTGTATTAAACTTTTTCTTGATCATTAAGATTTTTGGTACCCCTTTTAAAAAATTGTACTCAACGTGACTACCTGATTTGTCTCACCCTAGACAAATCTTTATAATTATTTCTTAAAGTGATATAATCAGGGATGGAGAAATGACTCACCAGTTAAAGAGCAATAACTGTTCTTACAAAAAAAAACACAAGTTTGGATCCCAACATCCACATGGTAGCTCACAACTGCTTGTAACTCCAGTTCCAGAAGATCTGACAACCTCTTCTGGTATGCATGACCTTTCGTGAATGCACATAAACTTATTCAGGTTCATACATATAATTTTAACAAAAGAAAACTTATTTTTAAAGAGGTATATTGTGCCAGGTGTGGTGACCTGAATCATAGCATCATAACACTCAGGAGGCAGAGGCCGGCTTATCTCTGTGAGTTCAAGGCCAGCCAGGTCTAAAATAGTGAATTTTAGTATAGCAAGGCTCTGCAGAGAAACCCTGCCTCAATAGACAGATAGATAGATAGATAGATAGATAGATAGATAGATAGATAGATGAATAAATAAATAAATAAATAAATAGATAGATAAATAAATAAATAAATAAATCAAGCAAACAAGCAAGTAAAGTGGTATAGTGCTTTTTTTTTCCTTTCTTCATTTTTCTGTTTCTCTGCATTTTCTAAATTGCATATAAAAGCATGCATTAATCTGATTTTTAGAAAAATAATTTTGGTTTTTGCTTTTTCAATGGGACTGGGTCTTGCTTATACCACAAGGGATTCAATCTCATGTACTACATAGCAAGGATGATCTTGCACTTCTAATCCTTCTGCCTCTCCTACCCTTGTTTTATGTGGTACCGAAGATCAAACCCAGGGCATCATGCATGGGAGGCAATCACTCTATCAACTGAGCACTATGCTCAGCTCATGAAAAAATAATATTAAAAAAAAAAAAAGGCAAGAGTCACACAACGAAGTCCCTTGTGCTTTCCCCATGGGGCTTCCAGGAAACAAAAACTAGAGTGTGGATGGCCCTGCTGTTCTGAATGGCTTGCACCACTTGGTAATATGACCACTTGGAAATATGTTAATAGAATTAACCCAGCATATTCCCTTTTATTCCAAACTCCATGCTAACCAGTACTGGGGACTGCTAAAGAATGGGAAAGCTGCTTCAGGGATTCCTCATACTGGGGTCCCTTATCCTGGTATGGGAATAAAGGCACAGAACTGGTGGACACATGGGGAACACCCACGTTGCCCTTCCTCCTTACATAGTCCATCATGGGCAGGGTTCACCACACCAACAGTTAACTTCTCATCTTTCTGCGACTTTAACAGCTCTGGTAAAATCTTCTCCACTCCACCAGCATGAAACTCATAGTGACACCTGGAAAAGAAAGCACCATGTGACATAATGTGAGCTCAACAAGTGGTAAGCTTCAGCTTTATAGAACTATATTACATAGCAACCAGAGTCCTTTTGGCTATGTTGTACCTCTGAAGAACAAAGAAATCCTCTTGGACCTGCAGCTACTTTCCCAAGGAAAGTCTGAACCTACCAACTGAAGTGACTAGACACACAGCATCTAAGTACGTACACCACAACAAAAACCTTCATGTTCACTTGAGTGCTCTTCCTGCTGCATCCCACGTTTTCACTGGGTACCTCAAAAAACTGTCTGAAAGTTGGAAATGTTGGCACTCATCTATAATCCCAGCACTTAGGAGACAAAGAAAGAGATAAGGCTTTCAAGGCCAGTCCCAGATACATCAAAATAATAATAATGATGATGATAATAATAATGATGATGATAATGATAATAAACAACTAAAAACTGTATGGAAGTAGAATAAAGCAAAGAAGACAAACTATTTCTTATATTGCAATTTGTCATTTTACTTAAAGAAAAAGGTTCTATTTCTTTTTTAAATTTTTTATTTTTATTAATTACAATTTATTCACTTTGTACCCCAGGTACAGCCCCATCCCTCGTCCGCTCCCAATCCCACCCTCTATCACTCTTCTTCCTTGCCCCTCCCCAAGTCCACTGATAGGGAAGTTCTTCCTCTCCTTCCATCTGACCCTAGCCTATCAGATTTCATCAGGACTGGCTGCATTGTCTTCTTCTGTGGCATGGTAAAGCTGTCTACCCCACCCCCACCCCCACCCCTGAACCCTCAGAGGGAGATGATCAAAGAGCCAGCTACTGAGATCTTGTCAGAGACAACCCCTGTTCCCCTTACTAGGGTACCCACTTGGAGACTGAGCTGCCATGGGCTAAATCTGTGCAAGGATTCTAGGCTATCTCCATGCGTGGCTTGGTAGCAGTATCAGTCTCTGCAAAGTCACCTGGGCCAAGATTTTTTGTTTCTGTTGCTCTCCTTGTGGAGCTCCTGTCCTCATCAGGTCTTTCTATCTCCCCCTTCTTTCATAAGATTCCCTGCACTCTGCCCAAACTTTAGCTATGAGTCTCAGCATCTGCTTCTAAGTACCTTGGTGTGACACAAACCAAAGAAGTGAAAGTCCTGTTTGGGAGGAAAAAAAAAAAGGTTCTATTTCTTTTTTTTTTTTTTTTAAGATGTGTTTATTATGTCTGCATGTACACGTGCAGGCCAGAAGAAGGCACCAGATCTCCTTATAAATAATTGTGAGCCACCATGTGGTTGCTGGGAATTGAATTAGGACCTCTAGAAGGGCAGCCAGTGCTCTTAACCTCTGAGTCATTTCTCCAGCCTCCCTATTTCTTAAATTGTAATATTCACTATAGCCCTGGCTGGCTGTGAACTCACTGTGTAGACCAGGTTGGTCTGGAGAATACAGAAACCCACTTGCCTCTCCCCCAGCATCCTGAGTGCTGGAATTAAAGGTGTTGACACCAATTCCAGGCCAAAACTCTAAGATTAAAACTTACTGTAGTAGGCTCTGATGTCTTCGGAGTCTAATTAAAGCAGATTCTTCCATTATGTTCAACATTTTATCATTTCCCTTCCTACCAACTAGGCTTGTACTTGCCTTGGGCTCTTCTCTGGAATGAAAAGAGAAATAGTTATTAGGACCCCTTCTAGAAAACATCAAGATCCATCTATGGCTACTCTATAACTCTGCCTTCCTATAAGTTAGAGATACAATAGGTCTGCCCTTAGTATAAAAAAACAACTGCATTTCTGTTTGTTTGTTTGTTTGTTTTTAAGGTGCTAGTAATGGGCCCCTGGGCCTCACACATGCTAAGCAAGCAGTCTGTCATTGAGCTATATCTGGAGGCCCTCAACTCCATCTCTATATTTTTCCTCAGATTCTGATCTAGGTACCATTGGAGGCTGCAGTCCACCGGGCATCTTCTCCTGCCGGCTCCACCAGCTCAGTGCCAAGGACCAGGGAGACATGCTGAGCTGGACAGAGAACCATCACACTTGCAGAAGAAAGAAATAAAAGATTATTTCTGTGTTTTAAACCAACATGGTTCTATTTACACCATCACTACTATCCTTCCCACCACAACCCCACCCCCATTGAAAAAACCCTAAGTTCTGGGTAGATGGCATTTGACAGTTAAACAACAGACTCTTTCTAGGGTGGCCACTTGCCTGTTCCATAGCAAATGTCCAGCAGAATACTGAGTTCATTTCACTCAACTCCCCGATGGTCTGATACAGCATCTCTGCACCAGTGGTATTAATCTGGGTGAAAGCATCTGGAGAGATGTGGATCATCAAGCCCAGGAGATCTTCAAAGATGTCGGGTTCCCTCAACAAGAGCTGGTAGTGGGACTGCTGATAGCTACAACTGGTCATGGTGCTAGGAAAGAATAAAGGAAAACAACATTAAAACAAGGGGATAGAGAGACAGCTCAGAGGTTAAGAGCACTGACTGTTCTTCCAAATGTCCTGAACTCAAGTCCCAGCAACCATCTAGAATGACAGACCATTATACCTCTCAATGCTTGGTTGGAAGAGGCAGCCCAAGCCTCTCATCTGGGACTCACAGCTTCCTCGTCATGGCCCTAAGACTTCTGTATAAGTTACATTCTTCACAGATGGTGGTGCATACATACACTCTCATTTTACATTGTTTTTGTTTTGATTTTGAGAGGTTAAAGGCCACCATACCCCACATCACTTTTATATCCTAGTCTGAGATCCCAGATGTGACTGATATATGAAAGGCGGGTCTAACTAGCATGTGGGCCTCTACTCTCAGTAAGCAAACTTCAAACCCAGGCTATGCAAGCCTGCAGCCTCCTACTTCCTGTCTGGCTGCTCCAGGCTTACCTTTCCTGGAAATAGAGTGGGATCAACTCATAGACCATTCCAGGGTCTTTAGTGAAAAAGTCTTTCAAGGTCACCTTCTGAACACAAAGCTCCTCCTGCCCAGAACATGAAGTGTCAAGCAAAGACTCATCTCTGACAAATTCTCTTGCCATTAGCTACAGTAACCAGCCCCTTGGTAGTCAGTTAAGATGACACATTTCTCAAATCCGATTATGAATAACACTTAGCATAAAGCAATGTTCTGCAGGACTACAGGACAGCAGGACCAAAACAAAACAAAACAAAAACAAAACGGGCTATTTTCACATCTCTGCTTGGTTTTTTTCAGCTTTTGACAAATCTCGTACATTAGAGCTGGCAATTTCTCTAGTTTGAGCCTCTAATAGTTCTCCAAAGAAAGTGAGTTATTCTTATAAATAAGGAGCTAAACTAAGCTTCTGTCCCATCACGCACAGAAAATAACCTTTCAAATCCTTTCGTGTTTCTCTGTTTTTGCTATCCCATCCACCCACTCAAATATCACCTCAAAAGACATGAGTCCTAAAAAATAAACCAGGAAACAGAAAAGAGAAAGCATGGTGTGACAGCAAGATGGCTAAGTAGGTAAAGGTGCTTGCCATCTAGCTGAATGACCTGAATCCATATGATGGAAGGAGAGAACTGACACACAAGTTGTTCTCTGACACCCAATTAAATGCAAAATAATAATAATGAAATGGTAACTATTTTTTTTTTACTCCGGAACATATTATAATTCTAATATTGCTAATCACTATAGACTAGCTTGGCACACAGAAAAGGGGTTATAAACCATGTCAAACCTATAGAATTTAAAGGACCAGTCCAGGAATCAAAGGAGTCAAATCCTAGCTTTGTAGTTAACTGGCTCTTTAACTTCTGTGTTGACTATGCCTCCATTTGTTAATCTATAAAATGAAGGTGATAACATTCTTCTCAAACCTACTTTATAAATGGGTTGAGATAATCAACTAAGTATAGGGTTGTTGCCATATGAGACTATCTGTGCTGGTTGGGGTTTTGTTGTTTTGTCAACAGGACACATGATGGAGTAATCTAGGAAGAATGAGCCTCAGTTGAGGAATTGCCTCATAAGACTGGCCTGTGGGCATGTCTACTGGATATTTTCTCAATTGATGATTGTTTTGAGAAAGCCCAGCCCATGTGGGTGGTGTCATCCTGCGGAAGGTGGTCCTTAGGTGTACAAGAAAGCAAACTAAAGGCTGTAGGGTGAGCTGAGTTTGTGGTTAAGAGCATTTGTTGCCATTACAAAGGACCAGGGCTTGATTCCCAGCATTCACATGGTGGCTTGCAACTGTCTGTAACTACAGTCTCAGAGGATCCAAAGACCTCTTCTGACCTTCCTATATATACCAGGCACACATGGGGTGCATATACACACATGGACACACTCATGCACATAAAATAATTTTTAAAATCTAAAAATAAAAGCAAAATAAACAAACCACAGGGAGCAAGCCAGTAAGCAGCATTCCTCCACAACTTCTACTTCAATTATTACCTAGGTTCCTGCCTCATATTCTTGCTCTGACTCCTTGTCCTGGTGCACTGTGAGCCATAATCACAGCAACAGATAGCAAATTAGAACACAGTCTGAAAGCGTTTAAGGGCATTTCAAATTGTAAAGCATAATTTGGAAGGCTGCTTTGCTCACTACTATACCAGCAGAGTGTGTGAGGTATTTAGATGATAAAAGTTGGACATGCAAAACTCTATGGAGCAAAGTTCTTGTGAAAATATTCAGGAATCCACATATGATAATTATCTGGGGTAACCTAGCCAGTCTTTGTGATTTGATTATGCCACTCGTATGGTTACATTATATTATATTCTTACCAACTCCTCTTTGTCCTCAAACCTGCTCTCTAATGTATACAAATATTCTATAGATGTGTAGTATCTGCCATCTGCTCTAAAACTAAATTAACTGGAGCATTGTATAGAGGTACTACAGAAGTGGCTTATCCTGCTAGGCTAACCTGACTTAATCCCTGGGAATGAAAAGTGACAATAGCCATTGTGTGTCCTTGGCTGTTGGTTTGAACTGTGAGCTCATGCCGTTATCCACCTTCATAAAACAGAAGACAGGGTTCTACTGAAGACTGTCGAAGGAATACTTTACAGTACTAAGAAGAAACTGATATTGAATATAGGCAGAAGCAACAAGTCCAACAACAAATTATTCATTCTGGGTCATTGTCCAAGGCTACATTATGTTCCCAAAATGTATATGTTGAAGCTTTTACCCCCAGATTCTCAGAATATGACTGTATTTGGAAACACATCTTTAATAAGGTAAGGAAGCCAGCCATGTAAGTCATCATACTGTGAAAATTCAAGAGGCTGAGGTCAGAGAATCTGAAGCTTAACATCATTCCAGGCTAACTAGTGAGACTCTCAAAATGGTTATTTATTATTTATACATGTTCTGCCTGCATGTGTGCCTGTACACCAGAAGATGGCACCAGATTTCACTACAGATAGTTATGAGCCACCATGTGGTTGCTGGGAATTGAACTAAGGACTACTGGAAGAACAGCCAGTGCTCTTAACCACTGAGCCATCTCTCCAGCCCAAGTACATAAAATTAAAAGGTGATTAAATTAAAAGAAGCCACTAAGGACAGTTACTCTTATCTGACCAGCATCTTTATAAAAAGAGGAGAGGTAGGGGTAGGAATACAGCTCATCTGGTAGACTGCTTGCCTGGTATGCAGGAAGTACAGGATTTTCCAACTCCAGCACTGCATAAAAACAGGGCATGTTAGCACATACTTGTAATATCAGCACTTGGGAGGTAGAAGCAGAAGGATCAGAAGTTCAAGGTCATCCTTGTCTACAAAACAAGTTTGAAGCTATCTTGGGCTACATGGGACTCTGTCTAGAAGGAAGAAGAGGGACAAAGAAAGAGAAAGAAGGGGGAAGAAGAGGAGGAAGAACAACAAGAAGAAGAAAATGAAGAAGACTGAGAAATGTGAACACATAGAAAAACACAAGGGCTAAATATGTAGAATAAAGAGCATGTGGGCCCACAGAAGAAAGATACTCATAGGCCTGAGAAAAAAACAAACCTGCCAGACTCTTATCTTAAACTTATATATTCCGGACAGGAAGGAACTAAACCTCTGTTGTTTGTATCTCTCTGGCCTGTGGTAATTTATTTAAGCTGCCCTAAGAAGAAAAGTGACATAAAACATGCTCTTTTGACAGTTGTGTAAACACATATTTATAATCCAAGCACTTAGGAGGCTGAAGCAGAAGGATCCTGAGTTCCAGGCTTACTGGGGATACTCAGTCAACCTTTGCCCTATGACCTTATGGAAGACATCACCATTATTTATATTCTAAACTCTATGTTTCATTAAGGTTTATATTATATCCTTCATCTGGCACATACATATGTTCAATAACAGTTTTGAAAGTAGATATCAATGAATAAATAAATAACATATTTAGATGAAAGATCTTAGGTTATTCTGTATGTGATAGTAAATATAATAAACTTCTAATTTTGTGGATTATTTCTAGCATTATTTACTAGTACTTTACTAAACTGCTGTCATTTGTTCTTACTTACAACAAGCCTATCATTTTCGTAACATACAGTCAGATGCCAAATTTAGTATAGGTTTTTCTGATCTTCCATTTTCTCCTAAAAAATACAAGTTGAATACAATTCTATTTTGTTGCAATGATCTCACTCCCTTAAAGTAAAAAACGGGGATGCAGATCATTGGTAGAGGACATGGTTATATGCACAAAGCTCTAGGCTTGATCCTTAAATCCAAACCAAAAAAAAATCAATAAAACAAAACTTTTCAAACAGAAGCCACTTGGTAGAAAATAGAACACAGTATCTGATTTACAGCTCTTTTATTCTCACATCACATAAAATCTAGGTCTACGACATTTCCCATATTATGTAGAGAAGGGGAAGTTATACTAAAAAATAGTGCCACCTGCAAAGATGAGATCAGAGGAGGCTACACTTTATCACTTCTGTCATTTCCTATATAGAAGATATGTTTAACTACACTGAACATATTTTTCACATCTTAGGGTTGGTACTTTTGAAACAGGACCAGTTCAAATGTTACTTACTTTCTTGTTAAAAATGGATGCTTTTTAGAAGCAAGATTCAAATGTCAGAGGTCTTGAAAAGATGATAGTTGAAAAAAAATTAAACCTCATGTGGAAATTATGTTTAAGGAAATACAAACTACAATTCAACAATGTATGACCATTTTAAAATGAAGAGTGACTTCTGTTTTTATGAGAACACTTAAGTATTAAGACTCAATAGATGTTCTCATTAAAATAGCAGAATACCTAGAAATCCTACTCAGATGAAATAAAGGAGAAAGAACATGTATAGTTATTTAAGCCCATTGTTGTAACAATTCTCTTTTTCTACCCAGAAATATCATTTTTCTGCCTTAGTGCCAGACCGTTCCCATTAACAGACAAGCATTCTCTCACTCTTTCTCTTTCAAAGACAAGCAGGGGCTGGAGAAATGGATCAGTGGTTAAGAACACTGACTGTTCTCCCACAGGATCTTGGTTTGGTTCCCAGCACCAAGCTGACAGGTTATAACCATCTGTAACTCAGTAACAGGTGATCTAATACTGTTTCCTGGCCTCTGTGGGCATCAGGCATGCACATGGTACATATACATGCATGCAGGCAAAACCACACACATAATTAAACAAATCTTTCTTAAAAATGTTTAAAAGAAAGAAAAAGAAATAAGTCAGGCAGGCATCACGCCTGCAATCCCAGAACTTGTGAGAAAGAAGGAGGACTAACAATTCAAGGTTATCGTCAGCTATGTAGTGAGTTTCACACCAGCCTGGGCTACAGGAGACCCTGTCTCAAAAAAAAAAAATTCTTGAATCCATATTCCCTATTACCTAATTCTCTGCGTCTTTTTTTCACACTGTAGCCAAACTCATAAGAACTTAATATATCCCCTATTTCCAGTTCTTCTATTTAACCACCATTGGAAGTAGGAAAGTAAACTTGTACAACCACTGTGGAAATTGATCTGGCGCTTTCTCAGAAAATTAGGAATAGTGCAACATCAAGATTCAACTATACCACTACTAGGCTTATACTCAAAATATGCTCAACTATAAAAAAAAAAAAGGACATTTGCTCAACCATGTTCGTAGCAGCTCTATTCATAACAGCCAGAATCTGGAAACCTAGATGTCCCTCAACCAGGAAATAGATACAGACACTGTGGTACATTTAGGTACATTTACACAATGGAATACTGCTTGCCCTTCTGAATGAGGATTAAGCATCTTCCCTAGGGTCCTCCTCCTCACTTAGCTTCTATAAGACTATAGATTTTAGTATGTTTATCATATATTATATCTACTTATAAGTGAGTATACACTGAGTGTGTCTTTCTGCTTCTGGGTTACCTTGTTCAGGATGATCTTTTCTAGTCCTCCCTTCCATTTGCCTGCAAATTTCATTACTTCCTTGTTTTTAATTGCCGAGTAGTATTCCACTGTGTAAATGTACCACAATTTCTGTATCCATTCCTCCCTTGAGGAACATCTAGGTTGTTTCCAGATTCTGGCTATTACAAATAAGGCTGCAGAGGGTGGTCCAAAATGGCAGTGACCAGCACGTACATTGTCTGAGGGGCACAGGATCCAAAACTCTGAAATTGGTGAGTGGAGGGACAGCTGAAGCCAGAACATCAACATTGAAGCTTCCTGGGTGAGAGGTGAGAGGGTACAATCGTAAGCTAGGACAGTTTGGATCCAAGTCACCCACAGACACCTCAGGAGACTGAGAGTGGCGAATATTCAACCCCACTGCACTTCCCTTTGCCCCAAACAAGTGCCTCCCTGCTCAGCAGAGGTGGAAGTGGTTGCCCCAAGCACAAGCCTCCAAGCTCTGTGACTAAGACTGCAGAGGAGGGACTCCCAGGCCTGCAGCTGTGGCAGGCAGCTGTACAGGCCTACTAGATCTGCCTCTATAGCTGTGCAAAAGCTAGGCCTAGCTTCTCAGTGACTGAGACAACAGAGGCGGCAGCAGTATGGGCCTTCCAGGTTTGTAGCTGCGAAGGGTTGGTGGCTATCTCCAACAGGAGCCTCCATGCTCAGTGACTGAGATGGCAGAGGAGGCTAGCCAAAGTACAGGTCTCCCTGACAAGCTGCCAAATAGTGGACACCACCGAGCTAACAGATCTCCTACTTACCCCTGAAGGACCAAATCTGAAAGTAGAAAAGAAGGGAACCCCTGCACTTTCTGATTAGGCCTGTGAGCCAGTGAGTGCACCTTCAGGTGAGTGCGTGCAGAGTCCCAGATCCAGAGTCCCTATACACTAGCAGCCAGACATTGGATCCCTCCCACCCACTGGGGTAAACATAGGTATCCTTGTAACAGCATTCTCAACATTGAAGTCCCCATTCAGAAAGGCAAAGAGGATGGACATCAGAAGAGGGAGAAAACAGGGTACAGGAGAGGAGCCTATTACAAAGGGCCTCTGAAAGACTCGACCATGCACGGTATCAAAGCAGATACTTATACTTTGACTTATAGCCAAACTTTGGGCAGAGTGTAGACAATCTTATGAAAGAAGTGGGTAAGACCTGGAGAGGACAGGGGTGCCACAAGGTGAGCAACAGAACCAAAATATCTGGGCACAGTGGTCCTTCCTGAGACTGATACTTCAACCAAGGACCATTCATGGAGATAACCTAGAACCCCTGCACAGATGTAGACCATTGCAGTTCTGTGTCCAAGTGGGTTCCAGAGTAATGGAAACAGGGACTATCTCTGACATGAACTGATTGGCCTGTTCTTTGATAACCTCACCCTGAGTGAGGAGCAGCATTAACAGGCCATAGAGGAAGACAATGAAGTCTGATGAGACCTGATAGACTAGGATCAGAAGAAAGGGGAGGAAGACCTCTCCTATTAGTGGACAGGAGGGGGAGAATGCGTGGAGAAGGGGGAGGGAAGGTGAGATTGGGAGGGGAGGAGGGAGAGAGCTACAGGGGGGATACACAGTGAATAAACTCTAATTAATAAACATAAAAATAAAAAACTTAAAAAAAGAAGTTAAATAGCAACAAATCAAATAATCCAATTAAAACTGGGGTACAGTGCTAAACAGAGAATTCTCAATAGAGGAATATAGAATGGCAGAGAAACACTTAAAGAAATGCTCAACGGCCTTACTCATCAAGGAAATGCAAATCAAAACGACCCTGAAATTTCACCTTACACCCATCGGAATGGTTAAGATCAAAAACTTAAGTGACAACACATGCTGGAGAGGATGTGAGAAAGGGGAACCCTCCTCCATTGCTGGTGGGAATGTAAACTTGTACAACCACTTTGGAAATCAATCTGGTGCTTTCCCAGACAAACAGAAATAGTGCTACCTCAAGGTCCAGCTATACCAATCCTAGGCATATATCCAAAAGATGCTCAAGTATACAACAAGGACATTTCTTCAACCATGTTTGTAGCAGCTTTATTTATAATAGCCAGAAGCTGGGAACAATCCAGATGCCCCTCAGTTGAGGAATGGATAAAGAAATTCTGTTGACGTCTTTGATCTACTTGGACTTTAGTTTTGTGCAGGGTGATAAATATGGGTCTATATGCATTTCTCTACATGTAGACATCCATTTTGACCAGCACCTTTTGTTGAAGATGCTATCTTTTTTTCCATTGTAGGGTTTTGGCATCTTTGTCAAAAATTAAGTTTCCATAAGAGTATGGGTTTATTTCTGGGTCTTCGATTCGATTCCATTGATCCACCAGTCTGTTTTTATGTCAGTACCATGCAGTTTTCATTACTGTTGCTGTAAAGTACAGCTTGAGATCAGGGATGCAGATACCTCTAGAAGATCTTTTGTTGTTCAGGATTGTATTAGTTATTCTGGGTTTTTTGTTTTGCCATATGAAGTTGAGAGTTTTTCTTTCCAGGTCTGTAAAGAATTGAGTTGGTAATTTGATGGGAACTGCACTGAATATGTAGATTGCTTTTGGTAAATTGGCCATTTTCACTATGTTAATCCTACTGATGGGTGACCATGGGAGATCTTTCCATCTTCTGATATCTTCTTCAGTTTCTTTCTTCAGAGACTTGAAGTTTCTTTCAAACAGTTCTTTCATTTGCATGGTTAGAATTATACCAAGGTATTCATATTATTTGTGGCTATTTTGAAGGGTGCTGTGTCCCTAATTTCTTTCTCAGCTCATTTGTCTTTTGTATACAGGAGGGCTTCAAAACTTTTTGAGTTAATTTTATATCCAGCCACTTTGCCGAAGGTGATTATCAGCTGAAAGTGTTTTCTGGAAGAATTTTTGGGGTCACTCATAAATACTATTATATCATCTGCAAATACTGATATTTTGACTTCTTCCTTTCCGATTCATA
Source organism: Psammomys obesus (assembly GCF_907164565.1). Taxonomy (NCBI): domain Eukaryota; kingdom Metazoa; phylum Chordata; class Mammalia; order Rodentia; family Muridae; genus Psammomys; species Psammomys obesus. The sequence goes on from NW_026590677.1 coordinate 7,963,065, forward strand.
TCCCTTTGATTTCGTTTAGTTGTCTTATGGCTCTACCTAGAACTTCAGGATCTGTGTTCAAGAGATAAGGAGAGGGTGTGCAGTCTTGCATTTTCCCTGATTTCTGTGGGATTGATGTAAGTTTTCCTCCATTTAGTTTGAGGTTGGCTATGAGCTTGCTGTATACTATGTTTAGATATGTGCCTTGTATTGCTGATCTCAAATACTATGTTGAAGAGATATGGAGAGAGTGGGCAGCCTTGCCTTGTCCCCAATTTCAGTGGGATTGATTTAAGATTCTCTCCATTTAGTTTGATGTTGGCTATAGGCTTGTTGTATATTGCCTTTACTATGTTTAGGTCAGTGCCTTGTATCCCTGATCTCTCCAGGACTTTAAACATGAATGAGTTTTGGATTTTATCCAATGCTTTTTCAGCATCGAAGGAGGTCATATGTTTTTTTTTTCTTTCAGTTTGTTTATATGGTGGATTTGCATATATTGAATAACCCCTGCATACCTGGGATGAAGCCTACTTGGTCATGGTGGATGATATCTTTGATGCGTTCTTGAATTCCTTTTGCAAGTATTTTATGAAGTATTTTTACATCAATGTTCAAGGGTGATTGGCCTGAAATTCCCTTCTTTGTTGAGTATTTGTGCGGTTTAGGTATCAAGGTTACTATAGCTTCATAGAATTAGTTTGGTAATGTTCCTTCTGTTTCTATTTTGTGGAAAAGATTGAGGAGTATTGGTGTTGGGTCTTTGAAGGTCTGGTAGAATTCTGCATGGAAACCATCTGGCCCTCAGTTTTGTTTTGTTTTTTGTTTTTTGTTTTTTGTTTTTTTTTTCCGGATGGGAGACTTTTGATGGCTGCTTCTATTTTCTTAGGGGATATTGGACTACTTAATTTATTTACCTGGTCTTGATTCAGCTTGGGTAAGTGGAATCCATCAAGAAAACCGTCCATTTCATTTAGATTTTCAAACTTTGTGGCATTTAAGCTTTTGAAGTAAGACCTAATGATTGTTTGGATTTCTCAGTGTCCTTTTCATTTCTGATTTGTTGATTTGGATAGTGTCCCTCTGCCTTTTAGTTAGGTTGGCTAAGGGTTTGTCCCATCTTGTTTATTTTCTTGAAGAACCAGCTCTTGGTTGTGTTGATTCTTTGAATTATTCTCTGTGTTTCTAGTTTATTGATTTCAGCCTTGAGTTTGATTATTTCCAGCCATCTACTCCTCTTGAGTGTGTCTGCTCCTTTTGTACTAGTGCTTTCAGGTGTGCCATTAAGTTGCTTGTATGAGATGTTTTGAATTTCTTTATAAAGGCACTTAGTGCTACAAACTTTCCTCTTAACACTGCTTTCATTGTGTCCCATAAGTTTGAGTGTGTTGTGCTTTCATTTCATTGAATTCTAGGTAGCCTTTATTTTTTTTCTTTCTTCCCTGAGCTAGCTCTCTTTGAGTAGTGAGTTGTTCTGTTTTCATGTGTGTGTAGGATTTTTTTTTATTTCTGTTGTTGTTGATGTCCAGCTTTATTCCATGGTGGTCTGATAGGAAACAAGGGATTATTTCAATCTTCTTGTATATGTTGAGGTTTGCTTTGTAATCAACTATATGGTCTACAGTTTTGGAGAAGTTTCCATGAGGTGCCGAGAAAGAACAGTCTTTGTGTTTGGGTGAAAGGTTCTGTAGATGTCTGTTAGGTCCATTTGATTCATGACATCTGTTAGTGCCATGGTTTCTTCAATATAGTGGATTACATTGATGCAGAATACTGAACAACCCCTGCACACCTGGGATGAAGCCTACATGGTCATAGTTTAGTTTTTGTTTTATTGGCCTGTGCTTTGTTGAGAGTGGGGTGTTGAAGTCTCCCACTCTTAATGTGTGGGGATCTATGTGTGGTTTCAGTTTTATTAATGTTTCTTTTACAAGTGTGGGTTCCTTTGTTTTTGGGGCATAAATGTTTAGAATTGTGATGTCTTCTTGGTGGAATTTTCCTTTGATGAGTATGAAGTGACCTTCCCTATCACTTTTTATTAATTTTAGTTAAAAGTCTATTTTATCAGATATTAGAATGGCTACTCCTGCTTGCTTCTTGGGTCTCTTTGCTTGGAAAACTGTCTTCCAGCCCTTCAATCTCGGGTTGTATCTATCTTTATGACTTAGGTGTGTTCTTGTATGCAACAGTTTGTTGTGTCTGGTTTATATATCCATTCTGTTAGTCTGTGTCATCTTATTGGAGAGTTGAGTCCACTGATGTTGAGAGAGATTAATAACCACTGGCTATTAGAGCCTTTTATTTTGATGTTGGTTGTGGTAGTATGTTTGTGTGCTTGGCTACTTTTAGTTTTGCTGTAGTGAAGTTATTTATTTCCTGTGTTTACCTGGATGTTGTTAGCTTTCTTGGGTTGTATTTTTCCTTTCAGTATACTCTGTAAGGCTGGATTTATTGGTAGGTACTGTTTATATTTCTTTTTGTTGTTGAATATCTTGTTTTCTCCATCTATGATGACTGAGAGTTTTGCTGGCGATAGTAGCCTGCGCTGACATCTGTGTTCTCTTAGGGTCTGCATGATATCTGTCTAGGCCCTTTTGGCTTTCATAGACTCTATTGAGAAGTCATGTGTGATTCTGATGGATTTGCCATTATATGTTACTTGGCCTTTTTCCCTTGAAGCTTTTAGTATTTTTTTTCTTTGTTCTATATACTTACTGTTTTGATTATTATGTGGCAGGAGGATTTTCTTTCCTGGTCTAATCTATTAGGTGTTTCGTAGGCCTCTTGTATGCTTATAGGCCTGTCCTGTAAATTGGGGAAACTTCCTTCTAGGATTTTGTTGAAAATATTTTCTGGGCATCGGAGATGGGAATCTTCTTTTTCCTCTATTCCTATTATTCTTAGGTTTTGTCTTTTCATATTGTCTTGAATTTCTTGGATGGTTTGTGTCAGCAATTTTTTAGATTTAACACTTTCTTTGACGGATACATCGATTTCTTCCATTGTATCTTCAACCCTTGAGATTCTTTCTTCTGTCTCTTGTAGTCTATTGATCATGCTTACCTCTGTCATTCCTGTTTTCTTCCCTAAGTTCTTTCTCTCCATGATTTCCTCGATTTGTGTTTTCTTTAATTTTTCTGATTCTATCTTCAGACCTTGAACTGTTTTGTTGATTTCCTTCACCTGTCTGATTGTATTTCTCTGCTTTTCCTTCAATTCCTTTACCTTTTGTTTGAACTTTTCTCTATTTATTTTATTTCTTTCAATGATTTAATTATTTCCTCTCTAAAGGCCACAAACTGCTTGGCTGTATCATCCTGTATTTCTTTACAGATGGCCATAATCCAATTGACTTTATCTTTCTCTATTTCTTTGTAGGCAACCATAATCTGTTTGACTTCATCTTCCTCTATTTCTTTTCATATTTTATTTGTTTCCTCCTTTATCCTCTTCTTAAGCATAGATGCAAGGTCATCTTCTTGAATTTCACTTATGTTAGGGTATCCAGGGCTAACTGCCCCTGAACATCTGGGTTCTGGAGATGCCATATTGCTTTGGCTTTTGTTGACTGTCCTTTAATGCTGGCCTCTACCCATCTGGCTGTCTCAAGTTTTAGCTGTTATACTCTGGTGCCTGCTGGAATCCTTGGCAGGAAGATGGTTGTTCTTGAAGGAGGCCTCCTCAGCTTTTTGGGTATGGTCACCAAATGGCCGGTACTTTTCAGGAAATTACCACAGCTCTCCTCAGGTGTATAGTCTTGTGAGGTAACTGGGCTCCTTGGTAGTCCAGTGGCTCTCCTCTCACCAGGAGAAGTCCTGAAGACAGCTTCCCTGCCACTGGGTTTCTTGCTCTGAATTTAGTGAGCTGCTGCTGCTCAGACACTGTTTTCTGGGTGCAGCCCTCTTGAAGAACCAAGGAACCCTGAGGTTTGGTTGGTTTAGCTAAGGAGACAGGTTGTGCTTTGGAGCAGCTTCTGGGGACTGACCCCGTGGGACCCAGGCTTCTGTAAGTCTGGGGTTGGAGCTCTATGCACCAGTACCCAAGCGTTAATTAGTAGCAGGTGAAAGCCGCACACAGGTGTGTGGCTGGAGGATAGAGTTCTGAGCTTGTGTGATCTGAGGAAATTTTCCAGGAATTATCTGGGTGTCCTGAGGTCAGTCCTTCACCATGGGGTTTCATCCCGACAGGGAGACCCAGTCTGTGGTGCTTTGGGGTCCACAGTTCAGTCTGGGATGCTGGGTAGATCACACAGGCACAGGCAAGTGGCTCCTCCATGGTGACTGAGTATCTGTAGGAGCTCAGGAACTTTTCCTTGGGGGGGGGGGGTTGGCTGGGTGCCCTGAAGTTGGACCTGATGTTTCCTTCACAGTGGGGTTTCCCCCTGACAGAGAAACCCAGTGTCTGGTGTTTTCAGGTACACAATTCTGTCTGAGATGGTGAGTCGAGCATGCAGGCAAGTGTCTCTGGGCTGGCAACTGAGTGCCTGCCAGGACCCGGGAACTATTCCAGGGGTTTAGCTGGTAAACTGAGATTAGACCTGATTGCTTCCTTCACTGTGGTGTTTTCTCTCACCTGGGAAACACAACTTCTGGTGTTTTAGGGCCCACAGTTTGGTCTGCTCGTCGCTGTGCAGTCACTGCTGTCCTTCTCATCAGACACAGTGTGCTCTTGGTATCGCCATCTTGAATCCCTCCCACAAACTCAAATATTAAACACTCAAAGAATAACCACACAATAAATGGTCAAATTTACTGGAGAGTTCTCAAAAGTATAAATAAAAAGTAAATATGGGTCCTCCAAACTCATATTTATAATGTTCAGTATCCTTAGCTACCACAAAAATGCAAATTAAAAGTACACTGAGACTCCACCTTTACCCCATCAGCATGGTTATCAGCAAGAAAACAAGCAACAAATGCTGTCAGGGATGGGAAGACTTAAACATGTTGGTGGGGGTTTGAATTAGTGTCGCTACTATGAATTTCAGTATGGTTCCTCAAAAACTTAAAATTGAAACTAGCATTATTGAATTTGCTATACCATTTCACAAGGTATTTGCTCAAAGAAATCCAAATCAGCATAACACAGAGATGTCTGCATCACTGTGTTTATTGTTGCATTATTCAAAATAGCCAAAATGTGAAACCAACCTTCAACAGAGGGATGGCAAAAAAAAAAAAAAAAAAAAAAAAAAAAAAAAAAAAAAAAAAAAAAAGATGGTAGACGATACACAATGGAGCTTTATTAAGCTATGAAGAATAATAAAATTATATCATTTGCGAGAAAATGGATAAGACTCAGAAAGGAAAATGTTTTTTCTCATATATAAAATCCAGATTATTTTAATGCATGAAAGCAGAAGGGAGACTATTTCAAGAAATAGGGGAACTAGAGGGAGAGAAGATGCACATAACCCAAGTGATCCTATTAAAAACAAATCAGATAATGACAACCACGTACCCATCACAACTTTCAATAGATTCCCATCTCATTCACAATAAAAGGAAAGGAAGCTACAATGACCTCTCACTACACTACAAGATCTGGTCTCTGTTAACTTTCACCTTATTTGTCTACTAGACACCTACTTGAGTTTGTATTTACTTTCACCAACCATACCGCAAATGCCCTTAGTTGGCCTTTGTGGGTACCTGGCACACACACACACATGCATGGATGCTTAAAGCAGTCATAGACAGAAAAGGAAAAAAAAAACCAAACCAGACAAAAGGATGAACTGGGAGTGGCGGCACATAATCTTGGTACTTAAAGGACAGAGTCGGAAACATAGAAAGCTCAAAACCAACCTAGGCTACATAACAAGATCCTGTCTCAAAACCAAAATGCCTACCAAGAAGAACCTGAAGAGATACAAGGTTTATCAACCCACACAATCCAAGAAAGGCTTATGCTTGAAGGTATGCTTGAAGGCTTATGCTTGAAGGTAGAAATGCAGACAGTACTCTAATTTCTGCCCAGCCTACTGCTCCTTTACAGTGTACTCAATAAATTATTCTTCCTATAGAACATGATACTGCAGAAGACAGAAATATGATAAAAGTACATGGCTAAAATCAGTGTTTGATTAAAAATCTGAACAAAGAACTGGGAAATAAGTGGTAAAGGATACATGCTTCTAATCCCATCACTTGAAAGACTGAGTCAGGAGAAGTATAAATTTTATACTAGTCTGGAATACATAGTATGATCTAGGCTATCCTGAGGTACATGACAAGATTGTGCATCAGGAGAAGCAGTTAAGAACACCAACTGCTCTTGAAGAAGACCCAGGTCCAATTGCCAGCACGCACATGGTGGCTCACTTCCTCAACTCTAGTCCCAGGGATCCAAAGCTTTCTTCTGGCCTCCACAGGCACTATGCACATGTGGTGTACAGACATGCATGCAGGCAAACACTCATGAAATAACTATTTTTTTTTAAAAGAGAAACGAATTCAACCCTTCATCCTACCAAGAAATTTCTCTGTCTGGTATCCTTCCTCTACCAGGTTCTTCTCAGAGTCACAAAAGTACTGAAACTTTTATACCACCTTTTGCACAAAGGTGGTAATGAAGAGATACATCCAGGAAGACTAGGAAATCTGTATTACTAATTACAGGACCTCTGGTCGTCTTTGCACATAAGAAACCAGACATCCGTGGAGATAACCTAGAACCCTGACAATGCAGCCACTTCTGATGAGAACTGATAGACTAAGATCAGAAAGACAGACGGAGAGCAGGACCTTCCCTATCAGTAGATTTGGGGAGGGGCATGCATGCAGAAGGGGGGGTGGAACCGGGAGGGGAGGAAGGAGGGGCTTATGGGGGGGTACAAAATGAATAAAGTGTAATTAATAAAAGTTAAATAAAAAAAATCATTCTTTGGAGAAAGTAATAGTCCCATATTATTGATCTTGATTGACAGAATCATGAGAGCTATCCCTACAATCACCAGAAGTGAACCCAAGAAAGAAACAACCAGGCAAGTTGAATAAAGCCTCCACAATAAAATACAAAATTAAAAAGGAAGAAATCCCAAAAGGGGCAGATGACAGACAAATAGATGGATAGCCAGGTGGATGGGTGGATGGATGGATGGATGGATGGATGGATGGATGGATGGATGGATGGATTTACACTACTAAAATCAACAAGGTGCTAAAGAAACAAAGATAAAGAAAATGGTTTTAAAATTAAGAGGAAAATAGACGAGAATCAGCAAATGTTTTGCCATTTAAGTCAGAAATTTTTCACAATGACAAAAAGGCAAAAAAGATGGTAAATATGAGCTGAGAAAGTGCTAAAGGTTATAAAAGCAGCAATGAACTCTAAGATTCGAAGGAAAGGAGGTAGAAAAAGAAAAGAACACAGAAAACAGAGCAGACAGGGGTACTCAAAGAAATAAAGAAAATTCCCTACATTTTGAAGTATTACTTTTCAGATGGATAAGACCTAAAAAGTGTTCAGTACAATGAAGTAAAGAAAGACTAATAGGATCATTAAATTTGGGTCATAAAGATAGATTTCCTACAATAGGCATGGTAGCTCATGCGTATAATCCCAGCACTTGATTGGTAAAAGCAAGAGGATGGCCACAAATTCAAGATTGCAGTGAGTATCAAGGTTCTGCAAAAATTTAACCATTGTGTCCCAGATACCTTTCCTCAAGAAACTAATGGAGATTGTGCCCTAGGCAAATTAAGATGCAAACTAAAAAATAAGACATGACATAAGAAAGAGGAAAAACAATATTGTTGGATGTCATTGCACACACATGTAATCTCAGCACTCAAGAGGCAAAGGCAGGATTGTGACAAATTCAAAGCCAGACTGGTCTCCATCGGGAAACCTTGTCTTAAAACAGACAGGCAACAACAAAAGACAAGACTGTACAGCAGTAAAAAAGTTCCAGTATAAAGGGGACAGGGGAGATAGTTCAGTCAGTAAAGTGCTTGCCACACAATCATGAGGACCAGAGTGTAGGTCCCCAGCACCCACAGAAGACCTGGGTGCACCATACATCTGTAATCCCAGTTCTAGCCTGAGTGGGGGGGAGGGGTACAAACAGGAGGATTTCTGAGGTTTGTGGGCCAGCCACCTGAGCCCAATAAAAAAGTCCCAGGTTCCACGAAAAAAATCTGTCTCAAAAAATAGACTAGGGAGTGACTGAGGAACATACTCAACATATACCTCTAGTCTCAATATACACAGTGACAATATGTATGTACTCGTAGGCACATGTGCTTCTGTGTAACAAATTCCTGAGATAAAACTCTCCATCTTGGAGAGAAGTTAATTAAAACACAGAACGTTAAAGGGGAGATGAAACAATAGGGTTTGGGGGGGTTGGTTTTTGTTTTATGTTTTTTTTCAAGACAAGACTTTCTCTGTGTAGCCTTGTCTGTCTTGGACTTGCTTTGTAGAGTAGGCTGGCCTTGAACTCACAGAGCTCTGCCTGACTCTGCCTCTATGAGTGCTAGGATTACAGGTGTGTGTGCCTACTGCCCAACTCCACAGTAGGATTTTTTTAAATCTCTTGTAATTCCACCATTTTATTACTCATAGTCAACACAGTAGGATATTTTAAAAAGATGAAATATTCCATCCTTCATGAAAGATCATTAAGCTCAGAAAGGCTTCAGGAAGTCTCTGAAATGGAACACATTTACTAGACAGTTCCTCTCAAAGCATACAGAAGCAATAAGAACTGCTAAGAGACACTCTCAGACTAGCAGGGATACCTAGAAGACTCTCAGATCAGCTGAGCTACCTATAAAAGGCAGATCACCCAAGTTGCCTAGCATCAAAGACACAGCCAAGCCACCTGTAAGAGGCTCAGATGAACTGAGCTGCCTGGAAAGGACATTCTCCAACCTATTGAACTGCCTGAAGACTGTGCAGTGAATTCTAAGTTTCCAGCTTTCATGAGCTCTCATTCATGCTGAGGTAAGCTTTTTGCAATGCAGCAGCCTTTGAGTTATTTATGCTCCTGTAAGCAACCTCTCATTGGTTAACCAAGCTCAGTGTGGTGGTGTCCTCACTTTGGTCTATCATTAGTTCCCTACCTGGAGTGAGTAGATATTTAATCACATCTCCCCAAGAATAATGTCACACAAAATGTATATATAACACATACACACAAAGTTAAGAGAAAAAAGACCCAGGATGAAAGTTATGCAGGTCTAATGGGACCAGGAAAGCAGATTCCAGGAAAAAAAGGTCTTTGGGGAAAACAAACAGAAGCTGTTGAGCAGATGGAAAACACTAATGGATGCTTCACAGTGAAAGCCTCACCCTAAGTTAAACATAGCTAACGCCATTTTGTGGGACGCCACTGTTTTGTAAAACTCTGAAGGCTAATGGGAAACTGGAAAATTACTAAGAAACCCAGCTGTGTCACCCACTTGGGATATCTGCGGTCAGGCTGCCCCAGTTGAGCTAAAAACAGTTTGTGTTAATCACCCTCATGGATATCTGTGAGACTGTTCCAGTTAAGATAAGGGTCCTAGGGAAAAATAAAACAAACAGGTGGCGGGCCACGTCTAGGGGTCATCATGACCATTCTGACCACCCAGTTCCTGGAATCTTGGTGTCTCTGCCAAACTTTGACGCAAATCGTGGTCTCATGTAAACGTACCAATCAGCCCCCTGTAACCATGCTTCTCGCTTCTGTACCCACGCTTCTGCTCTAAAACCCTATAAAAACCCCAGCTTCCCACCAAGGGGGCGCGCAAAGTCCCCCGAATGACTTTCCGCCCCGGGTACCCGAGTATCCAATAAAAGCCTCTTGCTGTTTGCATCCGAACGCCTGGACTCGTTGATCCTTGGGCAGGGGTCTCTCAGACGGAAGATACCCTCCGGGGATCTTTCAACAGGGCTTTCAAAGCAGCTGGGGAAAAATTAGCAAAAAGTTCATAGAAAACTAAGCAAGTATGGAAAGGAAGCAATTGTCCATACCAATAAAAACAAAAACTTAAAGTATAACTGCACTACATATTGTTATGCAACTATAAAAAGGAAATAATATAAGAGAGGACTTGAAGTTTGAAGAGAAATGTGGGGAAGGGGTCTTAGAGTAATTAAGGAGAGTAAGGGAGGGGTAAATATTATCAAAACACATTCTATAAATGTATGACATTCTCAAATATATAAATAATATTTTCAATGGAAGTACAAGCCAGCTGTGCCATATGCCTATAATCTCAGCACTTTGGACATAGAAACAGGACGTTCAGGAGAGTTAAAAGTCATCCTCAGTTACATAGTTAAGTTCAAGGCTGGCTACATGAAATTGTCTCATACATATAAGGCTTAAAAACCAAAGTACAAAACACTGTATACAGTTAGCCATTTTAAAACTACAAAGGAAGAGATTTAATTTTTTTAATACAAGCAAAAATGAAAAAGTGTTCCCATAATAAGAGAAAAAGTCTGAAAGAAGGGTCAAAAATCAATATTTGACCTCTCTGTTTGAGACAGGGTCTCTCTATGTTATCCTGGCTATCATGAAACCTGCTATTTAGAACAGGCTGGTCTCAAATTCACAGAGGTGACAGTGCCTCTCCTTCTTAAGATTAAAGGCATGAATTTTTTTTCCTTTTCTTTCCTTTTCTCTTTCTTTCTTTCTTTCTTTCTTTCTTTCTTTCTTTCTTTCTTTCTTTCTTTCTTTCTTTCTTTTAATTTCCTTCAAGACAGGGCTTCTCTAGGTAGCCTTGACTGTCCTGGACTCGCCACTTTGTAATCCAGGCTGGTCTCAAGCTCACAGAGATTTGCCTCTCCCAGAGTGCTGGGATTACGGGTGTTCACCACCCGCCCAGCTTCTGAATGCAATTTTAATTTCTAGGTTTGTCTCTAGAATCATGTGGCTATTTTAGAAAATTTATAACATAAAATTAAATCAGATAAACAATAAATACAGCATGTGTTACCCCGTACCACATAAACCAAATGTGGTGGCGCATGCCTGGAATGACAGTAGGAATTTTTCAGGAAATGGAAACAAGAAGATAAGCAATTCAAGGTCACTCTGGCAAGGAGGTACACAGCTTTAACCTCAGCACTCAGGAGACAGAGGCACAAAAATGTGAGTTCCAGGCCAGCCAGAAAATATTGTCTTAAAAAAAATGAGCTCAAGGTCATCCTCCATTACATTATAAGCTTAAGACCAATGTGGACTACATGAAGCCCAGTCTCAAATAAATGACTCAATAAGTCTATCAAATCTGAAAACCAAATTGTAAAAAAAGTGATCATGTGATCAAGCATCAATTTGGAATCTTATGTATACAGAGATGAATTATTTCATGGGCATAATTTTTTGACAAAAGGAACCAGAAAGAAAACCTCAGATCTTTTCAATACATATTTCTTTGTAATCCTATTCGTACTCTACACAACAGTATCAAACAAATTCATAATTGTGTTTCTACTGTGTTCAGAAGGTAAATTTTTCATTAAGGAATAAGTAATACAATATAAAAATAAAAAAAAACTTGGATTAAAACTACAATTCTAAACATTTAATTTACCTGAATCATTATGGCCATATGAAATCTTTTCTCTTTATTAAAATAAAATATACTGGGGCAGGGGGGGTCTGGAAAAATAGCTCATTCAGTAAAGTGTTTACGAAAAAGCATCAGGACCTAATTTCTTATTTTATTTTATTATCTTATGTGTATGGGTTTTTTGTCTGTACATGTCTGTGTACCATGTGTGTTCCTGGTACTTATGGAGGCCAAAAGATGGCACTGGAATCCCTGAAACCAGGGTTACTGGGAAAGAAGGTTGTGAATCACCATGTGGGTGCTGGGAATCAAGCTCGTTTCCTCTGGAACAGCAGTAAGTGGTCTTAACCTCTAAGTCATCTCTTTGGCCCACTGGGATCTAAATATAATCCCTAGCACCCATGTAAAAGCCAGATACAGTGGTGTATGCCTGTAATCATAGGCTGGTGAGCTAGAGAAAACATGAACCCTAGGGCTTCTAGCTAAATTGGCAAGTTCCAAATTCAGCGAGAAACTCTAAAAGTCTACATAGGGGGGCACAAATCAACAAAAGATGATACTGAAGGTTGATCTCTGTTCTCCATACTCATGCACACACACATACACACACACACACACACACACACACACACACACACACACACACAAGAAAACATATTTGGGCTAGAAAGACAACTCAGTTGGTAAGGTGCCTGCCTTGTAGTGTGAGGACTTAAGTTCAAGCCCAGGATACAAGTGAAAAAAAGCAGGAAAGCAGGACAACGTGCCTTGTGCTTGCAATCCTAGAACCGGGAATACAGAGAAAGGGAGACCCCCTAAAAAATCATTGGTCAGCCAGATATTTCCTACTCTGCAAGTACCAGGCCAGTGAGTAAAAGAGCCTGTGTCAGAGTGGGCAGCACCTTAACATCCAAAGTTGTCCTCCAGCACACACATATACATACATACACAGAGACAGAGATGCTTTGTCTATAACAAAGACTTCAAAATATAACCAATCCAGTTTAAACAAGCACAATTTTAATCTACACTGTAGCCTCTGTATATTATTTATCACTGAAAGAAACAAGAACTCATTGACTTCAAATTTCGAGCAGAAAATTATCTAAGTGTGCTGGAAATAGCCTAACATTTCAAAATGACCAAGGTCATCTAGGGCTCTAAGGTACCTAAAAGAGGTTCCACTTGGCCTCAAATGGAAATTTGATTTAAAAACAACCCAAGGGATGGAAATGTCGTTTTGGTTTTTTGTTTTGTTTTGTTTTCTTTTGTGTGTTTTTTTTTTAAGGGAGAATGCTGGCCTAGTATGCTGAAAGCCCTGGCTTTGGGCCTTGATGTTGTATGAACAATCCATAGTGACCTACACCTGTATTTCCAGCACTTCGGAAGTAGAAGTAGAAGAATCAGGACTTTGGAGTCATTCTTGGATACATATCAAATTTCAGGCCAGCCTGGACTACACACAACCCTGTCTTTAAAAAAATAAAATAATATAAAATAAAATAAAATAAAATAAAATAAAATAAAATAAAATAAAACAAGTACTCATTCCTCATCTGAGAAACTTCTTTCTGCAGTAGCTGACAGTTCAAATAGACACTCACACCTGATTAAAATGCAGACAATAAGTGATGGTTGATTGCTCAGCCCTAGAAGGAACTTCTATATCACTTTCCCATGTCCTAAGCCTCATGGAGCATCACAGAAGTGGAGGCAAAAAAATGTTAGAGCCACAATTATAAAGGACTGCTGTGAACCATTGCCATTTGGATATGACAGGACCAATAAACTCATGAATCCACAAAAGCAGGGTTATCTACACAAGACCTGAACAAGATCAAACCAGTCAGGAAAACACAACTAAAGGGAAAGAGCTCACAAGGCCTAGCCTATATCTGATGATCTACTGACAGTTGATGGCTGCTAGGGAAGAAGAGACAGCTGTCTTCAGGATGGTGGTACCTGTTAGGTTGCCTATGCTCCCATGGTTAGCCCTACCTCTATGCACACACTGGCTGTATTAACTGGACCAAGTAGTCTATAAAAATTAACTAATTAATGGGGCTAAGGGGATGGGTCAGAAGTTAGCAGCACTGGTTGCTCTTGTACAGTACCTAAGTTTAGTTGCCATCTCTCACATGATGGCTTACAAACATCCATAAGTCCAGTTCCAGGAAAGACAATGCCCTCTTCTGACCTCTGTGGACACCAGGCTTACATGTGGTACATGTACATACATTCAAATAAAACATTCATGCATTTAAAGTACAATAAATAAATCTAAGTTTTTTTTATTTTTTATTATAATTTTTTTTATTTTTTATATTAATTACAGTTTATTTACTTTGTGTCCCAGCTGTAGTGCCCACCCTCATTCCCTCCCAATCCCACCCTCCCTCCCTCATCTCCTCCTTGCCCCTCTCTAAGTCCACTTATAGGGGAGGTCCTCCTCCCCTTCCATCTGACCCTAGCTTACCAGGACTGGCTGCAATGTCCTCCTCTGTGGCCTAGCTAGGCTGTTCTTCCCATGGGGGGCTGGGGAGGTCAAGGAGCTAGCCATAGAGTTCATGCTAGAGACAGTCCCTATTCCCCTTACTAGGGAAACACTTGGATACTGAGCTACCATGGGCTACATCCAAGCAGAGATTCTAGGTTATAACCATGCATGGTCCCTGGTTGGATAAGCAGTCTCAGACAAGCCCCTGTGCCCAGATATATTTGGCCCATATATATTTGTGGAGCTCATGTTATCTCCAAGTCTTACTAACTCTCTCTTCTTTCATATGATTCCTTACACTCTGCCCAAAGTTTGGTTAAGAGTCTCAGCATCTGCTTTGATACACTGTTAGGTAGAGTCTTTCAGAGGCCCTCTGCGGTACGCTCCTATCCTGCTTCTCATTTTCTCCTACTTCCAATGTCCATCCTATTTGTATTTCTAGGTAAGGATTGATCTTCTTTGGCAGCACATATACTAAAATTGGAACGATACAGAGAAGATTAGCATGGCCCCTGTGCAAGGATGACACTCAAATTGGTAAATCTAATTTTTAAATTAACTAAAAATAAATAAATTAAATGGGGACATAACAACAGACACTGAAGAAATCCAGAGACTGATAAGGACATACTTTAAAAACTTGTACTCCACAAAATTGGAAAAGCTAGAAGAAATAGGTAAATTTTTTTTTTGATTCAAGTGAAATGTATTATCTATACAATTACATGAAATGTGAAAATGAAAAGAAAGGCAGTTTCGTGTTTCAAAGGCAGTTGGGTCTGACATTCTCTAAGTGATCTCGAGAAGACAGAGGGTACGGAGACAGCAGAACAGAACCTTCCCTTTAAAGCAGCGTCTCCCAAAAGTGGAAGTCTGGTCCTTGAATTATTATTAAGACACAAGAGGTAAAATCCTGCAGGTTCTACATTCTTTTTTTTTTTTTCTTTTTAGTTACATTTTGTTAACTCTGTGTCCCAGCTGTATCCCGCACCCTCATTCCCTCCCCAACCCCACACTCCCTCCCTGGTCTCCTCCCTGCCCCTTTCCAAGTCCCCTGATAGGGGAGGACCTCCTCCCCTTTCATCTGACCCTGTTTTATCAGGTATCTTCAGGGCTGGCTGCAAACTCCTCCTCTGTGGCCTAACAGACTGCTCCTCCCCTGGGGGGGGGGGGGTCAAACAGCCTGCCCTTGAGATCCTGTTAGAAATAGTCCGTGTTCCCCTTACTTTGGAAAACTACTTGGTTACTGAGCTACCACAGGCCACATCCGAGCAGAAGTTCTAGGTTATATCCATAGATGGTCCTTGGTTGAGTGTCAGTCTCAGAAAAGACCCTGTGCCCAGATATATTTGGTCCTTGTAGAGCTCCTATCCTTTCCATATCATACTAACTTCCCTTCTTTCATATGATTCCCTGCACTCTGCCGAGGGTTTGGTTGTGAGTCTTAGTGTCTGCTTTGAAACACTGCTAGGTAGAGTCTTTCAGATGCCTTTTGTGGTAGACTCCTGTCATAAGTTCAATGCACATCCCATTTGTCTTTCTAAATGAGGATTAATCACCTTCGCCTGTGTCCACTTTCTTGATTATCTTCTTTAGGTGTGTAGATTTCATTATGTTTATCATATCTTGTAGGTCTATATAAGCGAGTATATACCAAGTTTGTCTTTCTCCTTCTGGGATACTTCACTCAGAATGATCTTTTCTAGATCCCACCACTTGCCTGCAAATTTCATGATTTCCTCCTTTTTGATTGCTGAGTAGTATTCCATTGTGTAAAAATACCACAATTTCTGTATCCATTCCTCCATTGATGGACATCTGGGTTGTTTCCAGGTTCTGGCTATTACAAATAAAGCTGCTACGAACATGGTTGAACAAATGTCCTTGTTGTGTACTTGAGCAAATTTTGGGTATATACCTAGGAGTGGTATAGCTGGGTCTTGAGGTAGCACTACTCCTATTTGTCTGAGAAAGCGCCAGATTGACTTCCAGAGTGGTTGAACCAGTTTACATTCCCACCAGCAATGGAGGAGGGTTCCCTTTTCTCCACAACCTCTCCAGCATGTGCTATCACTTGAGTTTTTCATCTTGGCCATTCTGATGGGTGTAAGGTGATATCTCAGGGTCGTTTTGATTTGCATTTCCCTAATGGCTAATGAGGTTGAGCATTTCTTTAAGTGTTTCTCTGCCATTCGATGTTCCTCTTTCGAGAATTCTCTGTTTAGCTCTGTTCCCCATTTTTTTAAGTGGATTACTTGGTTTGTTGCTTTTCTGCTTCTTTAGTTCTTTATATATACTGGATATTAGCCCTCTGTCAGATAAAGGGTTGGTGAAGATTCTTTCCCAATCTGTAGGCTGTCTATTTGTTTTGATGACAGTGTCTTTTGCTTTACAGAAGCTTTTCAGTTTCATGAGGTCCCATTTATTGATTGTTGCTCTTAGAGCCTGTGCTGTTGGTGTTCTGTTCAAGAAGTTGTCTCCTGTGCCAATGAGTTCTAGGATGTTTCCCACTTTTTTTTCCAACTGATTTAGAGTATCTGGTTTTATGTTGAGGTCCTTGATCCACTTGGACTTTGGTTTTGTGCAGGGTGATAAATATGGATCTATTTTCATTTTTCTGCATGTAGACATCCAGTTGGTCCAGCACCATTTGTTGAAGATGCTGTCTTTTTTCCATTGAATGGATTTGGCTTCTTTGTCAAATATTGAGTATTCATAGGTGTGTGGGTTTATTTCTGGGTCTTCTATGCGATTCCATTGATCCTCCTTTCTGTTTCTATGCCAATACCATGCAGTTTTTATTACTGTTGCCCTGTAGTACAGCTTGAGATCGGGAATGGAGATACCTCCAGATGATCTGTTGTTGTACAGGATTGTTTTGGAGATTCTGGGTGTTTTGTTTCTCCATATGAAGCTGAGAATCTTTTTTTCAAGGTCTGTAAAGAATTGAGTTGGTATTTTGATGGGAATTGCATTGAATCTGTAGATTGCTTTTGGCAGGATGGCCATTTTCACAATGTTAATCCTACCAATCCATGAGCACGGGAGATCTTTCCATCTTCTGAGATCTTCTTCAATTTCTTTCTTCAAAGACTTGAAGTTTTTCTCAAACAGGTCTTTCACTTGCTTGGTTAGAGTCACACCAAGGTACTTTATGTTATTAGTGGCTATTGTGAAGGGTGTTGTTTCCCTAATTTCTTTCTCAGCCTTTTTGTCTTTGGTATACAAGAGGGCTTCTGATTTTTTTGAGTTGATTTTGTATCCTGCCACTTTGCTGAAGGTGTTTATCAGCTGAAGAAGTTCTCTGGTTGGATCTTTGGGTTCGCTCATATATACTATCGTATCATCTGCAAATAGTGACACTTTGACCTCTTCCTTTCCGATTTGTATCCCCTTGATCTCCTTTAGTTGTCTTATTGCTCTGGCTAGGACTTCAAGTACAATGTTAAAGAGATATGGAGAGAGTGGGCAGCCTTGTCTTGTCCCTGATTTCAGTGGGATTGATTTAAGTTTCTCTCCATTGAGTTTGATGTTGGCTATAGGCTTGCTGTATATTGCCTTTACTATCTTTAGGTATGTGCCTTGTATCCCTGATCTCTCCAAGACTTTAAACATAAATGGGTGCTGGACTTTGTCAAATGCTTTTTCAGCATCTAAGGAGATGATCATGTGGTTTTTCTCCTTCAGTTTGTTTATGTGGTGGATTACATTGATGGATTTCCGTATGTTGAACCACCCTTGCATTCCTGGGATGAAGCCTACTTGGTCATGGTGGATGATATCTTTGATGTGTTCTTGGATTCGGTTTGCAAGTATTTTATTGAGTATTTTTGCATCAATGTTCATAAGAGAGATAGGTCTGAAGTTCTCTTTTTTGGTTGGATCTTTGTGTGGTTTAGGTATCAAAGTGACTATGGCTTCATAGAATGAGTTTGGTAGTGTTCCTTCTGTTTCTATTTTATGGAATAGTTTGAGGAGAATTGGTGTTAGTACTTCTTTGAAGGTCTTGTAGAATTCTGTGCTGAAGCCATCTGGCCCAGGGCTTTTTTTGGAGGGGAGACTGTTAATGACTGCTTCAATTTCCTTGGGAGATATAGGACTATTCAGTCTTTCTACCTGATCTTGACTTAATTTTGGTAGATGGAATCTGTCAAGAAAGTTATCCATTTCATTTAGATTTTCAAATTTTGTGCCATATAGGCTTTTGTAGTATGACCTAATAATCGTTTGGATTTCCTCAGTGTCTGTAGTTATGTCCCCATTTTCCTTTCTGATTTTGCTGATTTGTATGGTTTCTCTCTGCTTTTTAGTTAGTTTGGCTAAGGGTTTGTCTATCTTGTTGATTTTCTCAAAGAACCAGCTTTTTGTTTCATTGATTCTTTGGATAATTTTATTTGTTTCTAATTGATTGATTTCTGCCCTTAGTTTGATTATTTCCAGCCGTCTGCTCCTCTTGGGTGTATCTGCTTCTTTTTTTTCTAGGTTTTTCATTTGGGCCATTAAGTTGTTTGTATGTGATGTTACGGATTTCTTCTTGTAGGCACTTAGTGCTATAAATTTTCCTCTGAGCACTGCTTTCAATGTGTCCCATAAATTTGGGTATGTTGTGCCTTCATTTTCATTGAATTCTAGAAAGTCTTTAATTTCTTTCTTTATTTCTTCCTTGACCCAGCTGTCATTGAGTAGTAAGTTGTTCAGTTTCCATGTG